>NC_090938.1:131594448-131901371 GCF_040938575.1 Ambystoma mexicanum
GGGTTGAAATTAGAAGCACCAAACAAAAGCCAACTGTCTTCGGGGCAGCCACCATAGATCTACCAGGCTATATCAAGGCAAAAATTGAATTCAAAGATAGGTGTACCACAACAAAGGTTTACTTTTCGTACCAGGGCACAGCCGTATTGGGGTGGGACGATGGACATAAACTGAGCATATGACTAGACGCCAGCACCCCTGAACAAGTGCTGCTGGTCTCCCTAGGAGGGGCGCTGAGCCTAAAAGAGGCATTCCCCAAACTGTTCTCTGAAACACCCGGGAAAATAAAAACTACATGCACAAAATCTGCCTCAAACCAAATGCAGTACCGGTCAAGCACAAGGTCCGGCCTGTTCCAGCGACAGCGAGAAGGGCACTCAAATCCCAGCTCCAGAAAATGGTCAAAGAAGGAACCATAGAGTCAGTCGAGTCCTCCGAATGGCCACGCCCAGTGGTCCTCATAAATAAGAGATCCTCCAATGAGCTAAGAGTGTGCATAGACCTACGCAGCCTCGACCTAGAAGTAGTCACAGGCAGTTTTCCATTGCCCAGCATCAACAAAATCATACTAATGATGAAGGAAGCGACTATATTTTCGAAACTTGATATGCGAGATGCCTACCGTCAAATAGATCTATACAAGGCCTCACACCCGCTCACAGCTTTCATAACCCCATTTGGCACATATCAATATACACGAATGCCATTCGGCTTGTCATCCGCAGCGTCAGCATTCCAGAGAATTATGAGCTCCATGCTGCACGGCATCAAAAACGTGTCGTATTTCCAAGACGACATCCTGGTATACGCCAAGGACACAGCAACCCATGACAGAGTACTGAGTGAGGTGCTGAGCAAACTACAGAGCACATGAGTCTACCTATGTCACGAGAAGGGCATATTCGGTGCCAGTGAAGTACAGTACCTGGGCTATCGCATCTCGAACGAAGGGGTAAGCCCCAAGAAAATCCTGCTGCAAGCCATAGTTTATGCCCCAGCCCCGAAGTCGAAGGACAAACCTCGGGCGTTCCTGGGTCTTGCAGAATATTACGTGAAATTCGTTCCCAGATTCTCTGAAACCACATCACCCTAGAGAGAGCTCCTGAAGAAAGGCGCAGAATACACATGGGCATCCCAACAAGTCGGGGCTTTTGATGAGATCAAAAAGAGGATCCTGCATGCACACTGTCTCAAACCATTCAATCCAGAATGGGAAATGTACATAACGACAGATGCCAGTGCATACGGCTTGGGCGCCACCCTTACCCAGAGAAAGGGAGACACTGAAAACATAGTTGCCTTTGCATCCAAAGCGCTGTCCACCTCAGAAAAGAACTACTCCACTGTGGAGAAAGAGATGCTGGCAAGCACCTGGGCCGTGGAGTATTTCATGTCGTACGTTTGGGGAACCAAATTCCACTTAGTCACTGACCACAAACCGCTGGTACACATGCTGAGCCCTGGCAGCACCGAAACAGCGACACCACGACTAGCAAGAATCGCCGCCAAACTCCAGGAGAATATATCTGAGATTACTCACATTGCGGGCTGGAAGAACACCCAACCGGACTGCATGTCCAGGCTACTGGACCAAGGTACCCCGGGCACCACATTCCTCAAAGACGAATGTGTAGTGGTATCAATAGGAGATCTACGGGACGGAGACTTCATGGAGATGAGCGAGCTACATTGGCAGGAAGAAACTAAACAGGATGATGCCTTTGGCCAAGTAGCAGAATGGGCCTGCAAAGGGTGGCCCAACGAGAGAGCAGTGGCGGAGGGTCTGCGACCATATTGGAAAGTCAGCGACAAAATCACAGAAATTGATGGTCTTATAATGAGAGGTGACTGTGTAATTCTCCTAAGAGGCATCCGCAAAGTGATATTGTGCAGGGCGCATGCAGGTCATCTGGGCAGCAACATGACACAACGTAGAGTATGCAATGCGTACTGGTGGCCCGGGATGGACCAAGACATAAAGGCAATTATCGAAAGATGCCATGAACGCACAAACAGTGACAAACGACTGAAAGTGAGGCAGGTACCCATGATACCCACAGAAATCCCACACAGAGTCTGGCACAAAATAGGACTGGACTTCATTGGCCTGCTGGATGGCATGTCGACCGACCACAGGTACGGAGTAGTCATGGTGGACTACTTCTCCAAGTGGGTCGATATTGAATTTGTGCCAGACATCACCACAAGCACAGTAATAGAAGTACTTGGCGCTGTTTTTCAAAGTGTGGGGTCCCCAAAGAGATCTTAACGGACAATGGGGTGCAACTAGTCTCTAGGGAGATGGAAAGCTTCATAAAAACCCACAATATCCATAAGTTAAGAGCAAACTTGTACTACCCACAAGCCAATGGACTGGTAGAAAGGACAAACCGGTTCATCAAAGGCGCCTTACAACTGGCATGCGCATCAGGCATGAATCCATACAAGATCATCAAAGAGGCACTTACAACTGGCATGCGCATCAGGCATGAATCCATACAAGATCATCAAAGAGGCAGTAGCAACACATCGTTTGAAGCCAAATGCCATCACATGAGTACCTCCATTTCAGTTGTTGAGAGGGAGAAGGGCTGCATCCACGCTGGTACCGCCATGGCTAGACCAAGTCAGAGAAGACAATGACATCGACATGAGCGACATTGTCTTCAGATTGCAAAATAACAAGGAGATCATGAAATATCAAGGTGAAAAACGCAGAGAAGCCCACCGCACAGAGGTCAATGAAGGGTACTTGGTGAAAATAAGCCCACCACGCAAAGATGCCACCACGGGTTTCAAATACAGCAAGGCCATAGAAGTCACACGGCAAGGAACCAACCATGTCCACACCAGCGACGGATGAAGGTGGAACCTGGAAAGAGTGGCCGTGTACGAGAAGAGAGTGTCTACTACCTACCCCTCCAAGGGAGCAGGTAATGACCAGGAACAATGGGGATTACTAAGTGACCCTCAACAACAAGAGGCGGACGTCACGGAAGAAAGAAACCAAGGGGAACATGCCCACATGAGCTCCGCACCCCAGTCTGGTGAACCACACAGAGAAGCAACCTCAATGGACCCAACGTCATTTGACACATCCCGCATAACCACCCAATCCCCAAGTGCAACCGCCAACCAGAACAGGCCCCAAAGGGAGAGAAGAAAACCAACCAGGTTCACAGACCTCGTCATGGACTAGGTACCATCCTTTCCTACAGAAGGAGGTGTGTGGGCACTCCTCCTCGCGAGATCTCGGCCGAGAGACCTCGCAAGATTTGAAGCGGGAAGTGCGAGGAAAGCGCAACCTGTGCCAGAACAGGAGCCGAGGCATGAGAGTGTACATGAGCCTTGGCGCTCCTCCTGCTGAGAGACTCAGCCCTCTGACAGCCTGTCTTACACAGGCCCCTTTCAGCCGAGCATAATTCCATGGCTGAGGACAGCCTCCTGGGAGCTCTAGCTGGTGAGGGATATCAACACCCTTTGACTGAGGCTATGCAGTGAAGATAACTGTATCTGCCAGAAGAATAGAACTGTGAGTACTAGCACCTTCCCTGCTCAGGACTAAATACCCCTGTTACTCATTTGACCCAGGTGTTTCAATAAACGCCTTACTAAACCCCACCAGTGTCCTGTGATCCTTCCAGGCCACCACACATTTCCCTAGCTTTGCAACTGTATAAACACACATTTCACTTGTCTTCCTAATTCCTAATAGTCACTCCCAGTAGTGTCTCGCCAACCTATATGACTATACACATTATAGTATGTACACATACACTGTGTGGAAATAGTATGCCAAAATAGTCCACTTAACCATTCCATTTGGTTTAAAAACAACATTTGGCATCTTCTACGTGCGCCGTATTGATGACAGGGGGCGGGGGGCTTGGTGGCAAACTTGGTGGGATGTTGCAATGTCATATGTATCTAGCATAGTTAATTATGGATGGGATATGTTACTTTTTAGTTTCTGTTTGTCTAGAAATTATCATTATTAGAGTTGCACCTGCGTAGAAAGATACAATGTTAAAATCGTGGATGTAACATGAACAAGCCTGTCTTGCAATCCTGAGGTAAAAAAGGAATAACATTTATAATACATACGCACAGGGAAATATATAAAAGGAGTTTTGAACAAGCAGAGAAACATATGAAAGAAACTTAATAGGGAGTTTATATAAATCTGCATGCTGTGGGGTTTTGTGAGTTTATTCTGTCTCCACCGTTAGCAGCTGCACAATGAATTTCAGGTAGCAAGGACATTCTGATTTTCTGGATCTCGGGGGTTTACGGAAGAAAGAATGAGTCTTCTAGTAAAAGGTCATTTTGCGAATAGGAGGAAGGTTTATGATTTAACAGTTCCGCAAGTAGCAGATGTAATCTTGTTCATTGCATTGAATTTGTGTAGAGGAGGTTGACCATTTGCTTAGACTGGCAATAAAAATGGGGCCCTAGGCCAGTGTGTCTGGCGGTTAATTCTTTTCACAGGGTGAAACTAGAGGCTATACGTGCTAGAGTAATGGTCACATGAATTAGTATGTCTTAAGATGGCCAGGAATCTGGGGCAGATGATATCACAATCTTGAATCCAAAGAAAACCCATTTTATGCAGGCCTTCCTCATATTGCTACAATATTTAAGCGCATTATGTGCAAACACACTTAAAGTTAAAGGCGTTAGGCCAGTCGTTATTTAGTAATGAATTATGTTGTATGTGAATGTTTCATTATACCATGATGTCACGAACGACCACGGACCAATCCCCAGTAAAGTATACCCCAGTCACGAACGACCACGGACCTGTTCCAGCTGACCGATCCCTCTCCAAGGAGCAGGAGCTCCCAACCATCACTGCTGGAGCAGTGCACCCCCCCCCCCCCTAGAAGGTGTAGCTGGAGCTTCCCTTCCCCGAGGCTATCCCAGGTACTGCCCTGCCGTATGAATCGGCGTTTATTTTTCTTGAAGTGCGACTCCTGCGCACATTTCATCCGCCGCGCCTGCTACATGTAAGCAGCAAGGCTCGCTGCGGCTCCGCACGTCCGTGCCATCTGGGCACCATTCCCGAGGCTGCGGGTGGCGACCATTCCAAGATGGCGGCCCTGCCTCGCTGACTTCACCTCCACCGGCCCCTCCGACGACATCCCTGCCCATTGGCCGACGACGGCTACAAGGCAGCCAATCGGGCACCGGGAGGCGTGAGCCGGCCCCACAGAACGAAGGCCAGCAGGAACTAAGGCTGTTTCCTGTCTATGCCTGCCTTGCCTTTTGCCAGAGACCCTACTCGTTGCCGCCTGTATCCAGACTATCACTAGGTATGTCAGCCTAACTCCCCTAAAAGAAACAGATAGGTCCTCCAGTGATGCAAGCGTGCATTCGCCGTTGCCACGCATGGGGTACTTGACGCAGCCCAATATGGCTGACCTATTCTTGTCGCCGATGGAACTACCTACATTCAAGTAAGGACTCTTTCAGTTACTTGATTGCCTATACTGTCCAGCCAGCCATACCCGGGTATTGCTTCTTCCAGTCACTGATTGTCCTCACTGCCAGGTGCACATCTTGCCTATTGTGATGTTGTGAGCCCTAGTCACTGTTGCTTTTGCACACAGGTGCATATCCAATCTTGCCTATTGTGATGTTGTGAGCCCTAGTCACTGTTGCTTTTGCACACAGGTGCATATCCAATCTTGCCTATTGCGATGTTGTGAGCCCTAGTCACTGTTGCTTTTGCACACAGGTGCATATCCAATCTTGCCTATTTTGATGTTGTGAGCCCTAGTCACTGTTGCTTTTGCACACAGGTGCATATTCAATCTTGCCTATTGTGATGTTGTGAGCCCTAGTCACTGTTGCTTTTGCACACAGGTGCATATCCAATCTTGCCTATTGTGATGTTGTGAGCCCTAGTCACTGTTGCTTTTGCACACAGGTGCACAACCACTTTTTGTTATTACTAATGTCGTGTGATTCAGCTACTGCTGCCTTGCACATAGGTGCATAGTCTCATTCTCCCCTTAGTGAGTTAGCCAGCTCACAAGAGAAACCCCCACTTTAGATAGCTAACACCTGCCCACCCCCTATCCAAACCAAGCCATACCATGCAAGGCTGCTTACTATTCATGATGTTCCCTTTCTGTGCCATCCCGTTTGATACACGTTGCACAGGTGCCCACTTCCTTTTCCACGATAATGGCCTATCCAGAGCAGCCTGCCCCCGTCATCATCCCATCCCATGCCCCACTCCCTTCCTGCCCCGCACCAACCCATTCCACAACCTGCACCCTCCGATCAACAGTTTAACAGATCACAAATGTATCCAAACGCTACGAAGCAACAACACACCTCACTTTTCACCTATAACAACTACTCCAGTCCTCAGTGCACTTAGACGCACCAGACTCAGATCACGGACTTCCACATCTTCCTATCTCACTACGAGAGGACTACCCAAAGTTAATCAACCCAATCATATCCCAATTCTAGGCACATCAAGAACCCTAAGACTCAGATCTAGAACCTTCAACCCTCCTCGTAATATCACTCTTACCAATCATGCCAACACAGAAGGCATACCTCTATCAAGAACTCAAGATAAACACCCCAAAAGTCCCATCATAAGCAAACAACAATCTAACGCTACTGAAACTACCAACACTCACCCACCCACCCCTATCCAAGAGCCACCTCCGGCCTCACACCTCAAAGCAGCCCTCATTAACGCGCGCTTCATACATGCTCATGCCACTGAAATTCACGACCTCATTACTGAGCAAGAACTTGACCTACTCATAGTGACAGAAACCTGGCTCCACCAAGCATCCGGCCCCTCGCTCTCCATTGCCATTCCCCCAGACTATACCATTCTCAGAACTGACAGAACAAAATCAGTAGGTGGAGGAGTAGCCATCATCTCTAAAGACCACCTCAAACTAAGAACCAGCCCTATCGAGAGCCCAGACGGTTATGAAGTCCTGCTAGCTAAACTAGCTACGGACCACAAAACCACTATTAATTTAATAACCATCTATAGAGCACCTAACACCTTATCCCAACCAGAACTAGACATACCATTATTGCTAACGCCACTCATAAAACCAAACACAAAATGCTTAGTACTAGGGGACCTGAATCTAGGATTCAACGACCCCCAAGACCACAAAGCAGATGCACTACATAGTGCACTTAAAGACATGGCTTTCACGAAACTCGTGAACACCCCTACCCACATAAAAGGGAGGACTCTAGACTGGATACTATATCTTAACACTACAGTATCCATAGATTCCATCTCCCCGGTACCATGGTCAGACCATCACTGCATAAACTTCACTATCCTGAGCAAAAAGCCAGATGCACCCAAAACGGCCATGAAAGAATCATATGTAACAAGAAACACACGTAAACTCACAGCAGAAAATATCAACCCACTATTAGCCAAAGCCCTCAATACCAAAATCATTAACGCCAAAGAACCGTGTGCCCTGGCAGACTTTTACCACAACTCTCTTACTAGTACAATAGACGCCCTAGCACCCTGCGTTAATAAAACTAAACGTAAAGACAAAAAATCCTCCTTCTGGTTCAATGAGGAACTAGTCGCCCTCAGACGAATTAAAAGATCGCTTGAACACCGCCTAAAGAAAAACCAGACCCCAGAAGCTTTGGAAGAATTCAACTCGGCAAACAAAACCTATAAATCAGCCATCATCGCCCATAAAGCAGATGCCTTCAACACAAGAATCAGTAATGCGTCCTCCGATAGCAAAGAGTTATTCACCATACTCAAGGAGCTGGAGAACCCGATCCCTATAATTAACCCAGTCAAACCTAGCAAAGAATGGTGCACCACCATCCAAGATGCCTTAGACACTAAGATTAAATTACTACAAAACAAAATTATCTCTAAAAGAAACCTCCTATCCGACAAACACTCCACGGCCAACCAGATCTCCACTACCGGAGTAAACACTATCCCTTCCTTCAACTTCACACCAGTCTCTCACGATACAGTACTTAAGACTATAGCCAAACTCAAAGCGTCCAACTGCAAAGGAGACAACTTCCCAGCACACCTAATTAAACACTGCGCCCCCATCCTCACGCCCATAATCACCAACTTTGTAAATGCCTCCTTCTCCACCAACCAGGTCCCAATCAGCATTAAAGCAGCCTGGGTCACCCCCCTTCTAAAAAAGCCCACGCTAGACCCACTAGTGCCTACTAACTACCGGCCCATAACAACTGTCCCATTTCTACTTAAAATCATTGATAAAATAGCGTATAACCAACTACAAACTCACCTAGAACAAAATAATTTGCTAGGAGCCAGACAATCAGGCTTTAGGCCTAACCACAGTACTGAGACAGCACTCTTGGATCTAAAAATCCAATTAGACGTTATCAGAGACTCAGGCAAACTAGCTACACTACTGCTACTGGACCTATCAGCAGCATTTGACCTAGTAGATCATGACAAACTATGCAACACTCTAAAAAAAAGATTTTAATCTTTCCAACAACGCCACTTACTGGATCAAATCCTTTCTTACGGACCGTACATCCAGAGTTGCCATTGGGAACTTTGCAGCGGACCCCATATTAGTGCCCTTAGGGGTCCCCCAGGGATCCTGCCTATCCCCCACACTCTACAATGCATACACCAAACTCTTATTCTCAGCCCTAGACGATATGGGTGTCATCTACACCAATTTCGCAGATGACACACAGATCCTCATCCCTATCTCAGGCGACTACACCCAAGACACCCTCACCATCAATAAAGTTTATTCCATAATCCAAAACTGGATGGCCCTGAACAGTCTCTGTTTAAATGATGAGAAAACGGAGATCCTCATTGTGGGCTCCCAAAAAAGATTAAGCACCCTCCAGCCGGACTACTCCCACATTAACATCGACGGTACCCAGATCCCAGTACTTAAACAAGTCAAAACGTTAGGTGTCTACATCGATGCCAACCTCTCCATGCACAAACAAATAGCAGCCCTCTCCTCATCCACAGCTTACACAGCAAAACTTATTGCTCTTACTCGCCAATTTCTCACCCCTGTAAATTGTATCACTCTGGCTAGAGCCCTAATCCTAACAAAACTAGATTACTGTAACATCCTCTTCCTGGGAACATCCAAAACCAATATAAACAAAATCCAATTACTGCAGAATAAAGCCCTTAGAGCGGCTCTAGGGATAAAGAAATCAGAACATATCTCTAACATTAGAAGAGAAAATCACTGGCTGCCTATTGAAGCAAGGATCATATTCAAAACCCTTAGCATTGTCCACAAATGCACCACTAACAAAGCGCCCAACTACCTCAACAACTCTATCAAAAACAAAATGGCTTGCAGATCACTGAGATCTAACAATCTGGCCCTCTTAGAAGTTCCCACATTCAAATATAGCAGAGCAGGAGGAAGTAGTTTCAAAGTTCTAGCCCCTTCGCATTGGAACGCCCTTCCACTAAGCATCAAAAAGGAGGAATCTTTACAAAACTTTAAAAAAGCTCTGAAAACCTGGTTATTCAATAAATATTGAACTATCTCACCAATTGTATCTGATTTAGGACCATATTTTCCATTGTAACGTCTGTAAAAATATTACTGTCTTGAAACTGTAACATTGTGTATTAATTGACTACCTTCTGTATCCATTCGCCGTGATACCCCAGGGTCTGGGCGAGTAACAAATGTATTAAATAATAAATAATAAATAAATAAAGGCAGACTTCGAATATGAGCTAAAGATGATCCTAAAGATTGTCAGTGACCAATGAGAAAGAATGAATTTGGAAAAGATGGAACTTGTTTGTAAATGTTTTGCCCAATCATGTTTGAGGGGTGGGTGGTAATAAAATATTCAGGAGTATTTAACTGATGGCAGAAATGTATACAAATGTATCTATTGATGTAGTTCATTGAGACTTGAGTTGGTTTGGCTCCACAGGACAATCCAACTGCCCCCCGGACTTTTGTACAATAAACCCTGCTTTACATACAAAATGTGCACTCGTTCCTCAGGTGGTGGACCCTGGGTTGGGCTGAGATAATTAGAGGTCTATCAATACACATTTGGAGACCACAAAGGGTCTCAAGGCTTTGCCAGACGTGGGGGGGGGTCTTCTGCCCACACCACTTGGCTGTAGCACCTCCCGCGGGGACCAGTCTTCCATGCACAGTGAAAGAAGATAGGTCGGCAGGCACCATATTGGTTAAAGGTCTGTCTGCTCCCCAGAGGCTTGGTGGCATAGTCCATCTATGCAGGGCAACTTGACGGAGCACCACATCGGAATTCTTGGGGTCACATGATTGTACTCTCAGAGGTAAAGCAAGGAAGGAAAGAGGGTTGTTTCTTTTTTGGTTTAGAGGGTTCTGTAAGGGCGTAACTGGAATATGGAGGTTTGGAATTAATTGAGGTTACAGGTATTTGAAAAGTTAGATGTTTTTGACGGAGTAATTGAACTGTTCTATTTAGTAAGTCCCTTGTCTATATTTCATTACTTAGTTCATTATTTTAGAGCTGTGAGGTGGTATTCTACCCCACACACCCAGTGTGAAGCTTGTTCTGATAGTTTGCTTGTCTGGTTGTCTGTAGCCCTCGCCTAAGGGTGGGGTGGTATCTTATGGTAAGTCCAACTGTAGATACCTTCCTGAAGTGGGCTCTTGACATTCCATTGTATTAGCTGTGCAGGCGAAACCCTCGCCTCAGTCTTCTTGGTTAGTCAAAGTAGTGAAGGGGAAACTTCCTGTAGTCAGGGAAAGATGGTCTTGTAGTAGAGAAGGCCGTACTAGTCAATAAAGAGAGAAGCATGAGCAGTGGTGCTGTTGCGAAACGCATTGTGCCCCTCCTATGCTCAAGCTGTAGTAAAAGGTGCTGATACAGCGCTGTCCAGGGGGGCGTACCTACCAGCTACGGGAATAAGGGGAACAGGAGAGGGCACCCCATACACTGGACAGGGTACCCCATACACTGGACAGGGTATCATTGACGCTTGTAATAAAGGTGCTTAGGGCACATATGAGCCAGAGAAGCCAGGGCACAGAATTGAGGCAGAGGTACACAAGGGGGGGGGGGGGCATGAGCTACAGGTGTGTGGGGTAGAGGCGTGAGATAAATGCGGCAGCATACACATGGGGTTTCGCTACGCTGTCAAAGTCAGGTAAAACCCACAGGCAAGTAGATCACAGGGGGTGCCACAGACAAGCCCTGCTTGGTAGGCCACATGGAAAAAATAGCATGGACAATCTAAGGCATTGGGGGTCTGGCAGTTCCCAGGAGATCAGGATCAAGAAGCCCTCTGCCGCAGCAAATAACCTATGGAGCATCTGCGCTACAAAAACCTTCTGCGTGCTTTCATTGAAGCAAATGTCTGAATTACTTTATCAAAGTCCACAGAGTCAGCCAGGTCTCTTTCAGTACTTAGGAAGGCTAAATTTGAAAGTCTCTCGTCACCCATTGTTGACCGTAACTTTTTATCAAATTCAACCTGCTAAAACTTTGTTCTACGGCCGCACTATTTTCAGGCAAAGTGAGAAATATTCTGTACAAATTAAAAAGGTTTTGGTAAACACCCTGCATATCATTGGCTATCAAGAAAGACAGCACATCGTTTATTATTAACTGTTTACTGTCAGAGAATATTTCCCCATACAGTGCACAAAAAGAAGAATACTCTTCCACAGCATCGGGCACAGAGACATCACCTGCATAGAATGTAGCTAACTCGTTCAATGCATCAGAATTATTTGAGCTAATAAAATGTTTAGGATCTAGTGCTGAAAATGTATGCACAGTATTTCTAAAAACTTGAAACCTCAATGTCATCTGAGCAACGAAGGTATTAACAAGAACATAGAAGTTTTCTAATCTGAATGCCTGCCTCCCAAACTCTAAAGGATTGTCATCAGCTGCTTCATCATGAAAGCTTTTCTTAGCCCTCTTCCTTTTTTCTTGAAAGTATGTTGATGTCCCACACTCTTCAGCCAGGTTTCTAGCATCTGTTTCAAACCGATCAAATATATCATCTGACCAAAGCTTCTCTAGTTCCTTACAACATGCCACAACCATGCGTCCTGCCGTTACCAAGTCACTTTGCAAATATGTTGCCAGGGCGTGCACAGTTTGCAATGCTTTGTGTCAAAAACATATTAGGCACTTAAACTCTAAGGTTTCACTTCTGTCCTACAATGCCTTTGCATCCCAAAGTGCTTTCCATTTGCATTTGGGATGCATCTAGTGGATATTCAGCACAATGATTTGCTTATTGGTACAATGTTTTGATTCACTGAATCTACTGCCCTTTTGCGATTAGCCCATCTAGTGTCAGGTAGCTTTTTTAATGTCAGGGCTGTTGTCTGTAGGTCATGCTCCTGTTGCTCTTCCTGCAGAACTTCCAATGTATTTTATACATGAATATGCAGCATCAATCAGCACGACATTTAAATTGTGCGTACAACAGTGAACATATATTGCTCTGGGTGAGACTTCTTTCACAAGTGCTTGAAGTCCAACAATACATCCGGACATAGTGCTGGCACCATCATACACCTGCCCACGGATTAAGGAAACATCAAGTTCCAGGGACACTAAAGGCGATGTCAATAGTTTATAAAAGTATGCCGATTCTGCTCCAGGAAGTTCAGCAAATGTTACAAAATGTTCATCTGCATGACCAGATGATGACACATTACTTAGAGATTAAGAACATTGATCAACTCTGCTGACATATATTGTAGAGTCAACAATGACACTATAGGACTTGGCCAATTTAACTTCTTCATGGCTGGCACACTTTGTTTCTTTCACTTGTGCACTGATGAAATCATTCGTAATGTCATGGCTCAAATAGGTTTCATTCCGCTTACCATGAGCAACATGCTGTGCTAAAACATTGTCATACTTGAACATCATCTTCAGTAATTCAGAAAAATATCCTTCATTGGACATACTTCCAAACTCTGCATGTTCTCTGTGTCCACAGAGAAGAATCCCTTGCTTGGCGAGATACAATATAGCATCAAGCGTTGCCTTAGAATACTACAGTTTTTCTCTATCTGATCCCTTTCGTCTTTTATTAGCTCAGACACAATAGCTCTATCTTGGGTAATTCTAAAGTTGGCAATTTGTAGCTGTTTTTCAGCTTCACAGTCTGTATTGGAAAGTCCATGCATTAGAATTTGTTCTGTTCCTTTTTTTAAATTGGAAAAAACCACAGCTAGGATCAGACCAAGCCTTTGAAAAGTGCTAATTTCTTTTATCGGCAAATAGTCAACATTTGAATAAAAAAAGACAGTTACTTCTAGGATAATACAGTAACCACTGCTTTACTGCAGAGAATCCACCTGCAACCTTTTTTTATACTAATCTGACCTAAATATTCGAACATTGCTCCTCCTCCTTGACTTATCGGCGGCCTTTGACCTGGTGGACCATGCAGTGCAATGCAACCACCTAGCGTCTGCTGCCCATTTCTCAAGTGAAGCTATAGCCTGGGTACATACAATCCTTCCTAGCCAACCATACGATGAGAGTCTTCTCCCTTTCAGCCTCAGCGGACCCAATACAAATCACCTGTGGCGTCCCACAAGGTTCATGTGTCTCCCCTACTATGTACAATATCTTCACTAAGCCACTCTTCGACAGACTGGGGGTAACTTACACTAATTACGCGGACGACACGCAGATCCACGCAGATCCACGCAGATCCTCATACCCCTATCTGGCAACTTTGTCGAAGACACAGCTCTAGTAAATAAGATTTACCTCATCATTCAGGCATGGATGGCCTCCCACGGCGTCTGCTTGAATGATGACAAAACAGAGATACTGATCCTGGGTTCCGACTCTAACCTCAAAAAACGTAGCCCTAATTATCGTGCCTTTAACATAGATGGTAACATAATTAAAGTACCTCGACTCCACATTATCTCTCAAAAAACAAGTTAACTCCCTAGTGTCCTCCACAGTTTACACCTGCAAATTAATAAGGGCCTGCCGACCTTAACTTTCCAAAACTAATTTCATTACACTAGCCAATGCCTTAGTTATGTCTAACTTGGACTACTGTAACGCCCTCTATGCAGGCGCTAGCAAAACTGTCTTAAATAAAATGCAAATACTTCAGAACAATTCTCTTAGAGCAGCCCTAGACATACCCCGCAGAGCCCACATATCTAACATCAGGAAAGACCATCACTGGTTAAAAATTAGTGACAGAGTCCTCCTCAAGACGCTATCCCTTACCTACAAAGGCCTGAACAATACTGGGCCCCCTTATATCTCGGCCAGACTGACTAGGAAATCTTCTACTCACCACACTAGAGCCGCCAACCACCTCCTACTTGAAATACCTAGATTTAGACTATCTAAAGCGGGTGGAGCAAGCTTCCCGGTTAGAGCTGCCCGTGCCTGGAATGCACTCCCCACCGCACTGAGAGCCTTCCTACCCTACACCAGATTTAGATGTAACGTGAAAAGATGGCTATGGACTAATGATGACCTACAATTGACGCCTCTGCGTTAGCCTTGGATCGACTAGCACACCTATCTAACTGACACATCCCAATAGACTATCTCATGTAAGGGACCCGCACTTTGCATCTCTGTATTCACTTGTACAATCTGTATACCTGTATTCATGCAATTTCATCAATAATACATGTACTGCATCTTTTGTATATTTCCCATGTATGCAACCTAAGCCTAAGTATTCTTGTAACTGCTGCGCCCGGCTACCCCTGGGTTTGGAGCGCATTATTAAATAATAAACTAAACTAAACATTCTCACTGCATTTCCTCAATTTCCTCAGTATCCATGTCTTGAGCTACTTGTGTGCCTTTTTTAATTTTTTAACACAACACAAGAAGATGTACTTAGAGATTCTATTCTTCGCTTATACATCAAGAGTGGCTTACAGCTCACCAATTTCCCTGTCAGAAAGTGTAACTGCCCTTAGGTGATAATAGCTCTCCCTAGTTGGCGCTGAAGTGCCGCCTATCTAGAGAAGGGGATAGAGACGAGAATGTCCCTTGACTGGTTCACTACTTTCCTATATCTAAAAGACACTTCCGGAAGTTACTTTTTAAATTTAGATTACTTCCTTCTAGTGTGCAGAAAATAAAAATGAAAAATAAAACTTGTCATGCAGAACAAATCTGCTTCTTAAAACGATTTCCTTTTCCCAAGCTCTCAATTCGTCCGAGTGTCTTGGGGGTTCAGGACGTCACGCTCAACCTCTAGTCATAGAATAGAATCTCTAAGAACTTCTTCTTGTGTTGTGTTAAAAAACTGTGAGCATCAGGTAGAAGTTGCTGCTTTTAGGCCCTTGTCTATGACAGTGTGTGTTGATGCTACTTGTGTGCCAACATTGGTATCTTCAACAGTTTTAGTTCAATCAGCAGTTGTGCGACCAAATATAACTTCAGGCTGGGTAACAGTGTCTGTTGAGTGATCAGGACCCTCTGTAGATTCAGTAGAGCAATATGGATACTCAGGAATGACAGTGCATGATGGGTGATCTGTGTAATGTGTCGTGATAGGAGGAGAAGCAGTAGACAGATGTTCATCAGCAGAGGAATGAAGGACAGAATGAAGGAGGTTTTCTTGCTGAGTTCTGAAAGCAAGGATTGAAAGACTCTTGTAACTACAATAACATCATTCAGTGGTTGAAAATGTTTGCATTGAGTCATAAATAACGCTCCTGCTTCTCAGTGGAACTTTTGGGCTGCATCTTGAAAGCTGTCAAAATATCTTGAGAGGATTTTGCTGCTTTGGCAAGTTTCAATTTGCTGACCTGTTTTCGTCTTGTGGCACCAGAAATGTTTGGTTTAGCTGATTACTCTAGATTCATGTTGCTTACTCTATTCCCTACTCTTGCATGAATAGAAGGAAAGCAACACAGATTACTTTGTTTTTATTAAGCATTTCAACATACAACAGATCCAACAGTCAACACCCGGCGAAAAACATCAGTTACATACATTAATAAAACAATGCATACCAATTTTACCCCTACCCCTCCCCGACCCCCCTACCCACCCACAGGCTTACCAGGCTTCACTAGGCAATAGGTTCAAGAGGCATAAGGTTAGAACTAGACAATAATTATGACTTTTCAGGGTGGCAACAATAGTGAGGTCCCACACGACGTTATGAGATGCAGCAACAGCAAGGGCTATAGGCAGCACCCGCAAGACTTTAGAAGCCCAGACAGTTCACAGTTTCAAAGCATCACAGTCCACATTTAAAAGAACCACAGTCCAATCCTGCAAGAAAGAAGGCATAGTATTATTGGTGATGGCTGACAATAACTCATAAGTGAAAATAGCTAATAACCTGTTAAGCCATTCCACCTTAGAGAGGCCTGAGGAACTCTTCCATTTTTGGGCTAGGGCCAGTCTCCCCGCTCTCAACATAGCCCCCGTCACCTTTGAGAAGGTAAAAGACTTGTTATCAGGCATGGGCGTGCCAAAGAGTATCTCCAAGTCGAGAAGGGAGGGGCTCGTTCACACTATGTCCTTGATCCAGCTGAGCAATTAGGACCAACAGACCTGGATGACTGGACACTCCCACCACATTTGGTACCAGGTGCCACAGTGTGAACACAACCTAGGGCACATCGGAGACACTTTTGCAAACATTCTGGATAGGGTGACCGGGGGCCGATGCCAAGAGTGGAGGATCTTAAAACTTTGCTCCATGGCTGCAGTGTACAACCTCCCCGAAAAGATTGACTTGAAGACTGACTTCCATGTCAGATATGCTTGAACGGCTGTCTACCTTCTAGATTAGCGGTGACCAGCACATTATAAATCTTAGAGAGGGAGCCCTTTCTGGTCTTGGATTCCACAAAGATCTTTTCAAAGGGAGTCAAGGGGCGAGTCAGATCAGCCAGCCAGCCGGCTTGAGTGAGGATCCCCATGAGCCGCAAATATTAAAAAATGGGGAATGGCTTATCCCTCAACACCTCCCACAGCTGGTCGTATTCAATGAAGAGACCCTGGCGAAAGAGTTGGGCAGCCCTCTCCAACCCCTGATCAGACCACAACTGCGTCTCACGGAAACCTCTAGAACCAAGATTGAACGGGGGGACCCTTAGAGAAGATAAGGGGGGAGGCCAGGAAGAGAGCAGCTTATTATCTTTGTTAGGCCTCCAGGATGCCCACACGTCAGCCAGAGTTGGATGGGATCTAATAAACAATGGAAGGGATCTTGGGGGAGCCCATAGTAGATCCCTGACTTTTTTCGGATGGGCCTGAACATCCTCCATGTAAGTCCAATACGTCTCTAGGTCGTCTCTCAGATGTTCTAACATCACACGCAACTGGGCTGCTTTATAGTACAATCTAAAATCAGGGAGGCCAAAGCCACCGAAAGGTTTTGGAAGAGTCAGGGTGGATTATTTTACTCTAGCCCTCTTACCATTCCAAATGAAGTGAAGAACACGGGACTGTAATAGTTTGGAAAAGGAATCAGGAACTATGCATGGAAGGGATGGGAAGAGATAAAGAAGCCGAGGCAGTATGTTCATTTTAACCGTGGCCATGCGCCCAAACCACGAGAGAGTAAGGGAAGCCCCTCTTACCAGGTCGCTCCGGATCTTTGCCAAAAGTGGGGGGAAGTTTGACGCAAACAATTTACCCAGGTCTCTGGGAATATTGGTGCCTAAGTATCTGGTGGTTTCCCGCTCTACTCTCATTCCCAGCACTTCTGTTCTGCCATTTATTTCATGGTCCAACCCACCCATTGGCATTATGCAGGATTTGGTTACATTGACCTTTAGCCCTGAGAAGGAACCAATGTGGCGGATTAGGCCCAGCAAATGAGGAAGGGAATCCTGGAGATTAGTCAGGTAAGCCAAAATATCGTCCGCAAACAAGGATAATTTGAATTCACTATCCCCACATTGCACCCCCAAGACACCACTGTCGGCCCTGACCGCAATGGCAAGGGGTTCCATCGCCAAAGCATATGAGCGGGGGGACAAGGGGCACCCCTGACGGGTACCTCTAGTAAGCGGCAGACATGCCGAGGTACAGTTGTTAACTAGAACCCTTGCTACGGGGCCGTTGTACAGGGCGAGATGCACCCACAAATTTGTCCCCCAGGCCCATTCTCCGAAGCACCTTACCCATGTAGGGCCATTCGACATGGTTGAAGGCCTTTTCAGAGTCAAAAGAGAGGAGGTAGGCCTCCATATCCCGCTTCGAAACCTCATGCATGAGGTCCAGAGTTTTCCTCACATTGTCTGACCCTTGGTGATCAGGGATAAAATTGACCTTGTCCCCGTGCACCAGGGAAGGAAGGAGTTTCGACCGTCTATTCGCTAGGAGTTTAGCTAGAATTTTAACATCTATTTTGAGAAGGGAGATGGGCCAGTAGGACTGGCAGAGAGAAGGGTCTTTCCCTTCTTTCAGGAGAACCACAATAAGCGCAGACGACATGGTGCGAGGAAGGGAGCCTGTGTCAAGGGCGGAGTTGAACACCCTAGCTAGGAATGGGGCTAACGTGGAACGGAACGTCTTATAGAAGCGAACTGAGAAACCGTCATCCCCTGGAGCGGTACCGCTCTTTAGGGAAGAGATGGTATCAATTATTTCCTGGGGTGAAATGGGAAGCTCTAAGGAGTCAGCGTTCTCAAGGGAGAGACGAGGAATGGGAAGGGATTCTAAGAAACGGTCCACCTCAGCACCGTCACCTGTATACTCTGATGCATAAAGGCATTCGCAATACTACCTAAACTGTTCAGCTATCAGGCCAACCGGCAGGATTTTCTCCTCCACCCGGGAGGAGATGAAGTTCACTCTACTACTGTTTCGAGGCTCCCTTAGCCTCCAAGCTAGAATCCTGTCCGCCTTTTCCCCCTTCTCCATATACCGCTGTTTTAAAAAAGCTAGCTTTCTCTCCATCTGGCCCACAAGGAGGGTGGACAATTTCGCCCTGAGGTTTTGGAGCTCCTCCCACTTGCCCGGGAGCATCTGCAACTTCAGCTTCCCCCCTGACTGAATGACGACAATTTGTTCTCTCAACTTTAGCTCCTCCTGATCCCTATCCCTCTTCTTCCTCAAACCCATCTCCATAAGGGAGCCTCTGATTGTGGCTTTGAATGCTTCCCAAACTCCCATGACATCCACCTCCCCAGTGTCATTGAGGACAAAGTATTCCTTGATAGCAACTAGAAGGGACTGTCTCAACTCCTTATCTTGCAGCAAGGTGTCGTTGCAAGTCCACCGAGACCTAGGAGGGGCAGGAGGGGGGACCCCCAAATTGACTCTAACCAAGTCGTGGTTGGACCACGGAATAGCTTCTACCCCAAAATCTGAGACACAATCCCGGATCGAAGAATCTACCAGTATGTAATCAATCCTCGAGAATGCCAAATGCACTTTAGAGTAAAAAGTGAAGAGTGGTTCGTGGTCACGCCCAGGGGGGTGCAAATCCATCAAACCTGATTCCCCATTAATCCGACGGAAAGAGTCTGCCAACTTCACCTGGGCCCTTAGATCGGGGTAAGGGTTGGGGGATTTCCTATCTTTATCCGGACAGAGAACCATATTGAAGTCCCCGCCCACTATCAGAGAGCCCTCAGCAAATCCCCCCGATTGTTTCCCCCGTCCACTCCCAAAAACCATCTTGTGCTTCATTCAGGGCGTACACGCCCACCGGACTAAACAACCTGCCTCTCACTGTACCCTTGACCATAATATAACGTCCTTCCAGGTCGGATCTGTGTGCCCTGGGGGAGAAGTGGGCATTGGGGGAAATCAGGAGGGCAACCCCACATGTCTTCACGGGGTAGGAGGACTTAAACAAGTGCTGAATGACCCTGGACCTGAGATTCAGTTCCTTCCCCTTGACCCAATGTGATTCCTGTACGAAAAGAAAGTGAAGTTTGAGCCTAGAAAATTCCCCTCATCACCAGCGATCTCTTAGTAGCAGAGTTTAATCTCTGCACGTTCAAGGACCCCAGAGTCAAAAACTGAAGAGAGTCACCCATTGAAAAGACAGAAATATTTCTCCGATTCCACTACGGAGCCTGTTGTGTCTGTCCCAACCTCGGCCTCTGTGCGCAAGAGTAAACCATGAAGAACCTTGTGGAACCCCTATTCCCCCAGAAGCCCCGGCAGCCTAACAAAACCCACTCCAGCAACTGAAAGAAACACCCCCACTCTCACCCACCAAGTCCTTGAACGCCTAGACCCCAAGCTCCAACAGCTTGAGGCTAGACCAGGCAACCAATGTCTCCTCCCCTCAGGCAAATGAGCTCAACATCTACAACAAGAGTCCCTCCCCTCAAAACACACTAAAGACAAAGCAAAAACAAAAAACCCTTACATAAACCAGCCTAGGAAAATCATAAACCCCCTGCACTGGACACGCCTTGGGCAAAGAAATTATGCAAAGGAAACCACCCCGTAGACTGACAGATAGCCGTAAACCCACACATACTTTAGACTCTGAAACCAGTAAAACCTCCTATTGGGACCCCTCAGAAAGGAAAAAAACAAAATACAGAGAGCCAGATGGTTTCCCACATTAAAGGCCGAAGCAACTAAAACCCAGAGACATCATCCATTTGATGAACCCGGAGAGGCAGGAGCAACCCTTCTGAATTTCCTATGACCTCGGACTTTACGTCTCTCCTCTAGTGGTTTGGGTCTAATTGACCCCGACGGACCTGTCATGGCAGCTCCTGAGATACTCTGCGGATATCATCCTCGGAGACCACGGCATACTTGTAACCCTCCAATTTGAAAGCCAGCAAAAAGGGATACACCCATCTATAATGTACTCCCTTTGCTTGCAGCATTTTCATTAGAGGGGCACAAAGCCGGCATCTCGCTAGGGTGAGGGACCGACAGATTGTGAGAAATCGAGATTTGAGAATTTTCCCACACAATTGGGCCCTTCTTCCGTGCCAGCTCCAGGATCCTGCTCTTCTCAGAGAAATAATGACATTTCTTGAAGACTGGGAGCACCCGCCCTGTGCATTCTGTCAATCGTTGGCTCGTTGGTGTTGGCCCCCTCAAACAATAGGCTAACTACTGCGTTGACAGCCCTGAGGATATCCACCTGTGTCTCCCCTCCCGCTCTGGAAGGCCCAAAAATCGTAAGTTGCAGCGACGCTCCCTGTTCCCCAAGTCATCCAACTTCAAAGCGCATTTCTTTTCCCTTCTCTCCAACTCTGCCAGATGTTTATCCAGTTGTGATTCCAGGACGTCGATTGATGCCGCACTTGCTTCCAGGGCTTTGACTCGATCATCGATGGTATCAACTTTTTTGTCAAGCGTGTCCAGTCACACAACGATGTTCGCTCTAAAACCACAAATTTCCTCCAGAAGGGCGGTCATGCTCTTGGCCCCTGTGCTAGCATCCACTGTTTCAGTCTGCACAGGAGCTGCCATGACAGAAGGGGGAGAAGAATCAGAGGGAGTACGGCAGAATTATTGGAGGGATTCCGACCAGCTCATAAGGGCAACGGCCCACCTAGAGCGCAGGACGGGGGAGACCGTCCCACTTAGGCAGGAGTGGACACTCTGGAGCCTCGGGGCAAAACAACAAAGAGGTGAGAAGAGCAGATAGCCTGGGAGACGCACTTCTCCACCCCGAGGGGCCCAATTCAGCAGAGGAAATTAGCCAGCGAGGACCCACCAGACGGAGTGGAAGCACAAAGAGGCAATAGACCAATCAGTAGATCAGGACCAAAAGCCAGCTGCACTGGGGGGCCCCCACCATGCCCACAGGCGACAAGCACGGGGGGGCACCAGGGGAACCCAAAGTACACTACTTCTGCCTCCAGTGGGCCACGAGGAGAAACAAAGAAGAGGGCTGCACAGTGGACCACTGTGGCAGGCAAAGCTATTCCATGAGACACAAATCCACCACATTGGGCCCCTGTAGGGCCAGTGAAGACATCTGCCTGCTCACCCCCTCAGACAGCAGCCAGCAACAGCAAATGTCCACGGCAGACGGAAGGGGGAGCGTGGGGGGGGGGTCGGGCCCAGCCGGGGGGCACCCTCCGCCACCCAGCCCACGGTAAGTAGGGCAAAGCAAGTCACTTTCAAAGCCCGGTCCCCTGCAAGGTGGCATACAGCAACAAGTATACACTGTAGAGGGAAAGGGTAAGGGGGCGGATAAGGCCGAGGGGCACCCACTGCCACCCAGCCAGCAAAACGTGGGGCAAGGCGAGACACTCTCCGTGCCCCCCCCCACACGTCCACACCAATGGCGGGAGAGGAGCGGAGCGCAGCAGGACAATCCAATAGCTGGAGTGGGCCAGCCCCCGCTCTAACAACCGCTGCACCCCCAACCTCACCGCTCCACTCCAACAAGTGGGCGAGCGGAGGCGACGACAGTGGCCCCAGCAGCACCAGCGAGGCAGGGGGTAGAAGACGGCAAGACAAGCTGCCGCTCCGGCGGCAAAGGCTCAAATCCCCTCGCCCACCGCGACAAAGGTCGAGAGATGTGGAGTCGCAGGCAGGCACCGGAGCGCACCGAGCTCTGCAGCACAGAAGGACCCTCGATCTCTGGCAACTCTGCACTCAAAATGGGCAGAATTTTGGCCACCTGTGCACCGGAAGGTCCCCCAGCCTCCAGTGGGGTCCGCACGTCGCTCCTGGGAATACTGGGGCAGGCTCAAGTCCCTTTTCGCCAGTCCGAGCGAGGAAACAGACAGAGGTGCTTCAGCACATCTCGGCGCCCCCTGGTGGTCCCCCGATTATTGCACGTTTTTATTAAGTTTACACAGCTAACTTACAATGATTCAAGTTGAAGTTCAACAAGATTGTCTCTCTCTGATAAAGTGATAAGCTAAACAGAATGTTAAATTCATTATTGAGCCATTACCTGCAGGGAAATGGAACATCTGTCACAGACAAAGTTTTCATATTGTCATGACCACTGTGAGGGGGCACAAGTTGTGCCCCAAGCAGGCTCCCACCAGAACCATGAGGGCCTTAAAACCACTGCAAAAAGGCTCCTGGAGCCAGTCCTGTCGCCTTTGGAACCAGGCTCATATGTAGGAAGGAAGGGCTGTTCAAACTAGGTCCCATTTATGTACATGGGCCTTTAAATCCAACATAGAAGCACCCAAACAGTCTAGTTCTAAGAACCAAGCCATGCGGTCTAGTGTTTTGGGTGTGGCAGGCCTGGAACTACTTTCCCTGGTACTACTTTACCTGGGCTATATAAACCACACCCTGACTGCAGAACATGCTTCGTGTTATTCTGCAACCAGCAGCGTGACGCTCACTGTGTCCAGCTCCTGGTCGTCAGCATCTTCCTGTAATCCTGCAAGAACAAGAACAAGATTATTCTGTCTTACCTGAGAAAACACCATCCAGCACTCAGCATCTCAACAGGGCCGCAATCTGTGGAAACCGAGAGAAGAAGAAACATCACTCACCTGTGAGTACTAGCTTAAGGACTTCCGGCGAACCGCTACCAAAGCTGCTGTTCGAACATTACGACCTGCGATAACGAGAAAGGGAAAAACAGTATTAGAACGCGCACTTCCAAAACATCGAATTCCATCAGTCTTACCGGAATTCCATCGCGCTATGCCACGCTTCCATCCGGAGCACCACAGCAACATCTGCAAAGGAAAAGAGACATATTCAGGTTCGCTTTTAATATTAAACAACCGCACAGCGCTGTACTACCTTAACAGATTCCGGGGGCCTGTTTTTCATTGCGCTCTCATCCACTCACAGCACCACAGGGGCCTGCGAGGAGAAGAAGAAGAAAACACAGGTTAGCTTCAAAAGACAACAAAAACCGCTGCGCTTTGCGCTTTCTCTTACCTAGAAATGTGCCTCTCCATCTGGCACGCCAGCATCAAGACCTTCGCACCCGAAAAGAAGGAGATAAAGACATTAACGAATTCCCACCATAAACAGAACAAAGACTTACAATGAACAAACCTACCTGCCTACCAGCAGATTCAGGCTCACAGCAGGCCTGGGCCCAAGGAAGGCGTACTGCACCAGTGAAGCAACTCGGGCAGTTAGCCAACAAACATCAAGCGCCCGTGCACAAGAAACGCAGGACGGATACACCTGTGAAACACCTGAAACACCTGTGTATAGGCGCGTTACAAATGCCATATCATATCATATCATAGCTCACCCTACAAATAACTAAGATTCATTATTCAGCACTGGGCAACTACGCATCCAGAGTTCCAGATCTCAGAGCCTTCCAGACGCCCCCGGGGATATCAGGTGAGCGTAACAGAACATGAAGCCTTTAAACCTTATCTACCGAGGCGTCATGGAGACATTAAAAATGATCAGTTAGCCCAGCTTTTGGGACAATTACGTGCCGAGGTACACGCAGCCCGGCAGGAAACAATGACTTAAAACGAGAGTTAATAGTCACAAAAGACCGTACTGATGAACAAGCAAACAGCTACTACAAACACAGGCGGGGCAGGTTCCATTGCCTGGATTTGCGCCATCCATTGCTACACCATCATCAGTTAATCAGGTACAGATAACGGTGCTGGGAGCAGTACCCCTGGCACCACCAGAACGGTTTAATGGAGAACCCAGAAGGTACACAACATTCATTAACCAGTGTCGCCTTCATTTTCTTTGTAGCCCTGGGGCATTCCCAAATGACCAGGCGAGGGTGGCCTTCGTGTTATCATATTTGAGTGGAATTGCTGCAGACTGGTCGGTACCTTTAGTGACCCGTGATGACCCTTTACTGCAGAACTTCAGGGGTTTTCAACAAGAGATGGAAAAGTTATTTGCTCGACACTTGCATGGACAAGCTCTTGATAACAAACTCCTGTCCCTCCGCCAAGGGAATCAAGATTTGCTGACTTGTATTGCTACCTTTAATAGACTGGTTGGAGAAGCGGGGTGGCCAGAAGATAAAAGAACCACGTTGTTTCTTCAGGGCCTACGAGGAGACCTGAAGGATGTCCTTGCTCAAGTGGTAGACCCACCTAAAGACTGTGCAGAGTTTATCAACCTGGTAGTTCAGCTGGACCACAGATTACAGGATCAAAGAACAGACCGAAGTAGACTCGAAAATCGTGCCATGTACGCAGGTTCAAAAGATAATGTTCAACGTCCATCAGAAAATACCACAGAACCCATGCAGATTGGAGGAGTACGACCCCCTTTAATCAAGATTGAAAGAGACAAGAGGAGACAGCTACAGTTATGCCCATACTGCGGTAAATCGGGTCACTACCTCAAAGAATGCCCAGTGAAACCTCCAAGTAAGGTGGTAGGCGCTACAGAGAAAGAAGATGATGGAAAGGAATCGGAAAACGACCCGGCCCGGCAAGAGGTCCGTAGAGGTCCGCTTGCCGAGCAAGAAGGATGAGTCGCAGACCTCACATTTCGCCCTAACAGTAACCTTGATCAATCACCAACGACTGTCACGGATGCATAGGTATATATAGACAGCGGAGGAGTTGGTAATTACATAGATCGAGATCTGGCAACAGAAATGGGACGTCCCTTATGCACAAAACCAACAACTGAAAAGGTAACTACTGTTGACGGTACAGAAATTGCTTCGGGACCAGTAACCCAATGCACAACATAATTAACCCTTCTGTGTCAGGGTGGACATCAAGAAGCAATCACGTTTGACCTCATCAAAGCTCCTCAGTTCCGGTTGATCGTAGGGATGCCATGGTTAGTAACTCACAATTCCCACATAGACTGGCGTGCAAAGAGACTGACCTTTTCTGACGAATGCGCCCATGCTTGCTAACCGAAATCTATACCACAGCCAAACCTGAAATCTGTTCAAAGAATAGCATCAGGGATCGCGGAACCAATGGACACCTTACCAAAAGAATATCGGGATTATCAAGATGTTTTTCGAAGGAACAGGCTAACACATTACCGCCACATAGGCCCTATGACTATAAGATCGACCCGATACCTGGCGCACAGGTTCCTTGTGGTCGAATTTATGCACTTACGTAAAACGAAAATCTCCACTTGAAGTCCTATCTCGATCAATACCCGGCTAATGGGTTTATCCGTCCGTCAAAGTCACCGGCAGCCTCTCCCTTATTCTTCGTACCCAAGAAGGAAGGAGATTTGAGGACTTGCATCGATTACCGCATACTTAAATCACAGTAGAAACCGCTACCCTTTGCCCCTTATCCCGGAACTGTTGGACCAAGTCAAGGATGCCCGCATCTACACCAAACTAGACCTCAGAGGAGCATACCACCTTGTACGTGTTAAGAAAGGGGATGAATGGGGATTCCAAGATGGCGGCCGAGCCAGGTAGACGTGCGTGAGCGGAGCTCTGTCCCCCATCTTGGGCCGCAATAATGAAGAAACAGAAAACCAGCACTTATCTTGCCCGCTGAAGTGTGGCTACCCTCCAACACGCAGCGGAAGGCGAAACCCAGGAAGAGAGCCGACTCAGCCTCGGAGGAAAGCTGCCCCGAACGAACCCGCCCGCAGAAGAAGCAAACCCAGCGAGTCCGCCCCCAAGCAACTCAGCAGCACGTAACCCCAGAAGGGAAGCAAAACGCGGGAAGGAGCCTCCGGTCTAAGCGACAGCCCGCAACAGAGATCAGCCAGACAAGAAAGAAGACCGGGGTAAGAGAGGCGGAGCTCGGCAACGGGACCCAGGCAGACCAGCAGAGCGGACCCGGATGAGGAGAGGAGCGTAGCTGAGGACGGCACCAGCCCAGCGGACGAAGGAACGTTGCTCAGCAGTCCAGACCAGAGAGGAGAATCGAAGGTGGCCTCCACGGGCAGTGAAGAAGGAGATAGAGGCGCCCCGCAGAGCCGCTCCGGCAGCGATCTACAGGTACAAATTGGGGAGGGGACCCAGCAGCGGTGAGGCGGAGGCCGCATCCCCTTAGATCGCAACAACCCACCCCGGGGAAACGAACCTGGGAGAAGCAACCCACGACACCAGGGGAGGGGAGGCCATTAAAACCTCCGGAAAAAGACAAGAAGAGGCCCATAGACACCCCAATTCACCATACACTATCACCGCAGGCCCTGGCCTAGAAAAAGGGGAGAAGGCACCCCTTCCCCCAACCCCCAGATGCGGGGCCTGCCTGAAGAACCGAAGGGGGCTGCAAAAGTAGACCCAGAGGCATTGGGGTCACAGCGCCAGAGTCCCTAATCCACAAAAGAGCGGCCAGACCCCCAACACCAACCAGAAAAAAAAAAACTTACCCTTTCACCAGAGACGGATACAGAAGGAAACACCCTCCCCCCCGCCCCGGAGGGGCCACAGCATAACGTTATACATGCCATGGACCAGAGACAGATAGCGGGATCAGGGGGGGACAGCCACACGCATAAGGTAACCAGAATTTGCACCCCATTAACCCAACAGAGAAGGATCCCTCGAGAACTCTCCTACTCCTCACGAGCCCAAACACAGATTGTTAGAGTACCCATATACGGGCCACAAGAAGCATGAAAACTCTCTGCTCAGCAGATAACAGAAAATCCGGCAGAGCCAAGACAGGCACCTGGGGCGCACGGAACACCACAGACTCCCCCAGAATTCCAAGGCCAACGCGAACACAAGATGCCACAAGACGCCCAAACACCAAAAGAGACATACACATGTCAAAAGCCAGGATCAGGCAGGGGCAACAGGCATCAGCTAACACCAGCAGATCTAAACCAGACCAGGACCTGATTCAACTTTGGAGTGTAGACAAAAGAGTGCCCAAGCAAACAAACAAACAGAAGGGCAAGGGGGAAACTACATCGGAGCAGAAAGAAGACGCAGAAATGGCCTCGAAAGACGATATAAAAACATGGTTTAAAGAATTCCAGGATCAATTTATGTCCTCCACACAGGCGCAGTTCGAAAACATGAAGGGGGAAATGAAACAAGCAGTCCAGGAACTGAAGAGAGACATAGGAAATCTAGAGGAGAGAAGAGATAAACTGGAAAGGACGGTCCAGAAAATAGATGAGGAAACGCTCCAACAAGCAGAAGCACAAGATCGACTAGCACGCCTAGCATTGGAATTAGAAACACAATGTGAAGATTTGGAAAACAGATCTCGGAGGTCAAACATAAGAATAAAGAATATGCCGGAAACGGTGGAAGATAAAGACCTCCGCACGGCAGTACAACAGGTGTTTCTAGATATACTCACAGACGGCTCAGGAGAAGAAATCCAAATAGACAGAATACATAGAGTTGGCCCCCGAAGAATGGGAGAACCCGGGGCCCGCCCAAGAGACATACTGGTAGCATTAACACAGTACACCCAAAAAGAGCAACTCCTGAGAAAAGCCAGAACAATAGAACAAATAAGAATGAACGGCAAAGAAATACAGCTATTCCAGGACCTCGCACAATCCACACTCAGGAAGAGAAGATAGATGTCCCAGATAACAAAATACCTAACGGAGAAACAAGTACGCTAGAAATGGACCTTCCCATTTGGTCTCCTTTTCACGGGGGAGGAACAACAACATGGCAACACATCATGTGAGTAAGGTCTCAAGATTCTGGGCAGGCAAGAACAAGAGACGGAACCCCCAAGAGCCAGGGAGCTCCGCAGAGGAAGGCGAGGACTGAGGGGATGGCAGACAGAGACAAGAAGGACAAGACTTCAATCCCGCAAACCGGAGCTCAATTAATACCACCCCCGGGAACGAAGGACAGAAGCGAAGATAGGCCAGAGGATGAAGCTACATAGAAAGGAAATACCTGATAGGGCAAGAGGTTACACGAGGATGCGGCAGAGCCAGGGACACCCTTGGAATCCACATGACACAAGCAGGGTTTAGGACCCCCCTGCGCAAACCATAAACCTGAGTTGTTAGAGGGCATGGAGGAAAGGCTGAACGCCCAAGCAACCATAGGGCCTAGGGCCCTCCTCAGGGAAAAAGTTGGGGGGGAAAGGAGGGAGGGATAGGAGGGGGAGTTGAGGGAAAAGTTCAAGGGGGAGAAGACTTAAACACTGGTATCAATGGACACCACTGCGACCCACACGATAAGACAAGTGAGACTGAAGACCCAAGTGAAAGAATGGGGCTAAAGATTTTAACTTACAACATCAGAGGACTGAACTCGCCAGTAAAAAGGAAAAAAAACTGAACACTTTCTACACAGAGAGAAGTATGATGTAATAATGCTCCAAGAAACACATATACAGAAGAAAAGGAAAGGCCAAATCCGTATAAGGGGCTTTAACCAAATTCTCCAAGCCAACGACGAAGAGAAGAAAAAAGAAAAAAATTGTCATGATAGCATTCGCCAACCAACTCAACGTACAAATTAAAGGAACAATGACGGATAAAAAAGGACGATATCTATTCGCGAAAGTCCAGATCGAAAATCGCCAACTAACTCTAGCAACGCTATATGCCCCAAACACAGGCCAAGACAGCTTCATAAAAGAAACGCTGAACAAACTAGAAAACTTTGCAGAAGGAGAAGTGATTCTGACAGGAGACTTCAATCTTGCATGGAACCCGAGGGAAGACCGCTCAAACCCCAAGCATACACAACAAGGGACACCATCACAAGCGCTAAAGGAAATGATGAACAAAATGGCCCTAGAAGACGCATGGTGGAGAATCAGCGGCATAACCAAGGGATATACATACCATTCACAGGTGCACGACACAAGCCCCAGAATTGACTATATTTGGGTCACTAGGAGTTTAATAGGGAAGATCCAGGATATAGAGAAAGGCCAAATATCACTATCAGACCATGCTTCACTATGGATTTCACTTCCTAAAATCCGCAAACGCTCCGGCCTTTGGCGATGGACACTCCCAAGAGAAATCCTACAAGACCCGGTATTGAAGGAAACAATTAGAGAGAAAATAACTGATTATTTTCGAACAAAACGTCACTCTGGAAGTCTCTCAAAGCACAGGGTGGGAAGCCTTTAAAGCAGTGATACGTGGACAAATAATAGCCCTGAAAGCACAAAAAGACAAACAATCATACAAATGGGAAAGTGAACTAGAAAATAAACTGGAAGAGATCAGAGAAGAAATGGCAGATAATAGATCCCTGAAAATAAAGAGGGCATATCAACATGTCCAGAGCCAGCTAGACATACTCAGGACCAAAAGAACAGAAATACAACTACTCCATACAAAACATTGGTATGCGATGAAATCATATAAGGCGGATAAACTCCTAGCAAGACAACTAAAAGGGAAACAACAAAACAAACAGTACAAACATTAAAAGACGGACACGGAATAAAGAAGACACAAACAAAAGACATCAAAGAAATATTCAGAGACTACTACCAGAAACTGTACACATCACAGAGTCCAAAAGAAGAGGAACAGGCAGCCTTCCTAAAGGAGATAACACTTCCAACCATCACACCAGACGGAAAAACAGCACTGGACGAACAGATAACAATAGAGGAGGTAACAAGAGCAATTAGAGACTTACCCAAAAACAAAGCACCAGGTCCGGATGGTTACATAGCAGCTTTTTATAAAATTTATGCGGAAATTCTATCCCCCATCCTAACAAACCTCTTCAATACCTTCAAAGGCACGACCAATATCGCTACCTCAATGAACAAGGCAAAAATGCTAGTCTTCCATAAGAAAGGGAAAGACCCAGAAAACCTGAGTTCCTATCGCCCAATAGCTTTAATCAACATCGATGCAAAACTCTACACAAAGGTACTCGCAAACAGACTTTCACCCCTACTCCCAAAACTGATACTTCAAGAACAATCAGGATTCATCCCAAACAGGAAAACCCATGACAACATTAGATGAATTGCACATCTCAAAGAGAAAGTGGGAATCACTAATACCCTGTCAGCCATACTATCGGTAGATGCAGAAAAAGCATTATCCGGGTAGAATGGACTATGCTATTCGCAACTCTCAAAAAAATGGGCATGGAAAATGCATTTATAAATATGATTCGAGCTAACTACAAACTCACCAATGGCTAGGATAGCAGTAAACTGAGAACTCTCGGATCCAATCAGAATAGGAAGAGGCACCAAACAGGGCTGCCCACTATCGCCCCTCCTCTACGCAATCTTCCTCGAACCTCTGCTGGCAAAGATAAGAGCAGCCCCCGACATCAAGGGCATAGAAATGGGGGGGCAGACGCACAAGACAGCGGCATATGCAGACGACATGATGATGACCCTAACAGAACCAACCAAGTCACTACCCCTCCTCATACAACAGATCGACAACTACAGATTAATATCAGGCCTAAAAATAAACAAACAGAAGTCGTCAGTAATGGTCCTGGCCAGAGACAAACAAGAGATATACAAGAAAACAGAAGAATTGCACCTACAAACCGCAGAGGACAGGGTGAGATATCTGGGAGTCACGCTAACCACCTCGATAAAGAATCTCTACACAGGAAACTATACGAAACTCATAGAAAAGGTGAAAAGAGACCTGGACAGATGGAACTCATTAGCAATTTCCTGGTGGGGCAGAATAACAGTTATAAAAATGACAATATTACCCAGACTACTTATTTCCAAGCACTTCCAATACAGATACGGGCAACATTCTTTAAGTCACTCACCAAAATAATAACAAAATACATCTGGAAAAACAAAACGCCAAGACTATCACAACAGGCGCTAACGGCTCAAAAGTCAGACGGAGGCATAGCGCTCCCCCATTTCAGGAAGCATTACGAGGCAGCACAAATGTGAGTTCTGAGCAAATGGATCCCAAACACATCACAAAATGGTGGGAGGCGCAGGACAGAGCAGTAGCAAAATCAAACATGCGCCACTTACTATGGATCAGACCTGAGCACAGACATCAAAATGTCCGAATAAGTGAGATCATGAGCACAATCTTGGAAATATGGGACAGAGCTACCAAGAAAGGAATACTCACAATCGACTCTGCCCCCTTCATACCAATTCTTGACGACAACCTGGAATTCCCTCCAGGCACGGAAAGAGGAGCATTCCAGAAATGGCAGGAAGCAGAATGCTTGAAAGTGGGAGACTTGTATGATGGCCTACAGATCAGAACGTACACCGAATGCCAGGACCTACAGGGCCTCACGGAAAAGGACAGATATCAATATGAACAACTATACCACTGGCTTACTACGCCTAGAATAACACAAGCAATTACAAGGACCCTGACCTCATTCGAAACATATATGATGACCCAGTTGGGAGGAAAGAAATTTGTCTCCACCCTTTATAAATTCATAAACGGCCAGGCAGAGGACATAAAATGGCAGAAACAAATTACGAGGAAGCAATGGATGTACATCTGGCAAATAATCCCCAAATGGACACAGGCGATCCAAACAAGAGAAGCGTGGACAAAAATGATGATTCAATGGCATTACACCCCGGAAAGACTCCACAGAATGTTCACCACATCGCAAGAAAAATGTTGGAGGGGATGTGATACAGTAGGAAACTGGAGACACATATGGTGGGACTGCAGGGTACTACAACCATTTTGGACAGAGGTGAAAGCCCAAATGCAAAATATCTTTAAGGGAGCAGAAAACTTAGGTAAGGAGGTATGGATGTGTGGTATGTGGAATCCTCGAGAGGTCACTGACAAAGACACAAAAGAGAAATTTCATGGGATTCCTCATAGCAGCATGGCTAGCTATAGCACAAAAATGGAAACAGAAAATACCCCCATCCAACCAAGAATGGCTACAGAGAATATGGACATATGTGGCAATGGAGAGAATAACATACAACATACAAGGTGACCGGCAGAGATTCGCATCTGATTGGGGGGAAGCGATAGACTATCTACAAAGTGACTATATGATGCAATGGTGCCCACACAAAATCTGCTTTCTGGACATGTTTACAGGCTAAGACGGAAGCAGAACAATGGGAAACAGTGGGAAACCTAAGAACAATATAACCGGTGAGGGGGGAGGGAAAAGGGAAGGGAGGGGGAAATGGGACAATGTTGAAGTCCTGAGGTTTATGTATAAAGAAATGCCAATAAAAACGTATTTTTAAAGAAAGGGGATGGCCTGTACGACTATCAGGTAATGCCTTTCGGGCTCTGCAACGCTCCCGCAGCATTCCAATACTTCATGAATGATGTATTACGGGAATTAATCGATGTCTGTGTCCTGGTCTATATTGACGACATCCTGGTGTATTCCCCCTCTGAAAGAGAGCTTGTGGAACATGTTCGCTCAGTCCTTGCAAAACTTCGCCAGCACAAACTGTACGCTAAACTCGTGAAATGCTCCTTCCATGTCACCGAAGTTGAGTTCCTCGGTTTTGTTCCCTTGCCAAAGGGAGTCAAGATAGATTTACACAAACTAGATGCCATCCTTAATTGGCCGTCACCTTCTTCACTTAAAGGAACCCAAAGCATGCTCGGCTTTGCAAATTTTTATCGCCAATTTATTCCAGATTTCTCACGGATAGTCCACCCAACCATATCGTTAGTGAGAAAAAACAACAAAAAACTCCAATGGACTGAAGAGTCGGAACAGGCTTTTCAAGAACTCAAGAAAAGATTCACCTCTGCGCCAATTTTACGACATCCTGGCCCTGATCTCCCCTATGTAGTGGAAACTGATGCTTCCAGCGTAGCTATGGGAGCAGTTCTCTCTCAACGAGATCCAGAGACAGGCCAATTACACCCTGGGGCCTTATGGTCACTAAATTCTCACCACCAGAACTTAACTGTGCAATTACAGACAAAGAATTGTTGGCAATAAAATCAGCCTTCAAAGCCTGGCGGCAGTATCTATTAGGTGCCAGACATACCGTCACAGTAATCACAGATCACCGAAATCTTCAATACCTAAAGTCAGCAAAAGCCCACGACAGTTGCGGTGGGCTCTATTCTTCGCAGAATACGATTACGTAATAACATACCGGCCGGGAGTCCGGAATGGGAAGGCCGATGCCTTGTCTTGTATGGGTGTTGAAGAGAAAACGAACAGTACCCTGGACCCTGTTGCCATCATCCCAAGTGATAAACTACTGGGACTCACCACCACATTGACTCTGAGTGAACTTCAAGGTAAGAGTCGAACCTTAATGAACCCAGAGATCTTGCAGAAATGGAATTCCCAAAATGAACATCACACAGTTCTGGATGGATTACCCTACTTGAGGGAATGACTATATCTACCAAGTAAAGATCTGCAAGAATTGGTCATGTCTGGTTATCACGATTCCCTGATCGAAGGCCATCACGGAATTGTTAAGACTCTAGCCAAGGTTAAACGGAATTATTGGTGGCCAACCTGGCGTAAGGACATTGCTCGATTAGTTCTATCTTGTGGGATATGTGCACAGAATAAATCACCAAAACAGAAACCAGCTGGCCTCCTACAACCACTGGATATTCCACCGGCTCCCTGGCATACTCTTTCTCTTGATTTTATTACAGACTTACCTCCCTGTCAATGTTTTAATACTATTCTGGTGGTTGTAGGCACATTTCATTCCATTTAAAGGACTTCCTAACGCTACCTGTCTGGCAAAAGCATTTCTTGAACAGATTATAAAACTGCATGGTTTCCCCTCAGTCCTAATCTCAGATCGTGGAAGCCAATTTGTATCCAACTTCTGGAGGAAATGTTGTACCATGGCACAAATTGATGTTCGATTATCCACTAGCCATCACCCCCAAACGGATGGACAAACAGAAAGAACAAACCAGACATTAGAACAGTATCTACATTGCATGCTGCGTCAAGTGGAAGAGAATTGGAAAGACTTGTTATGGATAGCGGAATATGCATACAATAACTTCATACACACCAGCATGGGACAAAACCCATTCTACACAATATACGGAAGACATCCACGTACCTCTGAACTAGACTCCCCCACGACCTTGGAAATGCCAGCGGTAAAGACTATACACACAAGCATAACCGAAGCCTTCAAAAGGGCAAATGAACATTTACTGCAAGCCAAAGACAGACAAAATAAATTCTCGGATCAGCATCGAAAGAAAGCTCCCGATTACCAAGTTGGAGAGGAAGTCTGGTTGACATCAAAACATGTGCCCATAAAAGGTACCCGGACCTTTCGTCCAAGATATCTAGGACCCTATACCATTGAATCGGTGATAAATACGGTGGCCGTCAAGTTAGCCTTACCACCAAGCATGCAAATTCATCCGGTGTTCCATGTGTCACTTGTAAAACCTGTACAACCAGGAACCCAAGTTTTAACACCACCAAAACCTTTGCTAGTTGATGGAGAGCTTGAATTTGAAGTTAAAAACAACCTGGATTTGAAACATACCAGATCTAAGCTATACTATTTAGTGGACTGGAAAGGCTACGGGCCTCAAGAAAGAACTTGAGAACCAAGTGAACATATTCACGCACCACATCTGATTAAGAGGTTTCACCTGGATAACCCCACCAAACCCGGACCGGACAGGAAGTATACCATGAGAGGGGTCTTTTGGGGAGAGTGCTGTCATGATGTCAGGAGTATGGGATGGAGGAGGTGGAAGGGTCAGGGACTCAGAAGAAGGTATATTAGGAAATGAACTACATTACCCAGCAGTCATAGGGACATTTGGTAGTTCTTGACGTGCGCGCGTGTGGCCAGCTGACACTCATTAGTACAGCTTATCAAGGGCCAACGGCGCACGGCAGGTGTGGCTTATTCTGTTTACTGGAGCGAAGCCATGCCGGAGGACACAGGGAGACTGCTCGCGCCTGTATTGATTCTTTCATAGGCAGGCAACGTGAACTTGCAGTAGCAACAGACGGAGAAGTTTCCGGGCCGGTGTTTATGTGCGAGGAGCAGGCACGGGACGCGCAGCAGTGGAAGAAAGACACACGCATCTTCTACGGCTACACGAGATTGCATCCGGGAAGGCTTCTGAGCTTCCCGGACGAAAAAATAAGTGCGGAATGGGGTTTTGAACTCTCATATTACACAAGCTAAGTTGGATGTTTCTTGTAGGGTTGCAATATGAGAAAGCATTGACATTCAATGGGCATTGCTAGTGGGCGCAGAATTCAGCAGTCACCAGCAATTGTGTTGGAGGGATAATCCGTTGCTATCACCACAGGTTTTCACAATATTGCTTCTCCAAAATGCAATGGGCATTAGCGCTGAGAAGGAGCCCGGGTGTTATTTGAGTATCAGTGCTGTAACTAGAGTACTCAAAGGACATTCAGGAAAACACCATTGTGGTTATGTCTGTTTCATGTCCATGCCACTTTATGTTTTAAGTTTATATGTGTGCTAATGCTTGCCCATAGGGCCATGTGTTTTGTTCTTCATGCTGGGAAAACCTCCCTATGTGTATGTTCCATTTTGTGCTTGCTTATGTGTGCTCCATCCAATTGTATGTCAACCAGTGTTGCATCAAGGGGTACTAGAGAATAAGTGATCAAGGGAAGTGTACCAGGGACCCGTATTAAGGGGTTCTGCTGGGCATTTAATTGGTGTTGATGTTATATGGTATGTTGAAGGTATTAGATAGTGTAGGGTTTTTTCCCCTGCCTCTTCCCCAGCCTTATTCAAACTAGGTTTTCCCTAACCCTCTAGCCTGTGTTCCTAATATCCCCCTCCCCGTCCACAACCTCTCCCTAACCCTCTTCCCCCCAATGGCTGCCACGTGCTATCCTGTAATTTACATATCAGTTATCTGTGTCAACCACGGGTGGAGGGTAGACTTCATTCGGCTTCTGTGGTTCGGGAGAGAGTGTCAACATATCTCACCCCATTATTGTGTTCTGGTTTATGACACATGACCACTGTGAGGGGGCACAAGCAGGCTCCCACCAGAACCCTGAGGGCCAAAAAACCACTGCAAAAGGGCTCCTGGAACCAGTCCTGGCGCCTTTGGCACCAGGCTCATACGTAGGAAGGAGGGGCTGTTCAAACTAGGTCCCATTTATGTACATGGGCCTTTAAATCCAACATGGAAGCACCCACACAGTCTAGTTCCAAGCCATGCGGTCTAGTGTTTTGGGTGTGGCAGGCCTGGAACTACTTTCCCTGGTACTACTTTACCTGGGCTATATAAACCACACCCTGACTGTAGAACATGCTTCGTGTTGTTCTGCAACCAGCAGCGTGACGTTCACCATGTCCAGCTTCTGGTCTTCGGCATCTTCCTGTAATCCTGCAAGAACAAGATTATTCTGTTTTACCTGAGAAAACACCATCCAGCACTCAGCATCTCAACAGGGCTGCAATCTGTGGAAACCGAGAGAAGAAGAAACATCACTCACCTGTAAGTAATAGCTAAAGGACTTCCGGTGAATCGCTACCACAGCTGCTGTTCGAACATTGCGACCTGCGATAATGAGAAAGGGAAAAACAATATTACAACGCGTGCTTCCAAAACATTGAATTCAATCAGTCTTACCTGAATTCCATCACACTATGCCACGCTTCCATCCGGAGCACCAAAGCAACATCTGCAAAGGAAAAGAGACATATTCAGGTTTGCTTTCAATATTAAACAACCGCACAGCGCTGTACTACCTTAACTGATTCCGGGGGCCTGTTTTTCATTGCGCTCTCATCGCAGCAACACAGCGGCCTGTGAGGAGAAGAAGAAGAAAACACAGGTTAGCTTCAAAAGACAATAAAGGCGCTGCGCTTCACGCTTTCTCTTACCTAGAAACGTGCCTCTCCATCCGACACGCCAGCATCAAGACCTTCGCACCTGAAAAGAAGGAGATAAAGACATTAACAAATTCCCACCATAAACAGAACAAAGGCTTACAATTAACAAACCTACCTGCCTATCAGCAGATTCGGGTCACAGCAGGCCTGGGCCCAAGGAAGGCATACTGCACCAGTGAAGCAACTCGGGCAGCTCGCCAACAAACGTCAAGCGCCCCTGCACAAGAAACGCAGGACGCATAGCTCACCCTACAAATAACTAAGATTAATTATTCAGCACTGGGCAACTACGCATCCAGGGTTCCAGATCTCAGAGCCTTCCAGACGCCCCCGGGGATATCAGGTGAGCATAACACATATTCCACTGTAATGCATTTAATGGAGTTGAATTCTATTTACATGGTAAATAAGGAAAACAACACACTCTAGGCGATGTTGTTTTGTTGTGGGGTGGGTCCACACGCACAGTCACTGCCTTCCTAAACCCTGCTATATGCCATGTCTGAAGAAGGACAGTTAAACTGATTCAGGACACTTTAAACAGACTCCAGACCAGTCACTTAATTTCTAAAAGCACATCACTCACAGCTGCTATAAAACCAGCACTGTGGACTTGGTGCTGCTGCTCCCTGCTTCTTGCTGGATTTTATTGCTTACACATGTCTACTGACCCTAGCTATTACGTGAAAAGCTTGTCGCCTGCTACTCCTGCACAGCAGATTTGTCCTACCCACCCCTCCAAACAAAGATCAGTGGTCCATTAATGAGGCTCCTTACCAATTTTGAAAAAAAGAGCACCAGTTGCTAGTTTTGCTAGATGCATTAGTAAAATGTCACCAAGCCTGAACCCAACAAGAGAGGAGAAAGAAACCCTGCCACAACCAGTGATTTAGCGGACCATGAGCATGACAAAGAGATGAGTGCACCTACACACTCTAACCCCATATACTCGACGCCTAGGCATAAAGTAATGAGTCCCTCCATCATGCCACCATTTTTTCTTTTAGTACTTGTTCTGCAGCCCTGTTCATTTAGGTAACATCAGATCAGCAAGCAATACAGCAACATTGTTGCCTCTGCTGCAACCTCAGAAGAAAAACATTATTGACCTGGTAACTCCGGAATAGGAGACAGAGGATGGAGTCACATGTGAAATCTCCGGGCCAGTACTCACAGAGATTGAGCGTAGACTGAATTTATCGCAGCCGAAGCATTTGGTCAGTCTAGAGAAGGAAATTCTTGAACACAATAACTCAACCGAAAGATTAAGTATGTCCCCGGGTTTGTTCAACACTCAAGTACCCATTTTTTCTGAGTACTCGGGAGATGGCGACTCTGAAATCTAAAGGGAGGAGTTAGCAAAGATTGAATGCTCCAATTTTCTCTTTGATGGTAATGATTTGGCTTGGGTTAATTGGTGGCTCTGAACATTGTACTACAGTCTTTCATTAGGCTGTATGATACAGTCGTTTATGAATTAAGAGCCAATTCAGCGTCTCTCACTGAATTAAAGATCTAAAATCTCAATTAGCTAAACCCCAAGATCACCCGGTAATAAGTGCAAAAAAGCATAGAGAACTGGAAACAAAAGGCCAGACTGATCCCTCTCCTAAGGAATTGTATGTAATACCAAGTTCAGTTTTCTGTACAGGAAATCATTTGAAAATGGATCCTATTAATACTATAAGTTCTGCAAACAGTATTTATGGTGGGAGTAATGTTAGTAAGATAACCAAAAATAACAAGGGTATCAAAAATGTGAAAAACAAAGGATCCAGAAAATTTCTGAGGAAACTCATACTTGCAGCAAAGATGGGAAAATGCAGAGAAGCATATGAAAATAGGACACCAACCAGCTCCGATGTAATCTCAGACAAGATCCCACAGGAGAGGATGGATCGACATGAGTTAATTGTGGGGAATCCCATCCAAAGTAGTGACTCTGTAAATAAAGTGAATGGGAACTGCAGAAAATTCAAAACCAAAACCCTGCCTAAAGGAAAGAAAAAGACCCAGGGGAGGCTTGGAGGAAGTCTTGGGCATGGATATGAGGGCTTCAATTCACACTCACCTAAAAAGTCAACGGGGCGGGCAGATCCAAAGTCACAGTCTCCTGTGTTAAAGAATGATCAGGGGAACGTTATCCCTCAAGACACTAACTTTAACAAGGATAACAGCCCTTTGGCGGAGAAAGAACACTATTCAAACTGGCCCATTATTTTCGAATCTGTATTTGAATAGGAATGGGATCTCCTATTAAACAGATCAAAGATTTTGCGGTTGCTTTCCTCAATCCTGGAATTGACGTTTATATCCTCTGTGGATCTATAATGTGTACACTTATATGAAAAACACTGTAAAGGCAAGTGTGCAGTGCATTTCCTGTCAAATATAGTGGAGAATCTGGTCTAGTCCCATCAGGAAGATTTTTTGTTAAAGGGCTACGAGAGCTACTACATAATGCTGATCCAAGACGAGGTAGTGTCATGGTTACTAGGCAGGGGCCCAGCCCTCCACTACATATAGGGTCCCAATGGACCCAGTCTTGGCGCCTATGGCACCAAGCTAATTTCAAAGTGTGCTCAGCACACAGAATACCAGGGGCACGTGCAACAAGAACGGGCGGGGACGGAATATCTCAGGGAAGGCACGTGCCGAAGGAGGAGCTAGGTGGGGGCCACAAGGCAGAGCCTGCACTGGAGGGAGTGGCTGGGGCAAGGCTATATAAGCCGGCCCCACCCAAATACTGGCGCTTCGTGTTAGTTTGCTGACAGCAACGTAATGCTTACCGCCGGTTCTAACCTGATCCAACACGTGCGCTTCCAGCCTCCGGAACCCTTCGCCACCTAACTGGTTCAGCACGCGCATCTTCAGCCACCTCGACCATCTTACCTGTAACGCATCATCGTCGGAAGCATTGTCACTCGCTTCCCTCTTTACAGTCCCAGCGCACGCCTTACCTGAGATCACACCATCGTGGGAAGCACAGTCATCTGCTTTCACTCTGCAGTCGCTGCACAAGCCTTACCTGTGATCGCTTCGTCACCAGAAGCCTCGCCATCTGCTCCCGACTCGACCGGAGTCATACTCACCTTCCCGGACTCCTCGACAGGTACAGCCCAGCAACCTTACCTGTTCCGAATTCTATCTACCCAGGACCTTCTTTGGGTGCTGCCTCCACGCGGGCCTTCATCTCCAACCGCCATCAGGAGCCAGAAAATGTTCTCCAACCATCGCCGACCTGCCGCACCTGCAAAGAGAGTAAGAGATACAAGGTGAGCGATCGCACAAACCTTAACTCGCTAAAGCGACATCATTTACGAACTTGGTGCAGTTTCAGAAACCACCTGCTTACCTACTAGTGGAGGAAACTCCCGGAGCTGCTTCCTTGTCATCACATGCTACTGGATCATCATCTTCATTGCTACAGGGGAGAAAGAACAATATACCATTACGAACAATATCCCTTGGGACAGTATCATTACAACAACACGGACAATAAGAAAGTCATAAACACTTACCTTCAAGACGGAATGGTCGCAGCAGGCCTGGACCACCGCAATCAGGACTAGTGACGCAACTAGGTCCATCCGCAGCGCCCCTGCTGAAGGAAAGCAGGACGGAGAGCTCGCCCTTACATATTATCAGGTGAGCCTGCATGGGTAAACTTTTGCACACCACATTCTGGCACGAAAGGGTGGAAGGGAACCGCGACTCCACCACGCTAGCCTCATTGTCTCTCATCCTCTCGCCGGAACAGGTCCAGCCTTCCAGGCCTACGAAAAGGCAGCTGTTGAGGGAAAAGAAGCAACCAGAGGGAGTCAGCTCAAGGCAGGGCTCCAACCGTGCCCCAACGCCCCCGCAGAGACCAGGTGAGCGTAAAAGAACACAAAGCCTCTCCCCGAACCTCTGCCTGGGCGTTATGGGTACCTCTGAGGTCAACCAGATGGCCCAATTGCTGGGGGAATTTACGGGCTGAAGTGCATGCCTCCAGACAAGAGACAAGCTCCCTAAGAAGGGATTTAATCATTACCCGAGAACGAACCGACGTTCTGGCAAGACAGGTGCTTCAATCACACGTAGGACAGGTTCCGTTACCTGAAAGTGCGCCAAATCCTGCACCACCATCACCACCAGTTCAAGTAGTACCCCCAGAGGCGGTACCACTAGCCCCACCAGAACGGTTTACTGGCGACCCCAATAAATTACGATATTTATGAATCAGTGTCGCCTGCATTTCCTGTGACGCCCAGGTGCATTCCTGAACGATACTTCTAGGGTGGCTTTTGCACTTTCGTATCTAGGAGGCAGTGCAGCGGATTGGTCGATACCTTTGGTCAATCAGAATGACCCCGTGCTGCACAACTTTGGGGAATTCCAACGGGAATTGGAGAAACTGTTTGCAAGACACACCCAGGGACAGGCCTTAGATAACAAACTGTTGTCCCTCAGACAGGGGAATCAGGATTTACTGACTTATATAGCCACCTTCAATCGTCTTATCGCACAAACCAACTGGCCTGAGGAGAAAAGGACTATGTTATTTTACCAAGGTTTACGAGGGGAACTAAAGGATGTGTTAGCACAAGTGATCAATCGTCCCGAAACATGTGCCGAATACATCAACCTAACGCTGCAACTGGATCACAGACTACAAAGCCGAAAGATGGACCGCACTAGGACTGAGGGGGATCCGTCTATGTGAGATTCAGGAACAATCCAGGCAAGACTCACGAAACCACTGAACCAATGCAAATCGTAGGATTACAGGCCCCTATATCCAAAGCCGAGAGAGAAAAACGGAGGCAGGAACAACTATGCCTATACTGTGGCAAGGCAGGACATTTCCTTTAGGATTGCCCCATTAATCCCCCTAGGAGAACTGTTGGTGCAACGGATAACACTGATAAGGAACAGGATATGGCTCTGGAAAACTCCAGCGCCCGTTCAGGGTTGGGGTCCCCTTGTCGAGCAAAAACCAGAAAGTAGTTCAGACCTCACATCTAGTCATTCCAGTACTCATAGTTCACCACCAACAACCATCCATGGTACACGCCTTGGAGGAGTATATAGACAGTGGAGCAGTTGGTAACTATATCGATCAGGCCCTAGCCGCACAAATTGACCTCCCACTTCGGTGTAAACCACAGTCGGAGAACGTTACCGCAGTGGATGGCTCACAACTATCCTCTGGGCCAGTAATGCAGCACACCGAAAAAGTTATGCTGATTTGTCAGGAAGGTCATCGAGAGGACATTTCTTTCCATCTTATTGGGGCACCACAGTTCCAAATGATCTCAGGGATGCCGTGGCTATAGACTCCTATCCCCAGAATGGACTGGAGAACACGAGTGCTGACCATTCCGAAGAATGTGCCAAAACTTGTCATTTGCAGCAACCCAAGACCAAGATCAAACCTCTTCTGGCCCTTACTGTTGCCCTGCCCCCGGAATACTTGGACTATCAAGATGTATTTCAGAAAGAACAGGCAAATACCTTGCCTCCTCATAGGCCCTATGACTGCCAGATCGACCTGATACCCGGAGCCCAAATCCCGTGCAGTCGAATATACGCCTTGACAGAACAAGAGAATCAACACTTGAGAACCTACCTAGACCAGTACCTAGCCAAAGGGTTTATTCGCCCATCTAAGTCTCCTACTTCCTCCACACTCTTCTTCGTAACCAAGAAGGAGGGTGACCTCAGAATGTGCATCAACTATAGGGCGTTGAACCAAATAACAATTAAAAACAGATACCCGTTGCCACTCATTCCAGAATTACTCGACCAGGTAAAAAGCACTCAAATCTATTCAAAACTGGACCTTCGCAAGCCTATCACCTCGTACGAGTTAAAAGTGGTGATGAGTGGAAGGCGGCTTTCCGGATCAAGTACGGACTCTTCGAGTACCAGGTCATGCCCTTTGGGCTATGCAATGCACCAGAGGCGTTCCAGTATTTTATGAACAATGTGATCCACGAACTGCTGGATGTCTGTGTCCTTGTTTAGATTGATGATATTTTAATCTATTCGCAGTCCAAGGAGGAACATGTTGGCCACGTAAGGGCGGTGTTGGAAAAACTCTGTCAGCACCGGCTGTTTGCTAAACTAGAAAAATGTTCCTTCCACGTCACAGAGGTTGTGTTTTTGGGCTTCATGCTTACTCCAAGAGGAGTTCATATGGACACACGTAAGGTTGAAGCTATTCTTCGATGGCCTTCCCCAACATTTATCAAAGGGGTACAAAGTGTACTGGCTTTGCTAACTTTTATAGACACTTCATACCACAATTTTCACAAATTGTCCCCCCGATCACGTCTCTTTTGAAGAATAACAAGAATTTCTTTTGGTCAGCGGAGGCCGAGCTTGCTTTCCAAGAATTAAAACAAGCCTTCACCTCAGCGCCTATCCTCCGACACCCTAGGCCTGACCTACCTCACATAGCGGAAACGGATGCCTCCAGCATTGCCATGGGGGCGGTTTTATCACAAAAGGACCCTGAGACAGGGCAGCTTCACCCTATAGCATTCCGGTCCCGCAAGTTGTCTGCACCTGAAAGAAATTAAGCAATAACTGACAAAGAGCTCCTGGCAATCAAAAGAGCCTTCAAGACTTGGAGGCATTATCTTTTGGGGGCCAAACACACGGTTACTGTTATTACCGATCAACGTAATCTACAGTATCTGAAAACTGCCAAGGCGCAATCCTCACGCCAACTCCGTTTTGGGTGTTATTCTTTGCAGAATACGATTTTGTGATCACCTACCGGCCTGGAGTGCGCAACGGGAAAGCCGATGCCTTGTCAAGAATGGGAGAGGACCAGGATGCCTTTAACCCATCCAATCCCATAGCTATTATCCCTGAGAAATGGATTCGATACCAAATAGCCGTTACTACCTGCTGGGAAGAACTGCAGACTGACCTTCAAGCCCACATGGACTCAATTGCCCAAAAGGAGTGGCTAAGTAAAGGAGAACAATACACCATCAAAAATAATCTGCCGTACTTCCAGGGAAGGTTGTATGTTCCAGACAAGGGCTTACGTACTAAGATAATAGGGAATTACCACGAGTCCTTGGTGGAAGGACACCCAGGGATCACCAAGACTAGAGCCAAAATCCAAAAGAATTACTGGTGGCCCTCCTGGTGGAAGGGCGTCGCTCAGTTCATTACCACGTGCGGTGTCTATGCGCAAAATAAATCCCAAAAACAAAATCCGGCAGGGCTACTGAGGCCTCTTGAAGTGCCACCAACACCATGGCATACATTATCCATGGACTTCATCACCGATCTACCACCCTGCGAGGGGTTCAACACAATCTTGGTCGTGGTAGACCTGTTCTCCAAAATGGTGCACTTTATCCCACTGAAGGGACTTCCTACCGCTGCTACTTTGGCCACCGTATTTCTAGAACAAATCGTCCGACTACATGGATTTCCATCCATATTAGTCTCAGACAGGGGGTCCCAGTTCATTTCAGCCTTCTGGAAAAGGTGCTGTAAACTAGCCCACATCGACCTTCGGCTCTCTACTAGTCACCGCCCCCAGACCGATGGTCAAACGGAGAGGACGAATGAAACACTTGAACAGTACCTGAGGTGCATGTAACAACAAAAAGGGACTCCTGGAAAGACATTCTCTGGTTAAGGGAGTTCGCCTACAACAACTCAATTCATACTAGCACTGGACAAACCCCTTTCTACATAATGAACGGTCCGCACCCAAGAGCATCTTCCTTCGACCCTCTGGACAAGTTGGACATGCCAGCAGTTACATCCTTGCATAAGAGAATCACTCAATCTCTTAAAGAAGCCAGCGAGAACCTAAAGCGAGCCAAGGAGCAGCAGAAGAAATTTGTGAACCGGCGCAGGAAGGAGGCTCCACAATATCGTGTCGGGGATAAAGTGTGGTTGGTGTCTAGAAACATTCCTTCAAAAGGACCTTTCGGCCACGATACTTGGGGCTGTATTCTATCAAGGCTATCATAAATCCTGCGGCCATGAAATTGGATCTACCACCCAACTTGCGAATTCACCCAGCTTTCCACGGCTCCTTTCTAAAGCCAGTAGAACAAGACACTCTAATTCCAACACCACCACCACCGGAAATCATTGCCGGTGAACCTGAATACGAAGTGAAGATGATCTTGGACTCCAAAAAGGTACGTTCAAAACTCTACTATCTCATAGACTGGGAGGGCTACGGGCCCCAGGATCGTACATGGGAACACGCCAAATTCGTCCATGCCCCACCACTCATCAGGCGATTCCACCGGGACAACCCCACCAAACCAGGACCAGAGGCAAGACCCACCATGAGAGGGGCCTTGAGGGGGGAGTGCTGTCATGGTCACTAGGCAGGAGCCCAGCCCTCCACTACATAGAGGGTCCCAATGGAACCAGTCTTGGCGCCTATGGCACCAAGCCCATTTCAAAGTGTGCTCAGCACACAGAATACCATGGGGCACGTGCAGCAAGGCCGGGCGGGCCCAAATATCTCAGGGAAGGCACATGCAGAAGGCAGAAGGAGGAGCTAGGTGGGGCCACAAGGCGGAGCCTGCAGGGAGTGGCTGGAGCCAGGCTATATAAGCCGGCCCCACCCGAATACTGGCGCTTCACGTTAGTTTGCTGACAGCAACGTAACGCTTACCGCCAACTCTTACCTGATCCAACACGTGCGCTTCCAGCCTCCGGAACCCTTTGCCACCTACCTGGTTCAGCACGCGCATCTTCAGCCACCTCGACCATCATACCTGGAACGCATCATCGCCGGAAGCATTGTCACTCGCTTCCCTCTCTACAGTCACAGCGCACGCCTTACCGGAGATCACACCGTTGTCGGAAGGAAAGTTATCTGCTTTCACTCTGCAGTCGCTGCGCAAGCCTTACCTGTGTCGCTTCGTCGCCGGAAGCATCGCCATCTGCTCCCGACTCGACCGCAGCCATACTCACCTTCCCGCAGTCCTCGACAGGTACAGCCCAGCAACCTTACCTGTTCCGAATTCTATCTACCCAGGACCTTCTTGTGGTGGTGCCTCCACACGGGCCTTCATCTCCAACCGACATCATGAGTCAGATACCGTTCTCCAACCATCGCCGACCTGCCGCACCTGCAAAGAGAGTAAGAGATACAAGGTGAGCGATCGCACAGACCTTAACTCGCTAAAGCAACATCATTTACAAACTTGATGCAGTTTCAGAAACCACCCGCTTACCTACTAATGGTGGAAACTCCCGAAGCTGCTTCCTTGTCATCACGAGCTCCTGGATCATCATCTTCATTGCTACAGGGGAGAAAGAATAATATACCATTACGAACAATATCCCTTGGGACAGTATCATTACAAGAACACGGACAATAAGAAAGTCAAATACTTACCTTCAAGACGGAATGGTTGCAGCAGGCCTGGACCACCGCAATCAGGACCAGTGTTGTAACTAGGTCCATCCGCAGTGCCCCTGCTGAAGGAAAGCAGGACGGAGAGCTCGCCCATTACATATTATCAGGTGAGCTTGCATGGGTAAACTTCTGCACACTACATTCTGGCACGAAAGGGCGGAAGGGAACCGCAACTCCACCACGCTAGCCTCATTGTCTCTCATCCTCTCGCCGGAACAGGTCCAGCCTTCCAGGCCTACGAAAAGGCAGCCGTTGAGGAAAAAGAAGTGACCTGAGGGAGTCAGCTCCAGGGAGGGCTCCAACTGTGCCCCAACGCACCCGCAGAGACCAGGTGAGCGTAACAGGTAGTGAACCAAGAAGAAATTTGACATTTACCTGCCATTTCCAAAACGACCATCGCAGGCACCTCTACAGAAACTCAGCTTCTTCTGGTTGGGAGTGGCTTACAAAATCACTCCCAGAAATCCCATTCCACAGGCCTGGATTCTAAGATCAGGATACTAAGTTGGAACTCACATGGCTTTAACTCCTTTCTACAAAATCCTTATGTGATACTCAGTCAAGACTATGTTCTACTACAAGAAACATGGCTCTGTAAAACTCCAGTGCTAGATGGCTTCATGATAAATGAGAAGCTTGCAAAGAAAGGAGAAAGAGGTTGTCCGATGGGGGGGTCTCTTAACAGCCATTATGACTAGTATAGGGCGTTCCCTTAAGAATTGGTATTGTAAATCAGAGGCAGTTCTGGTAACAAAGATAATTGAAAAATGTAATGAAAAACAGGTAAATACTATGGTGATGAATTTATATTTCAATCCTGTTTCCACTGAATTAGACACTGTGGTTGTAGAAATTGAAAATATTAGGATGAAATGGCAGCAATTGCATATGAATAGCCCAATAATTGTAGGAGGGGATTTTAACAGTGAATGTAACTGTGAGGTGGCTAAAGCCTGTTTATTTGAGGAGGTGAAAACTATAATTCTAATTGAAGATAGCTCAGGCATTAAAAGATATTCACATGGGAAGGTTTGGTCATCCCTATTTGCAAGATGGGGTTTTAATCAGTGCAATTTGCTATTTAATGAGAAATGGATAATCACACCAACATGGCATACTCTAGGTAGAACTTCTATTATTGACTGTTTGTGTGTAATGTGTCTGTTTAAGAAATATGTGAATTTGAAATAGTGCACTCAAGCAGGAGTGACTACAACATGCTGCAACTATTACTTGATCTGGGACAGCACAAAAGTGAAGTGCAGGGTGGTCCAACTAATCTTGTTGTAAAGGGAAAGAAAAACAGAGTTGGGCAAGTGGCAAACGGTAGAGGAGCTACCCCGAGTTTGGCAAAGAGGTGCTCTTCCTTATCTGAGGAGCAAAACGAGCACGCCACAAATCCAACTAAATTCAAATTAGTGCTGGGAAAACTGAGACAAGCAGAAAAGGGAAAAAATAAACATAAGGGGTTCCTGATACCATGCCATTGTAACTCATTTGATAAGACAATAAATGAGAACAAGAAAATACTGCGGAAGGCAATTAAAGCACTTGTAAGTAATAAAAAGAATCTACTAAGAGCTGAAGTAAAATACAAATCAAAGTGCCTCAGACAGTCTTATAGAAGATGGCTGAAAATCTACAGATTGGAAACATATATTAGAAATAATCAGGCCCTTTTTAACAACATTATCAAAAAAGATATGCGTGAAATATGGAGAACCTTAACTCCTTAACTGCCATGCCCCCCGCCCCCAGTGCCAAGGCCTTTTTTTGTGATTTTGATATGTTGCCATTCAATCCCTTGTAACTTTTTCGTTACACGAGATATCTCGGCCAAATTTGGCCCCTTTTCTTCCCACATGTAGCAGGTCGTAACGCCACCAAGGAAACCTAGTTTGCAGTTTGCTGTAGGTGGGGGGAGAGACGAAATAACCAAAAAGGGAGAACATTTTGGATTTTTTCAGAAAATGCCAATAAAATGATGTACAAAGAAGCCTGTGTTTTTTTCCTTTTAAGTGCTAGGAACAAATGGTTTGCTGTGCTGAATTCCCCATTTTTCCAGGCTTTCAAGAACAGGTTCAGTGGAAACCAAACAAGCATATTTAAATATGGTTACCAGCCGTTTTGTGAGTGTTAGGCGATTTTGGCCTTTTTATCCAATAGGACATGCATGGACGGAATGGAAGAGAAGGGTAGGAAAGCTGAATTGGAAAACAGAAATGCATGCATTTCTGAAAAATAGACAACATTCCAAGTTTAGGAAGGGGTGATTTGCGCAGGTCAGGCAACAACTATGTAGGGAAAAATTCCATTGTTTTGGGAAAAATCGGGAAAATCACAGAAACATTCCCACAACTCTTCCAGTTAGGAAATCGCACATTTTTCATAATGTTTCACAAAACAAGCAATACCACAAGCCAAAAACTGAGCCATGGTACACAGGATTTTTATGCTTACGGCCTAAACAGACGTACTTAGCATGTGTAAATAAGGAAAGCAAATGTGGTGAGGAAGGGCAAGCATACATTTTTTGAAAGAGCACAGGCAGACCTTTTGAAAGGTATGAAAGGTAGGTTACTTGTGCAGGTTACAAAAGTGTATAGTGCCTAAAGCAGCGACTAAATGTAGGTCACATTTGGGAAATGTCAGGGTTGTGTGACAAAGTGCAACAGCAAATGTGTCGAAACGTTATGAAAACCACGCAAACACAACAAAAGTCATACCTTCCCGCATTCCCACAGGTGTCCTGACGAAAACAGCACCTCAGATGCGTGGGTGCACCTACCTGTGCGCAAAGGGAAAAGGCTAAACCATTGGTAACCCTAAGTCTTTTGGCAGAGGAGATTTTGAGGAATTTTGCTCCTGTGGACAACCTACAGATTTGGGCCTCCGGTGTCGCAGCCACCAAGGAAAACAGGGAACCCATACATTTCCAAAAAGAGGACACCCGTGGGAATCCACAGAGGTCTGACTTGCCCAAATCGCCACAGAATGTATTACCCACAATACCTGGCAAAGTCTGAAATATTGTGAAAAAAAACAAAGTTTTCTGACATTTCACTCTGCACACCCACCGAAACACGCCGCCAACAACACATGTCCTACCATCCCGCATTCTCACAGGTGTCTCGACATAAACTGTACCTTACATGTGTGGGTATACCTACCTGGCGCAAAGGGAAAAGGCTAAACCACTGGTAACCCCAAGACTTTAGGCAGAGCAGATTTTGAAAAATGTTGCTTATGTGGACAACCTACAGATTTGGGACTAGGGTGTCAAAGCCACCAAGGAAAACAGGGAACCCCCATGCATTTCCGTAAAGAGGACACTCGTGGGAATCCACAGAGGTCTGACTTGCACAAATCGCCCCAGAATTTTTACCCACAACCCCTGGCAAAGTCCAAAATTTGGTGAAATAAAATATAATTTTCGGACATTTCACTCTGCCCACCCACCAAAACACGCGGCCAACACCACATGTCCTACCTTCCTGCGTTTCCACAGGTGTCCTGACAAAAACGATACCTCACATGTGTGGGTGCACCTACCTGGTTGCAAAGGGAAAATGCTAAACCACTGGTAACCCCCAAAGGGTTAAGGGAGAGCCAACCTACAGATTGGGGCCGGCCTAGGGTGTCAAAGCAACCAAGCAAAACAGGGAACCCCATGCATTTCCGAAAAGAAGACACCTGTGGGAATCCACAGAGGTCTGACTTGTGCCAATCGCCCGACAATTTATTACCCAGAAGCCCTGTCAAAATCGGAAATTTGGCAACAAAGAAAATAATAATGTTCAGACATTTCCCTCTGCCCATCCACCGAAACACCCCGTCAACAACAAATGTCCTACCTTCCTGCGTTCCCACAGGTGTCCCAACAAAAACAGTACCTCACATGTGTGGGTGCACCTACACCTACCTGGGTGGAAAAATGTATTGCTCTCCCCAAAAGTGCACGGAACAACCATAAATCATCAATGCAATTATAGAGCAAATACTTTGAACGTAGACAGACACAATAACTCACAGCCACACACTCTTAGAAGATAATCAGCTCTTATACGGCTATTTATTCAAATCTTAAAAGTACATAGAATTAACTCACAAAAATAATATGGACATAGATCACAGAAGAAGTAAAGAAGTCAAAAGGAAATACATCACCGTGAGCGTAACAGGATTCCTCATCTCGTCCAGAAGCGGCTGGAAGACCCCGGGAACAGCCAGGCCGAGAGCACCACAACTCACAGGAGGGCCGGACGTAAGCGTCCTTCTCCGGCTGAAGTCTCACCTGACCACCTCCGGGTTTCCGCATATATACACACTCCACAAAGGGGAGTCAATTCTCGAACCTTCTGGAAATTGCACTTGCGCAGTTGAGGAACAGCCGTCAGTTGCCAGCTGGGTCAATCGAGAGATCCCCCCAAGAAGCGCAGTGCCTCCCTTCTCTAAAAACACGCTCCACTGAGAACAGTAGCAAACCATAACAAAGTTAGCTTTCCCAGCAGAAATGTCCTTGACTGCATACCAGGTTTGGAAAGCATGTTTTTCTCAGCACTGTGAATCTAACACTCAGCAAAATGTGTGCAGTTTTTCACTGCGGCATGAAGTAAATATCCATCATGGCTCCGCGCGCTCCCAGAAGAATGCATTGCGCACCAGTGCCATTTTAGATCAAGCATAACAATTCCACCCTTGGATATTTACCTTCCATACCCTGGTGGCACAGGAACCGGTCTCTGAAACCTATGAAATGTTAAGACTAAACTGGGAATACATTGAATGCAACAACAACAAGCAATTATAGTAGACAATATAATAAAAATGCAAGCAAAAATTTAACGTAGTGTACCCCCAATATCAGGTATCCATGAAAATAACCAATCCCACAATTTCTATTACGATCTTGAGACACTTGAGAAATGAGATCCATCAAACCTCGAATATGACTTTCAATAGATTGTGAGTGGTCACTTAAATTGAAACAACACATACCTTCAAATGCGTTACACCCTAAATTATGTTTTAGCAATAGATAATCAACAGCAGCTCTGTAAAGTTGCTTTTCTAATAACTTGACTATCAAGGAGTAATTCTTCTAAAGCCCGCGAAGTATGATTAAGACTTTTAACTACTAAACATGCTAATTTCATCAAAGATTTGTAACCTCCAGCGGCTAAACCCCAAACTCCCACTAATGAAAGGGTTAATGCTAGAACCTCAGCTTCTGATAACAAATGTACATGTGAATCACAGTCAGGAGATAGCCCTACAGATTCAAAAGTTGACCTTTTACCTCGAGTTATCGCTGGGTGTAAAGGAAACATCATTAGTCCTAATCGAGTTAAACCACATGGACCACCAGAAATGTTAGCTGGAATATAAGTATATGTAATGTTACCACATGAAAAGAGCCATCCTGTTGGAAGTTTCACATGATTCAAATGACTAGCAGTTATCACTGTATGATTGCAAGATATAGTCTTATTTACACTGGTGCATTTGCGTGACACTCGCTAACACAGTCGCCTCTCGAACATCGTATGATTGCGCTGATTGGTCAACTCTATTTGTCGGCATTCGCCAATTTCTTGTGCATTGCATGTCATAACGTAACATACATCACCTTGAGTTATATTGTAAGTAATAACACGTGTCAAATTTCTCCATTTACGGTCAGTCTCTTGGCAGAACCGACAGTATTCATAAACTGAAAAAGATTGTCTAATGTCGGAGTCTCGAACTAAAGAATCATTGTGTGTGACGCCGAAGATATGCTTTAAAACCGGAACAGGCGTCGGCACCGCTACTAAAAACATAGTCAATAAAGCTTCAGCATTGGGCACATCAATAAGACAAAAGTGTGATATGTTCAGTACTTGCTGTGCCAGATATATCCACATATTTTCCTCTTGTGTAATCAAAGGAGAGTGTTTCCGCCTTCCTACGAACGTATCTTGCATGACTGGCATCAAGGTTGTTTTCACTTGCTCCTGATGTGTTTGTCGCATTTCTCGAATCCATGTCTTCGGTCTGGCTGGCTTTTCGGCACTGGCATAAGGCTGCTTGGGGACAACATTATTCATCACTATCAGTATCCCCTTGATCACTGGCACAGATGTGACATTTTTCGTTGGTAGCAGCAGACTGTTTAACTCGCCCAAATGGAGTCCATTTAGTGCCACAGGTACACCAACCAGACACAGGATCTACAAAGCAAACCCAGAAAAGAGATATCAGTGTTGCACATCACTCTCTCAGGTAACATTTGTCTGCGGGTACATATTGCCATTTCTTTCTACCAGGCTCCATAACTAAAACTACTTGATCTTTGCCTGATGCAATGACATCTGCGGGCACTGGTGGGCCACTTGGCTTTTCCACCCACACGTTTGCACCCGGTACCATACTGTCTGAAGAGCCAAAACCGCGGCCCCACGGGTAGTTAACACTGTAGGAGGCTCCCCCTTCTTAATCATGGACAACTGGGAATGACTATCAATTGGGCCACTTCATCACCCTTGTGGATTGATAACAATTGATCCCCACTATTCATTAGGATGACTTTAATCTCGCCTTGGTAATCAGCTTCAATTACCCCTCCGAACACTTGAACTCCCTTCAATGCTAGGCCAGATCTAGGGGCAATCCATCCTATATGCTCTGGGGGAATCTGTACTCCAATCCCTGTTTTAATTACAACTATTCCTCTTGGATCTAATCTGATTTCTTCATGGGTATGCAAGTCTACCCCTGCTGACTCTGGAGTTGCTCGATAGGGAGCTAAAGAACCTGGAGTAATTTCCCAGTACAATAGTGTTTCTCTGACTGAATTGGGTTGAACCTGTAAAGGAGGAGTCATTAATCGCATCAAAGGAGTTTCATGTTCATACACAGGCCTATTGTTTAATACTTGCACCGCATCAAACACACAATCACGCCAGCCTGCCAAACTGCCGTCTCCAGATTTGCGCAGCTGTTCTTTCAATAACCCATTCATTTGTTCAATTAACCCTGCAGCAGCTGAATGGTAGGGAACGTGATACAGCCACTCAATACTCTTTTCCTGACAAAACTCCTGGATTAGTTTGCCTTTGAAATGTGACCCATTGTCACTTTGAATCTGCAAAGGCACTCTATAATGTAATATGATCTGATCTAACAACCTGATGGTGTTCAATTGGGTTGCACGTTTGCACGGCAAAACCATCAAATATCCAGAGTATGTATCCACAATAGTGCATGCATACTGACAACCTCTGCTGATTGGCATGGGACCGATATAATCAATCTGCCAAATTTGACCTGCTAATTTTCCCCTTCTCAATGTGCTTCGTACAATTTGAGGTATAGGTCTATGTAATTGGTGTTGGCACACGGGACATTGCAAAATGATTGTTTTCACTACTTCTAAAGAAAGACTGTTTCCTCGAGCTTGTGCCCACCTGATAGTAGCCTTTTCTCCAAGGTGCCCACATTTCTGATGGGCCCATTTGGCCAAACCCTCCAAATCGTCTTCCTGAGCCTCTGCATCCACTGATAAAATCTTGGTGTGTTTGTCTGCAACAGAATTAAACCAACGTTCTAATGAATCTGTGGCACAATGCGCGTCCACATGATATACACTGACTTCACTTCGTAACAACATTTCTGCACCATCTTGCCACAGTTCCTTTCCCCATAACTCTTTTGAATGAATCTTCCATCCATTATTTTGCCAAGTTGGCAACCACACTGCCAATCAATTCGCCACTGACCATGAATCTGTGTACACATAACATTGACCAGGGGTCTCTTGTTTCAATGCTTGGTAAACTATGTAAAGTTCTGCGAACTGACTGCTCTTCCCTTTCCCTGTCGTCAACATCTTTTTTGTTTTGGGATTTTACGACACTGCTTTCCAGTACCGCTCAGTTCCTACATATCGGGCTGAACCATCTGTGAACCAAGCATGCTCTGTTTGCTCCACGGTCAAATCGCTGTAAGGTACTCCCCGTTTCACGGGAGACTCACGTTTTTCAGGCACTTCCAGTGGTATGTAATCTGAGGGCAGTATGTTGGCTACTTGCTCATGTCATTTTGCCACTCCACCCTTTCCTGATTTGGCTCTGTCTTGAATATACCATTTCCACTTAATTATGCTGGCTTCTTAAGCATGTCCTATTCGATCCGTTTTAGGAGAGCTCAGTACCCACTGCATGATTGGTATTTCGGGTCTCATGAATACATCATGGCCCACCGTCATCTGCTCGGTATCAACAAGAGCCCAATGACATGCCAGCAATTGCTGCTCAAACGGAGTATATGAGTTACCAGCGTCGGGCAATTTACGACTCCAAAACCCTAATGGCACACGTTTCCTGTCTTGTTTCTGCCACACACTCCAGTTAGCATAATTATCTTGTACTGACACATTGAATTCCACTTCGCCTTCCTTCAAGGGCCATAAATCAAGCACCTGCTGCACAGTGTCTTTCGCCATCTCAAAGGCTTTCTGCTGCTCTTCCCCCCACTGAAACTCATATTTCTTTCGTGTCACCTTGTAGAGGGGGGCCAATATCTGCCCTAAATGAGGAATGTGCTGTCTCCAAAACCCAAACAGTCCTATAAACTGCTGAGCTTGCTTTTTGTTCATTGGAGTGGTGAATTCAAGTATTTTCTGTCGAGCTTTTGGCACCATTTCTCAATGCCCATGATGCCACTGAATCCCTAGGAATATCACTGTTTCAGCTGGACCTTGAATTTTACTCGGATTAATCTCCCACCCTTCCTTTTTCAATCCTTCCATAAGGACATCTAGCTGACTTTGCACACTGTGCTCATTCTTGCCCTGGATCAAAATATCATCAATGTAATGAGAGATTTGTATGTCAGGTTTACACGGTATCTTGTCTAAGTGCTCCGCCACCAGCCGGTGACAGATAGTAGGGCTGTGCATGTACCCCATAGGTAGCCTTGTGAAAGTGTACTGACGTCCACTCCACGAAAATACAAACTGTTCTTGACACTCGTCAGCAATTGGCACGGAGAAAAATGCATTAGCTAAATTGATCACTGCATACCAAGTCCCCTCAAACTTTTGGACATTTTCAATCAAGGTAATAGCATCTGGGACTGCGTGCACTAAGGGAGGAGTGTGTTTATTCAACTCCCTGTAATCCACCGTCATCCTCCACGACCCATCTCCCTTTTTAATAGGCCAGAGAGGATTGTCCCATGAGGTGGTAATAGGGCGTAATACACCCGCCTCCACATATTCTTTGATGGGGTCTGAAATACCTTGTGCCCCCCAGGAATGCGGTATTTTTTCATGGCTACCCGCTTGGTTGCCACTGGCATTTGCGCTGGGGGCATCTTCAATTTGCCTACGGTAGTGGGTGCACTCACCCCAAACTGGTACGTTTTACCGCCAAGTCCCAAGGTTAGCCCTTCCAAAATGTCAAAGCCAATTATATATTCAGGTATCGGGACAAACAACACTTGGTATTTCTGCCTCTTTAAATTGCCTATTTTCATCTCCACTCTCGTTTGTACTGCGGGGGTCTCCTTTCCCCTAAACCTGTAATCGTAAACTGTTTGCCTTTAAATCGTGTTGTATTACCATGAATCAAAGAGGCCTCCGCCCCGGTGTCTATCAATGCTCGCACCCCTTGTGTATTTCCTGGCCCCCAAAAAAACCTCAACATCAACATGAGGCCGCCTATCCACTTTTATGCGGGCAGATGCTGCCGGAGATTGGCCAAAGCCCTAGTCAAACTTCGAATGGGTGTGACTCGACTCCGCCTCTAACATCGCACTCACCACCTTCCTCAAATCAGCGTATGTTGGCTGGTACGGGAAAGGTGTCCCCATAGACCCTTTGTCTTGTTCTTCCGCAGGGGGGGCCGAAGGTGAGGTGTTCCCCTGCGGCGTGGTGACTACTTGTTTCTTAACCTGTTTATAGCGCTCTTTGGCTGCAAGTCCTCGTTTTTTGTATAACTCATACATTACTCTGGTTTCAATGCCATCAATTTCCTCTTGTGGCACACCATCTTTTCACAAAGCCAAAAACATGTCTTTTCGGGACACTCGGGAGTCTCTGCTATCTTGCCGCCTGCCTTCGGTTCTTCTCTCACTACGCCCCTCTCTCGTGGCTTGTTATCGCTCTTATCCCACTCTCCCAAATCTGCAAGTTGCCGAATGGCATCTGCTACCTCATCAGTAGCCTTGCCCGTCATACCTACGAGCAAAGTCATAATGACACTTTTGTATGCGGATGGCGCAGTTCTAATCACCATGTTTCGAGTTGAAACTGAGAGCGGCACGGTTTCCATGTGATCAGGAGCGTCTATGTGAATTGCCTCTTTCATTGCATGCTCTCTGACTTTTTTAATTGCTTCTCTCAACGTGTACCACTTTGTTTCTTCACTGGGCCAATCTGTGGTAATAGCGTATTTACGGTTACATTCTTGGGCTACCAGGTGCAACAAAGACACCTGCGTATCTTGACCATTTGCATCAGGGGGCGGTCCTGCTCTTAAGACCTCCTGTACATTGTTGTCAATTGACAGGGGTAAAAAACGCGGTGAATCCGTAGAATCTACCAACAACTCTGCAGCACCCCCATCTAGCAATCTCACCATCCATATCAATAAAGCTTCCCCTGATTTTTGCCTCAACCGGGTAATAATTTCCCCAACCTCCTGTTGTGTGTAATCCTCCAGCGTGGTTAAATCCACCATTCCACCAGCAGGATTCTGCGGGTGGGGTCCGGCTCGCCGTCTTCTAACGGGCTTAGCCGCCACGGTTTTCTGTTTCGCCTCTGGTTTGGGGTCAGACTCATCTGCGGAACTACTTTCTAGACTGGTCGAATCAAAAATATCACCATCCCACTTATCCGGATCCCAGTCTACGCCAGCGGTTAGCGATTACAGTTGCCACCTTTCTTTTGTTGACCCCTCCCCGTCGTTTCCTATACTTATACCGGGCTACTCTGACTGCTCCCCTCTCGGCCACCGCCTGATATGTGTCGGCCTTATCTTTAAACAGTTTCATTTGAATCTGCTGCATTAACGCAGTCTGCCGTTCTGCAGCTAGCTCTCTCTCTAATCGCAAGACCTCATTTTTCATTTCCACCTTCATTTGATGTATTTTCCTATAAGCATGCAAAAGAACCCAACCTCGCCTACCTAATGCCGCACATTATTTGCCACGTTCTACTGGAACTTGTTGCAATCATGCCATTACATCAGCCGGATCGGCATCTCCCAATCCTTGATCCCAAGTTTCACTTAAACCGGCACCACATGCCCACGCCTGATCCAACTTATCATATGGACTCTTAGTCCAGCCTGGAATAACAACATCAGAACAGTCACCGCCAGCGGTAACGCTCTTCTTCCCTAACAAACTACTTATTATCGCAAACACAACAAAACCTCGTTGAATCTATATATTTTCTTCTCTCCACGCTACAATCACTCCCACGGGCACTCACACACTTACAAAAGAGAAGAAGAAAAAAAAAACTTCACTATTCAAAAACTTCACTTACACGACAACCAAATCCTATCTACGTTTCAACAGATTGTTGAATACTCGGAACAACTCATCACAAGCATCCTGTTCGTGATGCCAAAAATGTATTGCTCTCCCCAAAAGTGCACGGAACAACCATAAATCATCAATGCAATTATAGAGCAAATACTTTGAACGTAGACAGACACAATAACTCACAGCCACGCACTCTTAGAAGATAATCAGCTCTTATACGGCTATTTATTCAAATCTTCAAAGTATATAGAAATAACTCACAAAAATAATATGGACATAGATCACAGAAGAAGTAAAGAAGTCAAAAGGAAATACATCACCGTGAGCGTACCAGGATTCCTCATCTCGTCCAGAAGCGGCTGGAAGACCCCGGGAACAGCCAGGCCGAGAGCACCACAGCTCAAAGGAGGGCCGGACATAAGCGTCCTTCTCCGGCTGAAGTCTCACCTGACCACCTCCGGGCTTCCGCATATATACACACTCCACAAAGGGGAGTCAATTATCGAGCCTTCTGGAAATTGCAGTGTGCGGTTGAATAACAGCCGTCGGTTGCCAGCTGGGTCAATCAAGAGCTCCCCCCAAGAAGCGCAGTGCCTCCCTTCTCTAAAAACACGCTGCACGGAGAACAGTAGCAAACCATAACAAAGTTAGCTTTCCCAGCAGAAATGTCCTTGACCGCATACCAGGTTTGGAAAGCATGTTTTTTCTCAGCAGTGTGAATCTAACACTCAGCAAAATGTGTGCAGCTTTTCACTGCGGCATGAAGTAAATATCCATCATGGCTCCGAGCGCTCCCAGAATGCATTGCGCACCAGCGCCATTTTAGATCAAGCATAACAATTACAAAAAGTGATGACCGTCCACAAGTTCTACAGCAGTCCAAGGGAGCACCAGCAGGGTACCCAACTTTTCCCGGAGGGAGAAGCTGCAACGCAGGCCAGCTAGAGCTCAAGGATAGTCGGGGTAATAACCAGCCCCAAGTGTAGCGGCAGTCCCAGGGAGCCCAGGCAGGGTTCCCCTCCCTTCCCGTAAGTACATTTTGTAACGCATCCCAGCCAGACCTCCAGGATGGTCAGGGGTAATGTCCCTGGCCTTGGACACCCGTCTCCCATGTGGGTCGACCATCCCCAAGCCCAGCCAGAGCTCTGGCTGGGCTGCATTACAGCAGTTACCTGCGGGAAAGAATGGGGACCCTGCCAGGACTGCCAATGGACTTGGGGACTGTCGACCCACATGGGAGACAGCCACCCAGGGACATCACCCACGACAAATCCTGGAGCTCTGGCTCGGATGCATTACAGAATTTCCCACGGGGAAGGGATGGGGACCCTGCCGGGGCTCCCTGGGACAGCCACTGCACTTGGGGATGGTCGCCCCATATGGGAGACAGCCCACCAAGGCCAGGGACATTACCCCCGACAAATCCTAGAGCTCTGGCTTGGCTGTGTTACAGAATTTCCCTCGGGGAAGGGATGGGATCCCTGCCGGGGCTCCCTGGGACAGCCGCTGCACTTGCGGATGGTCATCCCACATGGGAGACAGCCTCCCAAGGCCAGGGACATTAGCCTCGACTTTCCTGTAGCTCTGGCTGGCCTGTGTTACAGCTTTCCCCACCAGGGAGTCCGGGCAGTGTGATAATACCTCCCCAAGGGGAAAAACTGTAACACAGGCCAGCAAGAACTCCAGGATGGTTGGAGGTGATGTCCCCGGCCTTGGACATCCGTTTACCATGTGGGTGTACCGTCCCCAAGCACAGCGGCAGCTCCAGTGAGCCCCGGCAGGGTCCCCTTCCCTCCCCCGAGGGAAAATCGGTAACGCAGCCCAGCCAGCACTCCAGGATGATCGGGGGTGATGTCCCTGGCCTTGGGCGGCTGCCTCCCATGTGGTTTGACTATCCCCAAGCCCAGCAGCGGTTCCAGGGAGCCTCAGCAGGGTCCCCGTCCTTTCCCAGAGGGAAAAGCTGTAACGCAACCAAGCCAGAACTGCGGGGCTTTAGGGGGTCATGTCTCTGGCCATGGGCTGGCTGACTCCCATGTCGGTTGTACATCGCCAAGCCCAGCGGTGGTTCCCGGGAGGCCCGGGACATTCTCTGTCCTTTCCCAGAGGGAGAAGCTGTAATGCATGCCAGCCAGAATACCAGGATGGGTGAGGATCACGTACCTGACCTTGGGCACCCGTCTCCCATGTGCAGTGACCATCCCCAAGTGCAGCAGCAGTCCCCGGGAACCCCGGCAGGATCCCCATTCCTCCCTGTAGGTGATATCTGTAACGCAGCACAGCCAAAGGTGCAGCCTGGGCTTGCCGAGGGTCAACCCACATGGGAGATAGCCGTTCTCAGGGAAACACCAATGTTACGCTGGCATGGGGGACAATGTGTGGCCTGACCCTGCAATTGTGTCCCAGCCCACCAAAATACCTCCCGAGATGGCCCACCCCTGCCCACACTACCAACAATCCAGCCCCACCCACCCCACTGATAATGGGCTGAACCGTAAAATAATAAAAAACAGTACTTACATAATGTTGCAGCTGCTCACGTAGATAAAGCTGTAAACGAAACAAAAAAACATTTGTTACCTATGGTCACCCCAGCTAAAACAAATCATAACTACTACTCTCTGATCATGCCCCCCTTTCAAGCCATCCCTGTGGTCTACTGACCCTCACCCCCCAGTAAAAACACATTTGCCCCTTCCTAGGGGCAGATCTGCTCCTAGGGAGGGCTACATGAGAGCCCCCCATCCATTTGGGGTGTGCGGGGAGAGGGCCACCCCCCTTTTCATCATGTAAGTCGGTGGTGGTTTATTGGTGCCCCCCACAAACAACATAGATTTTTTGTTTTGCCCCTACCCTAGAGGCAGATGGCCACATTACTGTGCCAATCTCCCCGAGGGTGGGCAAAATATACTGCCCCATGCTTGGAGGGGAATGTACCAAGATTTCTGGGGGCCCTCTCCCCCACCCCAAATGGATGGGGAGGCATCTCATGTAGCCCTCCCTGGGGGCAGATAGGGGCAGAAATCTGCCTCCAGGGAGGGCTACATGAGGTGCCCCCCCATCCACTTAGGGTGGGCGGGAGGGCCACCCCCCTTTTAATACTGAAAAATCTTGGTGGGCTTGTGGGCCCCCCCGGGAATCCCTACCCCCACCCAAATTGTATATTTTTTTCCTTTTTTTTCTTTCCCCTGGGGGCAGATGGGCATTCCATCTGCCCCCAGGGGAGCCAATCATGTGGCCCCATGCTTGGGGGGGGCTTGCACCAAGATTTCTGGTGACCCTCTCCCATCCACCCCAAATGGATGGGGCGCATCTCATGTAGCCCTCCCTGGGGACAGATAGGGGTAGAAATCTGCCCCCAGGGAGGGCTACATGAGGTGTCCCCCATCCACTTAGGGTGGGGGTGAGAGGTCCACCCCCCCTTTCAATATACAATAATCCTGGTGGTCTAGTGGCCCCCCCGGCCCCACCCAAGTCTTTTGGGTGTGGTTCAGCCCAACGACAACTGGGATACCCAGAGACTATTTAAGCCACACCCAGGCTGAGAAACATGCTTTGCGTTTTCTGCACCTGCAGCGTGAAACTCACCGTGTTCGGATCGGTCTCCAGTAGGCCTGCATCTTTCTTCTGCGCTAAGCTCCTGCAAGAACAAGAACACTGTTAGGAACAGCCTTACCTTGCGGTGCTTCTGCCCATCATTCATCGCTCCTTCTGTTCTGCGGGCATCTTTGGCGGTGTCATTCCCATCCCGGCACACCGCTTCCTAAGGAAAAGGGAAAAGAACAGAAAAAATGCATTATTAAGCATTCTGCAAATCTTCGCTTATTTTTGAATACTGTACGAGCTTCAAACGCTTACCTGAATCCCAGCCGCTCTGGGGGAACTCTGTCTCCGGAACTTCTCATCCATCTGCAAGAGGGAAAAGACACTCCAGGTTAGCGTGGAAACATCTAGAGGCGCCACATACTGCGCTTACCCACCGCATTTGTTCTTCATAACTGGCATCCACGCTGAAAACGTCGCGGCACAAAAGACACAGAAAAATAACTCCGTTCAATGCAAATATGAAAGGGGTGCATCACGCATCGCGCTCTCACTCACCTTCAGCGCTACTCATCTCATCAGCACACTGCCATCCCCGGACGCCGGCCATCATCTAAGGAAGGAAAGGATGAAGTTAGAGAACTGTTCAAAAGACTCATTATACTTACCTGTCAGACTCTTGCCAGTGAAGTAACTAGGCAGCAACGAGCCCGCATCAATCAACGCGCCCCTGCGCTTAAAGCAGGACGGAGAGCACACTATCCAAGAAAACAAGGTGAGCTGTGGATCAAAGGGAAGGGTTGGACCCCGGGGAAGAAGGGGTTCAAGCACACAGAGATAATAGGGAGTTAAACTCTACCAATCCTGTGTTTCAGGCTCAGTCTCCAGTCGAATAGCCTCCAGGGAAGGGTTCGAGGTCATAAGAGGTCAGAACAGGCTGAGTGACGTCCCCGTGGATACCAGGTGAGCGTTACAGAACGCAAAGCCTCACATCAAAATCCACCTGGGTGTCATGGAAACGTCAGAAACCGACCAGTTAGCCCACATGTTGGGGCAGCTATGTTCCGAAGTACATGCAGCCAGGCAGGAGACCAACACCCTGAGGAGGGAGCTGATAGTAGCCAAAGAACGCACTGATGATTTAAGCCGGCAACTTCTCCAGTCACAAGCAGGGCATGCACCATTGCCGGGAAACGTGCCCTCGATGTCAGTGCCATCAGCCAATCCTGTTCAGATAAACCTTCCAGGGGCAGTTCCCTTGGCCCTGCCCGAACGATTTACGGGGGATCCCAAGAGGTTTGCAACGTTCATGAACCAGTGCCGCCTGCACTTCCTTTGTAGGCCAGGGGCCTTTCCGAATGACCAATCACGGGTGGCTTTTGTGCTATCCTACCTAAGGGTTAGCGTCGCAGACTGGTCTGTACCCTTTGTGGCCCAAGACGATCCTTTGCTGCCTGACTTCAGGGGCTTTCAGCAGGAGATGGAAAAGCTGTTCGCCCGTCGTACTCATGGGCAGGCATTGGACAATGAACTTCTGTCCCTACGCCAAGGGAATCAAAACCTATTAACATACATAGCCACGTTCAATAGACTTGTAGTTGAAGCAGAATGGCCAGTGGAGAAGAGAACCACGTTATTTCATCAGGGATTGCGGGGGGAGCTCAAGGATGTTCTCGCACAAGTAGTGAACCCCCCGAAAGACTCCTCAGAATTCATTGACCTTGTTGTTCAACTTGATCATAGGTTGCAGGACCGAAGAGCAGATCGAACCAGACCGGACCCTCGCCCTATGTATGTGCGTTAAAGGACAATACTGCCCGAACAATGGAAGGTTCAGGAGAACCAATGCAAATCGGGGGGTCAGATCCCCCTTGACTAAAGCGGAAAGGGATAAAAGGAGACAGCAGCAGTTATGTCTGTACTGTGGAAGGTCAGGTAATTTCCTTAAAGAGTGCCCTGTGAAGCCACCTAAGAGGACGGTAGGGGCCACGGACAAGGAAGATAACATCAAGGAATCGGAAAACTCCCCAGCCCGGCAAGTGTAGGGGTCCACTTGTCGAGCGAAGAAAGTGAACTACAGACCTCCCATTTTGCACTATCTGTGGTCTTGATCAATCACCAACAACCATCTTGGATGCACGCAGTAAGAGCATACATAGACAGTGGAGCCGTTGGGAATTACATCGACCAGGATCTTGCGGCAAAGATGGGGCTTCCGTTATGCCCTAAATCAACCACTGACACTGTTGCCACTGTTGACGGCATGGAAATAGCTTCTGGTCCAGTATCCCAATGCACTGCAGCTTTAACCCTTCTGTGCCAGGATGGACACCAAGAATCTATCGTTTTCGACCTCATTAAGGCACCACAGTTCGGGTTGATTTTGGGAATCCCATGGTTGGTAGCTCACAATCCTCGAATCGATTGGCGAGCAAAAGAATTGGCCTTTCCCGAGACTTGCGCCCACACATGTTATCACCAAGAGAAACAACCAATAGACACCAGAACCTCCACGCTTGCGACTGTGGCAATCGGCACCCTACCAAGTGAATACCAGGACTTTCAAGATGTCTTTCCGAAAGAACAGGGTAATACCCTGCCACTGCATAGACCATACGATTGCCAAATTGACCTGATACCCGGCGCACAAATCCCTTGTGGGCGAATTTACGCACTCACGGAACAAGAAAACCAGCACCTGAAGGCCTATCTTGACCAATACCTGGCCAACGGGTTCATCCGTCCCTCGAAGTCTCCAGCAGCCAGTCCTCTATTCTTCGTACCGAAAAAGGAGGGGGACTTGAGAACGTGCATCGACTATCGCGCACTGAACCAGATTACTGTAAAAAATCGCTACCCCCTGCCACTGATCCCTGAATTGCTTGATCAAGTCAAAGATGCTCAAATCTACACAAAACTAGACCTGAGGGGGGGCATATCACCTTGTTCGAGTAAAACAGGGGGACGAATGGAAAACCGCTTTTTGCACCAAATACGGCTTGTACGAATATCAAGTAATGCCCTTTGGCCTTTGCAACGCGCCTGCTGCATTTCAATACTTCATGAACGATGTCCTACGGGAATTGATTGATGTCTGTGCTCTAGTGTACATCGACGATATCCTAGTATATTCTGCATCAAAGCAGGACCACGTTAAACACGTCTGATTCGTATTGGAGAATCTCCGTCAACACCAGCTCTACGCCAAGCTTGAAAAGTGCTCATTCCACAACTCCGAGGTGGAATTCCTGGGCTTTATTCTCAGCCCGAATGGAATCCGAATGGATGTACACAAAGTAGATGCTATCCTGAACTGGCCATCCCAAAATTCATTCAAGGGGGTTCAAAGTATGCTGGGTTTTGCAAACTTCTACCGCCGGTTCATCCCAGGATTTTTGCAAATCGTGCATCCCATCACGTCATTACTAAGGAAAAGCAACAAAAAGTTCCAGTGGACAACAGAAGCCGAGCAAGCTTTCCAGGAACTCGAAGCAAGATTCACATCTGCCCCAATCTTACGCCACCCTCGCCCTGATCTCCCATACCTGGTGGAAACGGACGCCTCAAGCATGGCTATGGGAGCCGTCCTCTCACAAAAGCACCCCGAAACGGGCCAGTTACACCCTGTTGCCTTCTGGTCGCTTAAACTCACACCCCTTGAACTCAATTATGCTATCACACACAAAGAACTCCTGGCCATTAAGTCAGCCTTTAAGGCATGGCGGCACTACCTCTTGGGCGCCAGACACACAATCACCGTAATAACTGACCACCGGAACCTCCAGTACCTAAAAACAGCAAAGGCCCAATCCTCACGACAACTACGTTGGGCTCTTTTTTTTGCTGAATATGACTACGTGATTACATTTCGACCAGGGGTGAAAAATGGGAAGGCCGATGCCCATGAATCTGTGTACACATAACATTGACCAGGGGTCTCTTGTTTCAATGCTTGGTAAACTATGTAAAGTTCTGCGAACTGACTGCTCTTCCCTTTCCCTGTCGTTGTCAACATCTTTTTTGTTTTGGGATTTTACGACACTGCTTTCCAGTACCGCTCAGTTCCCACATATCGGGCTGAACCATCCGTGAACCAAGCATGCTCTGTTTGCTCCACGGTCAAATCGCTGTAAGGTACTCCCCGTTTCACGGGAGACTCACGTTTTTCAGGCGCTTCCAGTGGTATGTAATCTGAGGGCGGTATGTTGGCTACTTGCTCATGTCATTTTGCCACTCCACCCTTTCCTGATTTGGCTCTGTCTTGAATATACCATTTCCACTTAATTATGCTGGCTTCTTAAGCATGTCCTATTCGATGCGTTTTAGGAGAGCTCAGTACCCACTGCATGATTGGTATTTCGGGTCTCATGAATACATCATGGCCCACCGTCATCTGCTCGGTATCAACAAGAGCCCAATGACATGCCAGCAATTGCTGCTCAAACGGAGTATATGAGTTACCAGCGTCGGGCAATTTACGACTCCAAAACCCTAATGGCACACGTTTCCTGTCTTGTTTCTGCCACACACTCCAGTTAGCATAATTGTCTTGCACAGACACATTTAATTCCACTTCGCCTTCCTTCAAGGGCCATAAATCAAGCACCTGCTGCACAGTGTCTTTCACCATCTCAAAGGCTTTCTGCTGCTCTTCCCCCCACTGAAACTCATATTTCTTTCGTGTCACCTTGTAGAGGGGGGGCCAATATCTGCCCTAAATGAGGAATGTGCTGTCTCCAAAACCCAAACAGTCCTATAAACTGCTGAGCTTGCTTTTTGTTCATTGGAGTAGTGAATTCAAGTATTTTCTGTCGAGCTTTTGGCACCATTTCTCAATGCCCATGATGCCACTGAATCCCTAGGAATATCACTGTTTCAGCTGGACCTTGAATTTTACTCGGATTAATCTCCCACCCTTCCTTTTTCAATCCTTCCATAAGGACATCTAGCTGACTTTGCACACTGTGCTCATTCTTGCCCTGGATCAAAATATCATCAATGTAATGAGAGATTTGTATGTCAGGTTTACACGGTATCTTGTCTAAGTGCTCCGCCACCAGCCGGTGACAGATAGTAGGGCTGTGCATGTACCCCATAGGTAGCCTTGTGAAAGTGTACTGACGTCCACTCCACGAAAATGCAAACTGTTCTTGACACTCGTCAGCAATTGGCACGGAGAAAAATGCATTAGCTAAATCGATCACTGCATACCAAGTCCCCTCAAACTTTTGGACATTTTCAATCAAGGTAATAGCATCTGGGACTGCGTGCACTAAGGGAGGAGTGTGTTTATTCAACTCCCTGTAATCCACCGTCATCCTCCACCACCCATCTCCCTTTTTAATAGGCCAGAGAGGATTGTTCCATGAGGTGGTAATAGGGCGTAATACACCCGCCTCCACATATTCTTTGATGGTGTCTGAAATACCTTGTGCCCCCCAGGAATGCGGTATTTTTTCATGGCTACCCGCTTGGTTGCCACTGGCATTTGCACTGGGGGCATCTTCAATTTGCCTACGGTAATGGGTGTACAGATTAATGCACTCACCCCAAACTGGTACGTTTTACCGCCAAGTCCCAAGGTTAGCCCTTCCAAAATGTCAAAGCCAATTATATATTCAGGTATCGGGACAAACAACACTTGGTATTTCTGCCTCTTTAAATTGCCTATTTTCATCTCCACTCTCGTTTGTACTGCGGGGGTCTCCTTTCCCCTAAACCTGTAATCGTAAACTTTAAATCGTGTTGGATTACCATGAATCAAAGAGGCCTCCACCCCGGTGTCTATTAATGCTCGCACCCCTTGTGTATTTCCTGGCCCCCAAAAAATCTTAACATCAACATGAGGCCGCCTATCCACTTTTATGCGGGCAGATGCTGCTGGAGCTTGGCCAAAGCCCTAGTCAAACTTCGAATGGGGGTGACTCGACTCCGCCTCTAACATCGCACTCACCACCTTCCTCAAATCAGCGTATGTTGGCTGGTACGGGTAAGGTGTCCCCATAGACCCTTTGTCTTGTTCTTCCGCAGGGGGGGCCGAAGGTGAGGGTGAGGTGTTCCCCTGCGGCGTGGTGACTACTTGTTTCTTAACCTGTTTATAGCGCTCTTTGGCTGCAAGTCCTCGTTTTTTGTATAACTCATACATTACTCTGGTTTCAATGCCATCAATTTCCTCGTGTGGCACACCATCTTTTCACAAAGCCAAAAACATGTCTTTTCGGGACACTCGGGAGTCTCTGCTATCTTGCCGCCTGCCTTCGGTTCTTCTCTCACTACGCCCCTCTCTCGTGGCTTGTTATCGCTCTTATCCCACTCTCCCAAATCTGCAAGTTGCCGAATGGCATCTGCTACCTCATCAGTAGCCTTGCCCGTCATACCTACGAGCAAAGTCATAATGACACTTTTGTATGCGGATGGCGCAGTTCTAATCACCATGTTTCGAGTTGAAACTGAGAGCGGCATGGTTTCCATGTGATCAGGAGCGTCTATGTGAATCGCCTCTTTCATTGCATGCTCTCTGACTTTTTTAATTGCTTCTCTCAACGTATACCACTTTGTTTCTTCACTGGGCCAATCTGTGGTAATAGGGTATTTACGGTTACATGCTTGAGCTACCAGGTGCAACAAAGACACCTGCGTATCTTGACCATTTGCATCAGGGGGCGGTCCTGCTCTTAAGACCTCCTGTACATTGGTGTCAATTGACAGGGGTAAAAAACGCGGTGAATCCGTAGAATCTACCAACAACTCTGCAGCACCCCCATCTAGCAATCTCACCATCCATATCAATAAAGCTTCCCCTGATTTTTGCCTCAACCGGGTAATAATTTCCCCAACCTCCTGTTGTGTGTAATCCTCCAGCGTGGTTAAATCCACCATTCCACCAGCAGGATTCTGCGGGTGGGGTCTGGCTCGCCGTCTTCTAACGGGCTTAGCCGCCACGGTTTTCTGTTTCGCCTCTGGTTTGGGGTCAGACTCATCTGCGGAACTACTTTCTAGACTGGTCGAATCAAAAATATCACCATCCCACTTATCCGGATCCCAGTCTACGCCAGCGGTTAGCGATTACAGTTGCCACCTTTCTTTTGTTGACCCCTCCCCGTCGTTTCCTATACTTATACCGGGCTACTCTGACTGCTGCCCTCTCGGCCACCGCCTGATATGTGTCGGCCTTATCTTTAAACAGTTTCATTTGAATCTGCTGCATTAACGCAGTCTGCCGTTCTGCAGCTAGCTCTCTCTCTAATCGCAAGACCTCATTTTTCATTTCCACCTTCATTTGATGTATTTTCCTATAAGCATGCAAAAGAACCCAACCTCGCCTACCTAATGCCGCACATTATTTGCCACGTTCTACTGGAACTTGTTGCAATCATGCCATTACATCAGCCGGATCGGCATCTCCCAATCCTTGATCCAAGTTTCACTTAAACCGGCACCACATGCCCACGCCTGAGCCAACTTATCATATGGACTCTTAGTCCAGCCTGGAATAACAACATCAGAACAGTCACCGCCAGCGGTAACGCTCTTCTTCCTGAACAAACTACTTATTATCGCAAACACAACAAAACCTCGTTGAATCTATATATTTTCTTCTCTCCACGCTACAATAACTCCCACGGGCACTCACACACTTACAAAAGAGAAGATGAAAAAAAAAACTTCACTATTCAAAAACTTCACTTACACGACAACCAAATCCTATCTACATTTCAACAGATTCTTGAATACTCGGAACAACTCATCACAAGCATCCTGTTCGTGATGCCAAAAATGTATTGCTCTCCCCTAAAGTGCACGGAACAACCATAAATCATCAATGCAATTATAGAGCAAATACTTTGAACGTAGACAGACACAATAACTCACAGCCACGCACTCTTAGAAGATAATCAGCTCTTATACGGCTATTTATTCAAATCTTCAAAGTACATAGAAATAACTCACATAAATAATATGGACATAGATCACAGAAGAAGTAAAGAAGTCAAAAGGAAATACATCACCGTGAGCGTACCAGGATTCCTCATCTCGTCCAGAAGCGGCTGGAAGACCCCGGGAACAGCCAGACCGAGAGCACCACAGCTCACAGGAGGGCTGGACATAAGCGTCCTTCTCCGGCTGAAGTCTCACCTGACCACCTCCCGGCTTCCGCATATATACACACTCCACAAAGGGGAGTCAATTCTCGAGCCTTCTGGAAATTGCACTTGTGCGGTTGAATAACAGCCGTCGGTTGCCAGCTGGGTCAATCAAGAGCTCCCCCCAAGAAGCGCAGTGCCTCCCTTCTCTAAAAACACGCTGCACGGAGAACAGTAGCAAACCATAACAAAGTTAGCTTTCCCAGCAGAAATGTCCTTGACCGCATACCAGGTTTGGAAAGCATGTTTTTTCTCAGCAGTGTGAATCTAACACTCAGCAAAATGTGTGCAGCTTTTCACTGCGGCATGAAGTAAATATCCATCATGGCTCCGAGCGCTCCCAGAATGCATTGCGCACCAGCGCCATTTTAGATCAAGCATAACAATTACAAAAAGTGATGACCGTCCACAAGTTCTACAGCAGTCCAAGGGAGCACCAGCAGGGTACCCAACTTTTCCCGGAGGGAGAAGCTGCAACGCAGGCCAGCTAGAGCTCAAGGATAGTCGGGGTAATAACCAGCCCCAAGTGTAGCGGCAGTCCCAGGGAGCCCAGGCAGGGTTCCCCTCCCTTCCCGTAGGTACATTTTGTAACGCATCCCAGCCAGACCTCCAGGATGGTCAGGGGTAATGTCCCTGGCCTTGGACACCCGTCTCCCATGTGGGTCGACCATCCCCAAGCCCAGCCAGAGCTCTGGCTGGGCTGCATTACAGCGGTTACCTGCGGGAAAGAATGGGGACCCTGCCAGGACTGCCAATGGACTTGGGGACTGTCGACCCACATGGGAGACAGCCACCCAGGGACATCACCCACGACAAATCCTGGAGCTCTGGCTCAGATGCATTACAGAATTTCCCACGGGGAAGGGATGGGGACCCTGCCGGGCTCCCTGGGACAGCCACTGCACTTGGGGATGGTCGCCCCATATGGGAGACAGCCCACCAAGGCCAGGGACATTACCCCCGACAAATCCTAGAGCTCTGGCTTGGCTGTGTTACAGAATTTCCCTCGGGGAAGGGATGGGATCCCTGCCGGGGCTCCCTGGGACAGCCGCTGCACTTGCGGATGGTCATCCCACATGGGAGACAGCCTCCCAAGGCCAGGGACCTTACCCTCGTCTTTCCTGTAGCTCTGGCTGGCCTGTGTTACAGCTTTCCCCACCAGGGAGTCCGGGCAGTGTGATAATACCTCCCCAAGGGGAAAAACTGTAACACAGGCCAGCAAGAACTCCAGGATGGTTGGAGGTGATGTCCCCGGCCTTGGACATCCGTTTACCATGTGGGTGTACCGTTCCCAAGCACAGCAGCAGCTCCAGTCAGCCCCGGCAGGGTCCCCTTCCCTCCCCCGAGGGAAAATAGGTAACGCAGCCCAGCCAGCACTCCAGGATGATCGGGGGTGATGTCCCTGGCCTTGGGCGGCTGCCTCCCATGTGGTTTGACCATCCCCAAGCCCAGCAGCGGTTCCAGGGAGCCTCAGCAGGGTCCCCGTCCTTTCCCAGAGGGAAAAGCTGTAACGCAACCAAGCCAGAACTCCGGGGCTTTAGGGGGTCATGTCTCTGGCCATGGGCTGGCTGACTCCCATGTCGGTTGTACATCGCCAAGCCCAGCGGTGGTTCCCGGGAGGCCCGGGACATTCTCTGTCCTTTCCCAGAGGGAGAAGCTGTAATGCAGGCCAGCCAGAATACCAGGATGGGTGAGGATCACGTACCTGACCTTGGGCACCCGTCTCCCATGTGCAGTGACCATCCCCAAGTGCAGCAGCAGTCCCCGGGAACCCCGGCAGGATCCCCATTCCTCCCTGTAGGTGATATCTGTAACGCAGCACAGCCAGAGGTGCAGCCTGGGCTTGCCGAGGGTCAACCCACATGGGAGATAGCCGTTCTCAGGGAAACACCAATGTTACGCTGGCATGGGGGACAATGTGTGGCCTGACCCTGCAATTGTGTCCCAGCCCACCAAAATACCTCCCGAGATGGCCCACCCCTGCCCACACTACCAACAATCCAGCCCCACCCACCCCACTGATAATGGGCCGAACCGTAAAATAATAAAAAACAGTACTAACATAATGTTGCAGCTGCTCGCGTAGATAAAGCTGTAAACAAAACAAAAAACATTTGTTACCTATGGTCCCCCAGCTAAAACAAATCATAACTACTACTCTCTGATCATGCCCCCCTTTCAAGCCATCCCTGTGGTCTACTGACCCTCACCCCCCAGTAAAAACACATTTGCCCCTTCCTAGGGGCAGATCTGCTCCTAGGGAGGGCTACATGAGAGCCCCCCATCCATTTGGGGTTTGCGGGGAGAGGGCCACCCCCCTTTTCATCATGTAAGTCGGTGGTGGTTTATTGGTGCCCCCCACCCCCCACAAACAACATAGATTTTTTGTTTTTTTGTTTTGCCCCTACCCTAGAGGCAGATGGCCACATTAATGTGCCAATCTCCCCCAGGGTGGGCAAAATATACTGCCCCATGCTTGGAGGGGCATGTACCAAGATTTCTGGGGGCCCTCTCCCCCACCCCAAATGGATGGGGAGGCATCTCATGTAGCCCTCCCTGGGGGCAGATAGGGGCAGAAATCTGCCCCCAGGGAGGGCTACATGAGGTGCCCCCCCCCATCCACTTAGGGTGGGCGGGAGGGCCACCCCCCTTTCAATACTGAAAACTCTTGGTGGGCTTGTGGGCCCCCCCGGGAATCCCTACCCCCACCCAAATTGTATATTGTTTTCCTTTTTTTTCTTTCCCCTGGGGGCAGATGGGCATTCCATCTGCCCCCAGGGGAGCCAAAACATGTGGCCCCATGCTTGGGGGGGGGCTTGCACCAAGATTTCTGGTGACCCTCTCCCATCCACCCCAAATGGATGGGGCGCATCTCATGTAGCCCTCCCTGGGGACAGATAGGGGTAGAAATCTGGCCCCAGGGAGGGCTACATGAGGTGTCCCCCATCCACTTAGGGTGGGGGTGAGAGGTCCACCCCCCCTTTCAATATACAATAATCCTGGTGGTCTAGTGGCCCCCCCGGCCCCACCCTAGTCTTTTGGGTGTGGTTCAGCCCAGCGACAACTGGGATACCCAGAGACTATTTAAGCCACACCCAGGCTGAGAAACATGCTTTGCGTTTTCTGCACCTGCAGCGTGAAACTCACCGTGTTCGGATCGGTCTCCAGTAGGCCTGCATCTTTCTTCTGCGCTAGGCTCCTGCAAGAACAAGAACACCGTTAGGAACAGCCTTACCTTGCGGTGCTTCTGCCCATCATTCATCGCTCCTTCTGTTCTGCGGGCATCTTTGGCGGTGTCATTCCCATCCCGGCACACCGCTTCCTAAGGAAAAGGGAAAAGAACAGAAAAAAGGCATTATTAAGCATTCTGCAAATCTTCGCTTATTTTTGAATACTGTACGAGCTTCAAACGCTTACCTGAATCCCAGCCGCTCTGGGGGAACTCTGTCTCTGGAACTTCTCATCCATCTGCAAGAGGGAAAAGACACTCCAGGTTAGCGTGGAAACATCTAGAGGCGCCACATACTGCGCTTACCCACCGCATTTGTTCTTCATAACTGGCATCCACGCTGAAAACTTCGCGGCACAAAAGACACAGAAAAAGAACTCAGTTCAATGCAAATATGAAAGGGGTGCATCACGCATCGCGCTCTCACTCACCTTCAGCGCTACTCATCTCATCAGCACACTGCCATCCCCGGACGCCGGCCATCATCTAAGGAAGGAAAGGATGAAGTTAGAGAACTGTTCAAAAGACTCATTATACTTACCTGTCAGACTCTTGCCAGTGAAGTAACTAGGCAGCAACGAGCCCGCATCAATCAACGCGCCCCTGTGCTGAAAGCAGGACGGAGAGCACACTATCCAAGAAAACAAGGTGAGCTGTGGATCAAAGGGAAGGGTTGGACCCCGGGGAAGAAGGGGTTCAAGCACACAGAGATAATAGGGAGTTAAACTCTACCAATCCTGTGTTTCAGGCTCAGTCTCCAGTCGAATAGCCTCCAGGGAAGGGTTCGAGGTCGTAAGAGGTCAGAACAGGCTGAGTGACGTCCCCGTGGATACCAGGTGAGCGTTACAGAACGCAAAGCCTCACATCAAAATCCACCTGGGCGTCATGGAAACGTCAGAAACCGACCAGTTAGCCCACATGTTGGGGCAGCTATGTTCCGAAGTACATGCAGCCAGGCAGGAGACCAACACCCTGAGGAGAGAGCTGATAGTAGACAAAGAACGCACTGATGATTTAAGCCGGCAACTTCTCCAGTCACAAGCAGGGCATGCACCATTGCCGGGAAACGTGCCCTCGATGTCAGTGCCATCAGCCAATCCTGTTCAGATAAACCTTCCAGGGGCAGTTCCCTTGGCCCTGCCCAAACGATTTACGGGGGATCCCAAGAGGTTTGCAACGTTCATGAACCAGTGCCGCCTGCACTTCCTTTGTAGGCCAGGGGCCTTTCCGAATGACCAATCACGGGTGGCTTTTGTGCTATCCTACCTAAGGGGTAGCGTCGCGGACTGGTCTGTACCCTTTGTGGCCCAAGATGATCCTTTGCTGCCTGACTTCAGGGGCTTTAAGCAGGAGATGGAAAAGCTGTTCGCCCGTCGTACTCATGGGCAGGCATTGGACAATGAACTTCTGTCCCTACGCCAAGGGAATCAAAACCTAATAACATACATAGCCACGTTCAATAGACTTGTAGTTGAAGCAGAATGGCCAGTGGAGAAGAGAACCACGTTATTTCATCAGGGGTTGCGGGTGGAGCTCAAGGATGTTCTCGCACAAGTAGTGAACCCCCCGAAAGACTCCTCAGAATTCATTGACCTTGTTGTTCAACTTGATCATAGGTTGGAGGACCGAAGAGCAGATCGAACCAGACCGGACCCTCGCCCTATGTATGTGCGTTAAAGGACAATACTGCCCGAACAATGGAAGGTTCAGGAGAACCAATGCAAATCGGGGGGTCAGATCCCCCTTGACTAAAGCGGAAAGGGATAAAAGGAGACAGCAGCAGTTATGTCTGTACTGTGGAAGGTCAGGTAATTTCCTTAAAGAGTGCCCTGTGAAGCCACCTAAGAGGACGGTAGGGGCCACGGACAAGGAAGATACCATCAAGGAATCGGAAAACTCCCCAGCCCGGCAAGTGTAGGGGTCCACTTGTCGAGCAAAGAAAGTGAACTACAGACCTCCCATTTTGTGGTCTTGATCAATCACCAACAACCATCGTGGATGCACGCAGTAAGAGCATACATAGACAGTGGAGCCGTTGGGAATTACATCGACCAGGATCTTGCGGCAAAGATGGGGCTTCCGTTATGCCCTAAATCAACCACCGACACTGTTACCACTGTTGACGGCACGGAAATAGCTTCTGGTCCAGTATCCCAATGCACTGCAGCTTTAACCCTTCTGTGCCAGGATGGACACCAACAATCTATCGTTTTCGACCTCATTAAGGCACCACAGTTCGGGTTGATTTTGGGACTCCCATGGTTGGTAGCTCACAATCCTCGAATCGATTGGCGAGCAAAAGAATTGGCCTTTCCCGAGACTTGCGCCCACACATGTTATCGCCAAGAGAAACAACCAATAGACACCAGAACCTTCACGCTTGCGACTGTGGCAATCGGCACCCTACCAAGTGAATACCAGGACTTTCAAGATGTCTTTCCGAAAGAACAGGGTAATACCCTGCCACTGCATAGACCATACGATTGCCAAATTGACCTGATACCCGGCGCACAAATCCCTTGTGGGCGAATTTACGCACTCACGGAACCAGAAAACCAGCACCTGAAGGCCTATCTTGACCAATACCTGGCCAACGGGTTCATCCGTCCCTCGAAGTCTCCAGCAGCCAGTCCTCTATTCTTCGTACCGAAAAAGGAGGGGGACTTGAGAACGTGCATCGACTATCGCGCACTGAACCAGATTACTGTAAAAAATCGCTACCCCCTGCCACTGATCCTTGAATTGCTTGATCAAGTCAAAGATGCTCAAATCTACACAAAACTAGACCTGAGGGGGGGCATATCACCTTGTTCGAGTAAAACAGGGGGACGAATGGAAAACTGCTTTTTGCAGCAAATACGGCTTGTACGAATATCAAGTAATGCCCTTTGGCCTTTGCAACGCGCCTGCTGCATTTCAATACTTCATGAACAATGTCCTACGGGAATTGATTGATGTCTGTGCTCTAGTGTACATCGACGACATCCTAGTATATTCTGCATCAAAGCAGGACCACGTTAAACACGTCCGATCCGTATTGGAGAATCTCTGTCAACACCAGCTCTACGCCAAGCTTGAAAAGTGCTCATTCCACAACTCTGAGGTGGAATTCCTGGGCTTTATTCTCAGCCCGAATGGAATCCGAATGGATGTACACAAGGTAGATGCTATCCTGAACTGGCCATCCCAAAATTCATTCAAGGGGGTTCAAAGTATGCTGGGTTTTGCAAACTTCTACCGCCGGTTCATCCCAGGATTTTTGCAAATCGTGCATCCCATCACGTCATTACTAAGGAAAAGCAACAAAAAGTTCCAGTGGACAACAGAAGCCGAGCAAGCTTTCCAGGAACTCGAAGCAAGATTCACATCTGCCCCAATCTTACGCCACCCTCGCCCTGATCTCCCATACCTGGTGGAAACGGATGCCTCAAGCATGGCTATGGGAGCCGTCCTCTCACAAAAGCACCCCGAAACGGGCCAGTTACACCCTGTTGCCTTCTGGTCGCGTAAACTCACACCCCCTGAACTCAATTACGCTATCACACACAAAGAACTCCTGGCCATTAAGTCAGCCTTTAAGGCATGGCGGCACTACCTCTTGGGCGCCAGACACACAATCACCGTAATAACTGACCACCGGAACCTCCAGTACCTAAAAACAGCAAAGGCCCAATCCTCACGACAACTACGTTGGGCTCTTTTTTTTGCTGAATAGGACTACGTGATTACATTTCGACCAGGGGTGAAAAATGGGAAGGCCGATGCCCTTTCCCGTATGGGGGTGCAAGAGCAAGGGCATCAGACCCCTGACCCAGTAGCAATCATCCCGAGTGACAAGCTCCTAGGAATCACAGCAATCATAACTCAGAAAGAATTAGATGAAGAAATCCAAAACCTGATGAGTCCGGAGCAATTACAAGCGTGGAGTGCACAAAGAGAACATTACATGATAAAAGATCAGTTGCCCTACTTCAGGAATCGTTTATTCTTACCAAACCAAGAACTACGAGAACAAGTCATGTCCGGTTATCATGATTCTTTGATCTAGGGTCACCCCGGAATCGCTAAAACCCTAGCCAAGGTAAAACGAAATTATTGGTGGCCCACGTGTCGTAAAGACATTATCCAATTCATCCCATCTTGTGGAGTGTGTGCTCAAAACAAGTCATCCAAGCAGAAACCGGCTAGGCTATTGTGATGCTGGAAATGCATCGGCGGGACAGGGCCTCCGTATCCTTGTCCTTTACGGCTTTTTATCGTGTGTTCTGTCGTGTTTTCCGTGCAGGAGTTCATGTGGGACTCCTGGCGGTGCAGCTCTCTTTCTTTTGGTTTGGTGAACGGACCCGTGGGATACCCTTATGGCACCCATGGGTGGGGGTACAACCCTGTGCCCCTAGTGTATGTTTTTGGGCACCTGTGGGTGGCCCGCAGAGCAGGGTATGGGCTGGTGGCAGCTCCATGCTGAATTTGACAGGTGCGCGGAGTATCCTCCATTTTGGGATACCCCGACCCTGCCATTGGGATCAGTTGATTCCTGATGGAAAACAAGATGGCCCCGGTGGCCTCTTGCTTTCTATTACCCATTACCTTGTTTTCCCAAAGTCCTAGGAAGCCCCGACTCTGTCCCTTCCCCCTGACTGGCTGTTGGGTGGAAATGCCATATATGGTGTTGTTGTGAAGGCCCGGCCAGACTAGCTGGAGCCTTCCCGGTGATGTATGTTGTGGGTACCTCCTGTGGGTGGGACTCGGGTGAATAGAGTGTGTGAAGAATATGCATTCTGTGTTGTGGATGTCTAGTATCTGGTGGTTGACACAATGACTGAGAGCCCTGCCCGAAACCGGTATGAATGCAGCTTGGAGTGTTGAATGGCTCGGTACTTGTCCCAATACACATAACTTGTTGTGAGTGTCTGGAGAGAAGTGAATGGCCTGAATACCTCGTGTGCCTGATTGGCTGCCTGCCTGCATGAATGCCCGTAGTCGTGATTGGATGCTTGAGTATGACCCAGCGGAATGAATGGGAGATCAACAGTATATCTGGGGACCTCTCACTGCTAGGAATCGTGTTCAGAGCTGAAGTCCACTACGACGAGTAACTGGAGTAACTGACACTTTACCTTGAAGCCCTGCTGGACGAGAAGAATTGCTGTTGCTCTCCTTCACAATCTGAAAGCAGTTGTGCCTCCAAGGACTGACCCAGAGAGGACCTGGTAAGGCGCCCTCTTCCCGAGCTACGAGGGACCATCGTGCACAGCTGATCTTTGCCAAAGCTCAGTGGTAGACAGACCTACGACAGGCTGCCGACCCGATACGGGGACTGCTGCGGAACTCCAAAGAGAAGCACTCAGACTGTTGTCCGCCACTGTCGACGACCACCGTCGCCGACCTGAGCCGCCGTGTTCCCGTTTGCCTAAGAACTTCAATTGATCATCGGACGCTCTCGCCTGCATCGTCATCCGCTTGTCTCCCGCTGGAGAAGGCCCGACAGTCGACGCGCCGACGAGCATCCACCGGTGGGTTCCCGCCACCTAAAGACCGCAGAGACGCCGACAACTCGACGCCCTTGCTGGGCCACAGTTCTTCATCATCTCTTTGCGGTCCAGAACTATCGTCACCGAGGTGCCCCGCACGCCTCTTCCTTGCAGGAGGCCAACACTCTGTCGTCGACGAGCACCGCTAGGAACGAAGCTGCCACCTCACGGCCGTAGTTCAACCTGTTCACCGTCGGACGTTCGACGACCCGTGACTCCCGCCTTAAAGGGAGGGCACTCAAGAAGGGCCGTCGATTCCCCGACACCGAACACCGAGTTCCTCGACACCTCTCAACGATCCGTGGCTCCTGCCTTAAAGGAAGTCACTCAAGAAGGATCGGTCGACGCATCGTCGGAGAACTCTACTCTACCAAGTACATTGGGGGGTAAAACCTTAATAGGAGGAAGTAAGACTATTGAACATATGGACTGGGCTTGTGCTATATATCTTTATTTACAGGTTGCCCAGGTGGGGGATCTCCACTCAGAACTGCGCCTAGCGGTAGGGGTCAATATTCTGCCTATTGTTCCAACCATCTTACGTTCCTGCCTATCTCTATTGCTGGTTTCCTCGTTATTAATCTGTGTGACATTTTAACCGTACAGTTGATGCACTTTAATGAGATTCGATAACACTAGTGGTACCACTTTAGAATTGTATATATTTATCATTATTAACTTCCGAGTACAAAGTGCGTTATTGTGATCGTGTACATACCCTTGAATATTTACTATATAAAGACTGTGTTTTCAGTACTACAGTGTGTGGACATTCCTTTGTGGGGGTTCAGGGACTACACTGTACTTAAGAACCAGCCTGCATCACCTCCTGAGAAGCTAGGCCTTGATTGCTCGACCACGTACCAATAATAGAGAATCTTGGCTGGGGTCCTCTCTGCCTCTCCTCTAACATAGAGAGCGGAAGTACAGACACCCCCTACCAGTCTTTACAGCTATTACAACCATTGGAAATCCCACCAGCACCCTGGCACACTTTGTCCCTCGATTTTATTACTGACTTACCACCCAGTTAAGGGTTTAACACTATTCTTGTGGTCGTGGACCTATTTTCAAAAATGGCACATTTCATTCCTCTTAAGGGGCTCCCAAATGCTCTGGCAAAGGTATTTCTTGAAGGCATCGTACGGCTCCATGGGTTTCCTTCAGTTTTGGTCTCAGACCGAGGTACTCAATTTGTATCTAACATCTGGAGAAAATGCTGCTCTATGGCCCAGATCGACATCTGGCTATCCACCAGTCACCATCCCCAAACGGATGGTCAAACAGAGGACAAATCAGACACAAGAGCAGTATCTGCGTTGCATGTTACACCAAGCTGAAGGAAGCTGGTTCAACCTATTATGGATAGCTGAATATGCTTATAATAATTCCCTACACACCAGCACTGGGCTGACACCCTTTTATACCATGTATGGCAGGCACCCACGTACTTCTGAGTTGGACATTCCTACAACCCTGGAAATGCCAGCAGTCAAAACCTTGCACAAAACCATTTCTCAAACCTTTAAAAGGGCAGCTGAACACCTACTTCAAGCAAAGAATCGCCAAAAGAAGTTTGCTGATCAACACCGAGCAAAGGCCCCCAACTACCAAGTGGGAAACAAAGTCTGGCTGGCGTCTAAACACGTGTCCATTAAAGGAGCCCGAACTTTCCGTCCAAGATACCTGGGTCCATTCACCGTCACCTCCGTGATAAATCCTGTGGCTGTCAGACTAGCTTTGCCGTCAAACATGCAGATTCATCCTGTGTTCCACGTGTCTCTCCTTAAACCTGTTCAACCTGGGACCGGCTAGCAACGCCACCGCAGCCAGTAGTAGTCACCGGGGAGCCAGAATTCGAAGTCAAGGACATCCTATATTCAAAGTACGTCAGATCCAAATTATACTACTTAGTAGACTGGAAGGGGTATGGTCCACAAGACAGGACATGGGAGCCCTGTGAGTACATCCATGCACCTCGCTTACTTAAGACGATTTCCTCAAAACCATCCAACCAAACCAGGACCAGACAGAAGAGCCACCTTGAGAGGCTCCAGGCTGGAGCCAGGCCACAATCACCTACATGGCCCTCAAGGGCCTCTCCATCGTTCCAAAGACCCACTTGGAGTCAGACTTGGCACTTATGGCACCAGACTCACTCACTCCCATAGGATAACATTGGGGATTGGACTTGTAGTGCATTGATGGGGACAAGATGGATTCCCCCACATATTTCGGTTCCCAGAACTGCCTGTGCGGTCTAGTCTTTTGGGTGTGGTTCAGCCCAGAGACGCCTGGGATACCCAGAGACTATTTAAGCCACACCCAGGCTGAGAAACATGCTTTGCGTTTTCTGCACCTGCAGCGTGACACTCACCGTGTTCGGATCGGTCTCCAGTAGTCCTGCATCTTTCTTCTGCGCTCAGCTCCTGCAAGAACAAGAACACCGTTAGGAACAGCCTTACCTTGCGGCACTTCTGCCCATCATTCATCGCTCCTTCTGTTCTGCGGGCATCTTCGGCGGTGTCATTCCCATCCCGGCACGCCACTTCCTAAGGAAAAGGGAAAAGAACAGAAAAAAGGCATTATTAAGTATTCTGCAAATCTTTGCTTATTTTTAAATACTGTTCAAGCTTCAAACGCTTACCTGAATCCCAGCCGCTCTGGGGGAACTCTGTCTCCGGAACTTCTCATCCATCTGCAAGAGGGAAAAGATACTCCAGGTTAGCGTGGAAACATCTAGAGGCGCTGCATACCGCGCTTACTCACCGCATTTGTTCTTCATAACCGGCATCCACGCTGAAAATGTTGCGGCACCTAAAAGACACAGAAAAATAACTCAGTTCAATGCAAATACGAAAGGGGTGCATCACGCTCTCACTCACCTTCAGCGCTACTCATCTCAGCAGCACGCCGCCATCCCCGGACGCCGGCCATCATCTAAGGAAGGAAAGGAACGAAGTTAGAGAACTGTTCAAAAGACTCATTATACTTACCTGTCAGACTCTTGCCAGTGAAGTAACTAGGCAGCAACGAGCCTGCATCAATCAACACGCCCCTGCGCTGAAAGCAGGATGGAGAGCACACTATCCAAGAAAACAAGGTGAGCTGGGGATCAAAGGGAAGGGTTGGATCCCGGGGAAGAAGGGTTTCAAACACACAGAGACAAAAGGGAGTTAAACTCTACCAATCCTGTGTTTCAGGCCCGGTCTCCAGTCGAATAGCCTCCAGGGAAGGGTTCGAGGTCGTAAGAGATCAGAACAGGCTGAGTGACGTCCCTGTGGATACCAGGTGAGCGTTACACCAAGCTATGCGGTCTAGTGTTTTGGGTGTGGCAGCCTAGGGACTACTTTACCTGGACTATTTTGTCGGGGCTATTTAAACCACACCCGAGCAAGACAACACACTTCGCGTTACTTTGCAGCTTGCAACGTGACGATCACCGTGTCCAGCTATTCCCTCGAACCTCGGGGAAGCAGAACCTGCAAGGAGACAAAAGGAACATCATTAGCAGCAGCATCTTACCTGCAGTCTTCATCTTTAGCCACTCGCAGCAACTGAGAACAGCTTCCTCTAATCTGCACACCTCCCGGACAGAACGACCTGAAAGAGGAAGATAGAGGCAACGTTAAAGAAAGCAGTAGAGACATTTGCAAGTTACGAACTGCTCAAAAGGCTTACCTGGCTGGTCGCCTCTCGGCTGGCACCACTCCGGACATTCCACTCACGCTGAAGAACACTGTGATCTACAAGGAAGGAAAACACAAGTTAGCAAAGGCAAGACTTTGCAGCGCTGTGCATAGCGCTTACTTACCGCATCATAGCGCTCTTAACACCCCATCATTTATCAGCGGGGCTCAACCAAACCAGTTCGCCGCGCTGAAGCTCTGCATACCTAAGGGAGAAAAAAAAGAGACATTTTTAAACAAAGACAGACATGCAGGATAGCAACAAAACTAAAGAACAGCAATAAGACCTACCTGAACAATATCAAACGGGCCGGCGTCAGTGAAGGAACTGGATCGCACAAGCCCATGAAAGACAATGCGCCCCTGCAAAGAAGGCAGGACGGACAGCACGCCTAACTCTACCACAAGGTGAGGAGAGGGTCCCCGAGGGGCTGAAATCTTACGGGGGTGGAGGGAGGATACTTACCCTGGTCGGTCAGCCTTGAACACAGTCCTCGTGTATTTTCAGGCAGAACCTTACCCGCAGACCACATCTGGGCAAAGCTGAGAAGCATACCAGCGAGTAACCTGGCTGGGTGGCTTTCCTGTGGATGCCAGCTGATCGTAACAAAAACTTCCTTTATCAACATCGAAGACTTTCGATTGTGCGCTGGATTTTGCTTGACTCATTGCAGGACCACTTTGATGCACAATCCTTTGCCACTCTTTAACTTTTGTCAACTCTCAGCTGGATACCTTACAGAGACTTTTGATTGAGCACACACGCAGTGCTGGACCACTCGGCCAAAAGATATCGTATCTTGGTTTCAAAGTTCAATCACTCATCTGCAGTTCAACTTTACCCATGTTGGTTATCACACGCGTTTCATACAATGTTTGTTCTAGCGCTCGCCATACAATGTTGCCGCTTGCAACCTTGACTTCAACACAGCCCAGTCTTGTATCGGTCTCCCCAACTCAGCGGCTGTGTTGATTTCACAGACGCTGCTTTGTTGTTGGAGCCAAGGACAGTAGCACAGCAGCTGGCGATTCTCCCCGCCTTGATTACCGACGCAGGAGGGACCCGGGTACCTCTGACACACAATGTAGGATTCCTCAGCCTAGTATCCTGGTCTTATGCTTTCTATTCTCGGGACTTCGTGAAAGTAACAGTTCCTTGTCGAAAAGGTGAAGGGAATCTCCGTCCTTGCGATTCCCTTCTGTTTCGCCATCTTTCTCCTCTTGTTAAAACGCCATCTTGGAACTACTGCTTCCTCGTGTGCTTTGCCTCGCGCAGAGTGTGCTCTCATGCTCCGCCTTTTATCCATGTTGGGAAGTGTGATGTAAGTCAGGTGTGTGTGATGGTCAGTAATTGCCTGACCATTGTATTGGGACATGTCACGTATACGGCTTGGGTGTTAGTCGTTTTCTCTCACAGTGAGCTGTCTGTGAGAAAGTGTCTGTGTTGGGAAAGGGTGGGGGGCTGAGTTCCTAAGTATTCTACCTGGTAGGATGGGGTAAAGGTTTTACAGGGAAGCGGATACCGTGTCTCGCCATCCGGTGTCCCACTTCCACTCCCCGAGGACCCCTCACCCAGGTGATCCTCCCACACTGCTCCACACCCAGGAACTGGATCCAAAAGCGATGGCCGTGTCCTGGCAACCTGGATGGCAGATCCCGGGCACTAGCGGGGTTTCTCACATACCCTTTCCCTATGCAATGTAGCCGCATCTGGAACCGAGAAAGGAAATCCACGTTCCCTTGGTCTTTGCCTTTTGGATGCTCCACAGTGAAACAGTAGGGTTGAGGATCTAAGAACCATCAAATGACTCAAGGGTTACAATCTTTCCTCTGGCTAATCCAAACTAGTGCAGAATGATCTGTAACAAGTGTGAACTTCCTTCCTAGGAGGTAGTATCTAAGGTGGGTAATGGGCCACTTGATAGCAAGGGCCTCTAATTCCAGCACAGAGTAATTTTTTTCACGTGCAAAGTGTTTGCGACTCGTAAATAGGAAAGGATGTTCCAATCCATCGCAAATTTGTGACAAGACTGCTCCTAACCCAGTATGGGAGGCGTCTGTTTGTAATACAAACTCCTTCGAGAAGTCTACTACCTTTAGGATCAGGTTCTGGCACCGGGTTTGTTTTAGGTTGCTATAACATACATTGTTCTCATCAGTCCAATTACTTTTCTGGGGTTCGGCTTTCTATAATTTGTCTGTCAACCTAGCTGTCCTGTCCGAGAAGTTAGGGATAAACATGCGATTATAACCGATTAACCCTAAGAATGCTCTGCGGTCTCTTTTAGTTTTATGCATAGGGGTATCTTGGACAGCCGTTACTTTCTCCCGTTGAGGCTAGACACTACCATTCCGTACAAAGAAGCAGAGTTATTTAACAGCAGACTTGGCCCGCCTGCATTTGGATGGAAAAGATGGTCTTCCCAGGTTTTACTATAAATGACTATATCGCCAATATAAGCGCCACAGAAATCAAGTAGGGTTTCAATATTGAGTCAATGGGCCTCATTACACGGTAGGCGGTAACCATGGCGCTATTAGCGCCATGGTTGCTGCCGGTACCGTACCGAGTCCGCCTTGGTGGATGGCGGAATTACCGCCCTACTCCAAGGTGAGCGGGGGCGGTAATTCCCCATTCACCAAGGCCCTTCCCCATTCCCATTTTTGCCCCCATAGGGCATAATGGGAATGGGGAAGTTGCTAATTACGGTACCGCAAATTGCGGTACCGTAATTAGCTCCGAGGTTCCTTTGCGGGTCCCGTCCTTAACGCCTGGAAAAACCAGACGTTAAGGGAGGACCCGCAAAGGGACCTCGTAGTAAGGCGGTAAGGGTTTACCGGTACCGGTGCCCTTACCGGTACCGGTAAACCCTTACCGCCTAACGTGTAATGAGGCCCAATGAGTCATTGGAAAATGGTTAGGGTCCCTTGTAAGCCAAAAGAGAGTATGTACAACTGGAACAGTTCCAGGGGCGTCGCAAAAGCTGTTTTTCCTTATCGGGACCATGTATTGTGACCTGCCAGTACCCCTTGGTTAAGTCTAGGGTTGATAGAAAGGTGCCATTTCTGAGTTTATCAATCAATTTGTCGATGCGTGGCATGGGATATGCATCGAAGTCAGAGATGTCATTAACTTGGTGTAGGTTAATGCAAAACCTTCAGTAATGGTCAGGTTTTGTGACCAATACTATAGGGTAGGACCATGGGCTTGAAGAGGGTTCGATAATATTCACTCTTAACATGTGTGACAGGGAAAACGCCACACAGGGCTGATATGCCAAATGTGGGAAGGAAGAAAAAGAAAAACACACCATTACTAACAACACAACCCAGGGTCAACCTGGGCCTTTGGAGAGTGGGGAAATACCTCCACAACAGGGTTAGTAACTGTTAGGCAGAAACCTGTGCAATTCCCTTAGGGACCACTGCAAAAGATTTAGGACTACAGGTGGTTGGCAGCAAACCCAATTGGTAGCAGTCTGTACCACCCAGATTTACCTGGTAGCTGTGGCTGAGCAGTCAGACTTCTCTCAAGATGAGTTAGGCAGTATATAGAGTATACACAATAGGTACTGAGACACAGCAGCACAAGCAAACACTGACCAGAGCTTTGGTGTAAAAGTATATAATTATTTATTTAAAGACACACTTGTAAATTACACTAGCACAAAGAGAGGTAAATAAATTCAACACACAGTCACTATTAAATATATTCAACCCTAATTACTTATTAGACAAGTCTTAATGAGAAACACCACTTATTTTCAGACAGAGGTGAGCGCCTAACATAAGATGGCACTCTAATAAGTTATTAAAAAGGGAGGGAAAAAGGCAGAGTTATGAAAGCACACAAATTTCAATACTTTTCAAAGAACCACAGTGAGGCAGGTTAGGCAAAGTCTACTGTGGAGCAAGGAAGTTCAAATGCCAGACCCACTCTTAGAGAGAGCAAGCGAAATGTGTCCAGGATCACACAGTGGGGTTATGCCCAAAGAGTCTTTGTAGAAAGTTCACAAAAGATTGAGATTAAGTCAGGAAAAGTTAGTTTACAGGCCCCAGGCTAGCCCAGGTTAGAAAGTCGAGGATTTACTGTCACCCCGAACGATCTGTCGCAAGGGAAGCCAGGCGGGACTCAGTACCTGAAAGTGGGAAGAACGCTCCAGCGGGGGCAGTTGTTCCTGGCAGCGGGTGCAAGTCGGTGTTTCATCCAGAGGAAGAGGAGTTCTCGACATGGAGGAAAGCTGAAGGTCGTTGCGCTGCCAGGTTACAAGGTACCACCCTGTTCTTCACGGTAGTGGTGATCCGTGGTGCTCCGGTTGCCGGGGTGCTTGGCACGGGCAAGGCGGCCACGAGATGGTCCAGGAAGGCGAAAAGATGGGCAAACTGGTTATCCCCACCAGTCAAAGGAAGAAGACTCTCCGGGCAGTAGATCTCCTCTGTCGTCGGGAAAAGTGGTGAGACGGTTCCGCAGGGCTCCACCGGTGGTGTCGTCGTTGCAGGTCGGCTCAGCTTCTCCCTCCTCGGATTCTTTAGGTCCTGTGGCGTCTTCTGAAGTTCCAATACCCAAAGCCCTGCTTTTATGCAGAAAACCCCCATTCATTCAGCCTAGCTGTCAATCAAGCATGCTAAGTGGTGAGCCGGGCGGCTCACCACTTGGGCCAATCAAAAAAGAGTGCGACTTGAGTTAGCTGCCGAGGCAACTCACTCCAGGGTGCCTAAGCCCCCTCCCACACCTCCTGTGGTACCCAGACAGAATGGCACCACTTTTGGAGGCTTCTGTGGAGAAGCCCTCCAAAAAGTGGAACAAAGGGCTCGACTTGGGTTGGAGTCACAGAAGCGATCACAAACGCCATTTTGGAACCAAGTTTCAGCAAAAATTACCAACCGGTGAATGAATATTAATTTAATAAACCGGCGGTATGTTCGAGGCTATATTAAAAAGTGGTAGCCTCGAACAATGGGAAAATCCCATAGGAATATATTCGCGGTCGAATATAAAAAGTAGTATCCACTGCCACCAGCCAAAACTCGGTTGGGGGGACTGGACAGTGCCCCCTCGAACAACAGACCCCGGGGCAATCGAATTGCCCCGACCAGTACGTCCACAATATGATGGTTTGTACTGGTTCTGTTCACAATTTGAGACTAGTAAAGCCAATGGTGACTTTACATGCCCTGGGAGACAGTAGTCAGTCCCAGGTTATGGAGTCTATGTTTGGGGGTCGCTACGCCACCCCTGGGTTACGGCACGGAGGGTGCTGTGTAACCCACATACCAAAAACACATCAAGCCCTATGGGGTAAAGGACCCCATAGCCCATAAAACACATCCAAAGTCAAATGAACACCTCAAATCATGTCTAAGAGTGGGAGGAAAAGAGTCTCACTCTTAGCAGGAGAAAAAAATAAACCCCAAAAATCCAGCAAAGCTGCTGAGGGACTCACTAGGTTTGGGAAATTAGCCTTTACAAAGAATTCTCCCTAACAGTAACACCCTCTAGATACCAATGGGGCCTTCCATCTGGTCTGCTGGAGGGGCACCCGACGCTTGCCTGAGGTGGAATACCTCTGTGACACACTCTGGGAGACTAACAAGAGAGGTTAGGCCTCTACGTGTCCCCTGTGACAGGCCTTTATACAACCTACATTCAGACCTGTCTGAAAAGCCCAATTGTACTCCTTATACTGCACATGCGATATACTGTGCCCCTTCCCCACTCTTTCCCACTCCTACCTTGAAGCCGCTACATGAACAAGAGGGGGAGAGAGGAAGAGCTTGACCGCCGTCTTTGTTCCCTGTCTTCTTCCCTGGCTCCCCCTTGTGAGGATCCCCATGACGGTTATATTCCCCATGGGGACCTTCGACCGGCATTTCTCGGCAGGGGAGCTCCAGTTTGCATTGAGGTGAAATCACCTCACAGACACGCCTGCTCCCCCTGCTGGTTGACGGTACCATCTCTACCAGCGCATCCATTGCGCGGTAAGTGTTAGGAAAGATTTCATATGTGTATGTAATTTTCCCTCCATGTGTCAACCCCCAAACTTTTTGCTGCTGTTTAGACATACTTGACTGACTTTGCCAGAGAAGCACCGCCTTCAGCTGCACTCCTGTGGGCTTTCGCTCACTTTTTATGGAGAAACTGACATGCCCTTAAGACAGTCCGTACTGGGAGACTTTGTTTCCCTTAGTCCTTTTCCTCATGTTGCAACTTTTGTGCAACACGTAACAAGTGTACAATGTATCTTACAATACAGTACACTTGGGTGTTATAGTCTGTGTTACAAAGGCCTTGTAATAAATGTGTCTATATGTTTAATATAACACCTGCCTGGAGTAATTTGTAAGTGTCCTTGCTCTGTGTGCTCATTGAGGTCCTTCAGTCACCCTCACCCCTCCTGAGACTTAGTCTTGACCGCCTGCCATAGCTACCCTGATTGGTCTTGCTTGTCCAGAGGTTACCCTGTTCCAAGAAACTAGGTTGGCCTTCTGAACCTCTGCCCCTCCTGGACAGAGTTCAGAAATCCTTCTTAACAAATTGGTGTACAGCGGTGGGATAGGACTGAGGGTATCCATTGTTGCATACTAGTGAGGGCATTTCAAGTTATTCCTAACAGGACACATAGTGAATTGTTGTAGTATAACTGAAAAAGATCATAGTCCTATCAAACAGTATGGAAACAAGTACCTTGTTAACTTTCAATGCTTCTAAATCCGAAACATTGAGAAGGATGTGTGCTGAGAGAAGTGTATCTGCTCAAGGCACAAAAATGGAAATGACCCAAAGAATCATGGACTGGCAAGAAGCTCAGCTTAATGCCATAGCTCCTGTGGACAGTACAGAAGGAGGTGGGGCTGCTCCCACTGGCAGAACTGATAGTTCTGTCGCTGAACTTGTTCATGGGATCCAGGAGGACTTGGAGGATGTAATGTCTAGTGTTTCCACTGCCAGTACTGGAAGTGAGGCCATGCTTGAATTCATGAAGCAAGAACTGCTGTTTAGGCAAAAGGAGCTTGAATTTAACATGACCAAACTGAAAACAGACCAGGCAGAAAAACAGAAAGACAGGGATCGCCAGTTGGAACTGGCCAAACTTCAGGTTGCCAATGGATCCAAGGGTCCTGGACATGGGTCTGGGGCCTCCTCTCATCCAAGGTTTCCTATAGATCCGCTCAGTGTGTATGAGGAAAAGAATGACATTATGGACTGGCTGAATGCATTTGAGTAGATTTTGCTGAGAGAGCAGATTTTGCAATGTTGAAGCAAACTCTCATCTTAAAGTTTAGAAAGACTCCTTCCCAATACTTAAAAAGATTCAGAGAGGACAAAAAGAAAGAAGGTGGTACTTGGGTATCTTATGTAACTGAATCCTTAAAGAACTTGACTGGCTGGGTTCAAGGTTATAAAGTCTCTACTTCTGAAGGTATGATATGTCTTGTCATGCTGGAACACATTTTTGCATCTTCTTCCCCTGAGCTTAAGCAGCACTTGGCAGATTCAAAGGAGATAGAGCCTAAGAAACTTGCCATAGAAGCAGATTTGTGGGTGTCACAGAGTGTCCCATAAGGACAAGACTCATCCTGGTAAGCAGGAGGGCGGGAAAAAGTCCAAAGATAAGGAGGGTGGAGAAACTGATCAAACTTCCTCCCATAAGGGCCACAAAAGAAGAAATACGGGTAAGACACAAGAGAACTCACAGGGTAGTGGAGGCCAAGCTCCAAAACAGAACTCTGGTTATAGTAAGCCTCCCTATGTAAACAGACCCAATGGATCTTGTTTTGCTTGTGGAGCAACTAACCATGTGACGGGGGACCCCAGATGTAAGGTCAAAACCTTTGGGGTCCACTCTGCTAATCTGGCCTTCTCCTCATATGAGGAAGAAGAGATTACAGGGGCATCCTTCTCCTCAGACTCCTTCCCCAGTGGGATAGAAGCTGAGGTAGTTTTAGTTTCCCTGGGTTCCTGGGAGCCTAAAGTCTCAGAGGCTTATGCTAGGATTCCAGATAACACCAAGCACTACTTTAAAGACAGTGTGCTGATCAATTGAGTAGATATTCCAGCTCTTAGGGATAGTGGGTGCAGTCGAACTGTAATGGGTGGTACCTTGGTAGACACAGAGGAAGTTGCCAGTGATCCTCTGGCCCCCACTAAATTTGCTGATGGCTCGCCTCTCATGTTCCCAGTAAAACCTGTTACTCTTACTATCAATGGTACAGCAGTCAGAATTCCAGTGAGCATACAGAGGAATGTCCCAGGAAAGGTCTTGCTGGGAAGTGATCTCAGAGCTTTAGGGCTTTACCAGTTTAGGGTAATGCCTTTTGGGTTGAAGAATGCCCCTGCCACTTTCCAGAGGCTTGTGAATCATGTGTTGAATGGGTTGGATGAATGAATTCTGTCTTGCATATCTGGATGATATAGCCGTTTTCAGTGCCACCTGGGATGACCATGTGAAACATTTTAGGATTGTGTTACAGGCTCTTCAGAAGGCCTACTTGACCATAAAGGCCACCAAGTGCCAGATTGGCCAAGGATCAGTGGTCTACCTTGGACATGAAGTAGGTGGAGGGAGGATACAGCCTCTACCCAGTAAAGTACAAGCAGTACAAGACTGGCCTACCCACACTACCCAGACCTAAGTGAGAGCCTTTTTGGGACTCACTGGGTACTACAGAAATTGCATGGCAGACTATGGCACCATAACTGCCCCTCTGACTGCGCTCACTACTCCAAAGAAACCCAAGAAGGTAACTGGGTGTGAAGAGTGTGAGAAGGCCTTCAATGGCTTAAAAGACTCCTTGGGCCAGGCCCCTGTTCGCAGGGCCCCTGATTACCAAAGACCTTTTATTGTGCAGACAGATGCCTCTGACACTGGGATAGGAGCTGTACTATCACAAGTAGATGAGAATGGTAAGGAACACCCTATTGGCTTCATTAGTCGCCAGCTTAAGGACAGAGAGCTCAGATGTTCCACATTAGAGAAAGAATGTTTCTCTGTTGTGTGGGCCCTAAGGAAGCTGAGGCCCTACCTCTATGGGACCCACTTCACTGTGCAATCTGACCATAAGCCCTTAAAGTGGCTAATGAACATGAAGGGAGAGAATCCAAAGTTGCTTAAGTGGTCCATAAGTCTGCAAGGCTTTGACTTCACTATTGAGCATAGGCCAGGTGTCCAACATAGCAATGCTGATGGGTTGTCCAGAATGTTTAACCAACCTGAAGAAGAGACTCATCCAGGGGTGGATTAGTTCCCCCTGTCCTTAGTCTGGGAGGGGCGAGTGTTATGAAAGATTTCATATGTGTATGTAATTTGCCCTCCATGCGTCAACCCCCAAACGTTTTGCTGCTCTTTAGACATACCTGACTGACTTTGCCAGAGAAGCACAGCTTCCAACTTCCTCCGTTTCATTGGGGCATTCAGGTCCCTTATATTGAGCGTTACACACTTGAATTGTCCTCATAACATATCGATATCAAAAGATCGACCACCGCAATCCTCAGAATTTCCTTTTAAATACCATGCAATACACCCCCAACCATCCCTATGACTACCCACTCCTTACCAAAAATTCCCTCCCCTTGCCCCTACCATCCTCACTATGTCCCCAAACAATGTCCCCTGGTGTGAGCCACGGTACCTAGCAAGAGACCCCAGCTGTGAATCAACTTTAACCCCAGGGCAATGTGCAGGGAATCCTAGTACCCCATCTGTTACCTGAACAGATAGATTCCAAGATGGTCTGCTCCGACTCTCCATCTCTTGGTAACCTTATGTCAATTCTTGTACCGTCTGCGTAAAAACCGCCTTGATTTCAGGCCACTTTATATTGATGGTGGTTTGGTGATGGGGGCCTCTGAGTCGGGCTTTCCAGTCTTCTTGTTGTTTTGCCCTTTCTTTCCTGCCTCAACAGGTTGCAGTCGACCACTCCCAAGGTTGAAGTTGTTGGGCCAAACGCCTATCCTCAGCCTCCGCTGAAACTTCCGTCGCTTCGTCCTCAATCTGGAATAGGGTCATGCCTGCTTCTCGTAAAGTGATCCTATGATGTCTGTCCTGTATCAAAACAATTAGGCCAAAAGGGAAAGTCCACTTATATTTAATTCCTCTCGATTGGCGTGTGATGACCACTGGTTGCATCTCACGTCGTTTTTGGAGGGTAATCTGCATGAGGTCTTGAAAGAGTTGGATCTCATTCTCATTGTAAGTAATTGTGGATGATTCCTGTGCTTTCCTTAGGATTTGTTCTTTTTGTGGGTATGAAGGGCATGCTGCCAAGACATCCCAGTGGCGGGAATCAGGATCAGTTCTTTACGGGCCTGCCCTGTGAAGGCGACCCAGCGAGACTGTGGTGATTTTTTATTCACCCGTAATTAGGTCAGCAAAGATGTAAGCTGCAGTGTCCTTCAGATCAACATCCATGATTGATTCAGGTAAATTTCTTATACGTATATTAGAGTGTCTTGATCTATTCTTAAGATCTTCGCACTGTATTTCGATATTGTGTGTTAGACTAGTCATATCTTCAAGAGCAATGTCAGACTGTTTGCTCTCCTGTGTCAGTTCCTGGATTGCCCTCTTGTTTTTATCTACTCATTCCCCAAGGAAAGCAATGTCCTTGCCAAAGTCAGATAATGACTGTCTGATTTCAGTGGTAAAAGTAGCAAACTGCAGTTGAAATGAGGCTAGGAATTTGTCCTGAAATTCTTGGAAGCTCGATGCAAAGTCCTCTTTAGAAGCTGCCATCTCCAAGTCGCGGTTGCTGGGCTCCTCTTCGGGGTAAGTATTGCTGTATTTCCTGCTGAAGTTGTCACCTGGCCCAATGCCCACAGTTTTTGTAGTGGGTTCGATTTGCTCTGAGAGTCTTTAGTAGGTCCGGCTAGGGTAGGCTTCTTTTCCCCCCTCGGCATGTGATAATATGGGAGCAATGCCTTGTGAGCCAGTGTTTGAGAGGTTGAGACTCTACTTATTAGAAGAGTGCTGCACAGTTGTATATAGATTTATAAGAGTCCACTTCTGGCCACGTGCAACTTTTATTTCTCTGCATTAGAGTTTCAGCAATACATGTTCCCGCTTTGTAGCAGAAGCAGCAATGTTAAGTCTCACTTAGCCACCAGTTGTTTTTTATGGTGATTAATCAGAGTCTCAGTGATTCTATTGCGAAGCACCAGCCCGATCACCCATCCGTTGGAGAAGTCCAAGTAATATTGGTAAAGTCCAACCAGCGGGCTGGCTCAATGCTCACAATGAGGGCCACACTGTCCCTGGGTGTGGGCCTCTCCTCCCAAAGATATTCGATTACCAATCAGCTGTCCCTCACCGGGGAAGCGAGTCCGCGCTTATCCCTCGATTCTTTGCCAGCCTCCGGGTCTGTCAGGTCACGCCCCAGCATGAGCGTATTTTCCAGCTTTCTTGTACTGCACCACCAGGTCTTCAATGGAGACAGATCAAGATTCTGGCAAGCATGTGGGCTTCTCCGGATCAGAGTTGCACATCCAGAGTGAAGCTTAGATGGTCCGTGCTCGAATACTTATTGGATTTGGCGGAGCACACCGCACGCATGTCTTTAGGGTGCGGCGGCCATCTTGGAATAGAGTAAAAAATAAATCCCTGGAAAACAGAAATGTTTTTGTAATAATTATTTCATCGGCCCTAGTTATTTATGCACATTAAAAGATACATGTTTACTTCTTCTTGTCAGACAGTTATAATAGTAGTTTCTTCCTGTGGTACTGCATTCACTACTGGCCCAAACATATCCATGGAGCTGCGTGTGCGTAAGCAGGGGCACAAGGTCCTGCGTGTCTGTTTCCTATTCTTGCCTGGGAGCATTTTTACTCCCTATTTTAACATTTTGGCAGTATTTCCCTATTTGCAGGGATTAAAAGTGGTCGAAACACCCCTTCCCTGTAGGGCTGGTTCCAGGTAAATAGGCTCTACTTTAATCTCACTTTAAGGCAATCCCTAAGAGGTATATTGCCCTGTCTGCTCCAGTCCGACCCAAGCCCTGACATCCTTGGAACCTGAATTCACAGCAGCAGATATTTCAGGTCAATAATGAAAACATTGCTTGGAGATTAATTTCTTTTGACACTCTAAAAATCGTCATCTGTAGCTTGTGAATGAAAAGTATATTGGTCAGATATATACACAATAAAAATAAAAGCAATTGTGACACAGCTGCAAAAAACAACTGTTTACTAGGTGGTTTCAAATCAAAGTTGAAAAAACTCCTGTTGCAAACAATATTTCTACCAACTATGGCTGGGAAGATTTGTTTTTAAGTGTCTGAGTTGCACACTAGTCTTAAATAATGGTTTGGACACTTAACAAAAGTGTATGCTCAACGGGAAATCATTAGATTTCACTATGTGTTATCTGTCAAAATGATGTCTCTACAAGTGATTGAGCTCACATCGTCCACTACTCCTGAAAAAGCCTCACTCCTGATAATGCCACATATTCACAGTGGTAATTCCTACATTGGACATCACATGTTATGTGTCCCTTTGCTTATTCATTGCAACTTGTTTTTGTAACTTCCCACGATCCCCTTGAGAACAAACATTCGGCCTGAGACATCATTTTCTGTGATGTCACTGGAGTCACATATGCAGCTATGGGGGCTGCGCCAATCTTTTGCTGCCTAGGACCCACCATTCCCAGGGCTGGCCCTTCATATTTGTTTCGATCGGAAGTCTGACAGTACATTTCTTAATAGAAATTAAAAGTACGTTTGTAAAACAAGACATTTGCCATGATTTACAAGCCACAGTTAAAAGAACATTAAAGAGCGGCATCAAACCTGAATGTGCATGTATATATACAAATGTAATATCTCAGCCAGGATGCATTTCAGCTACGATATATATATATATACATAGCAGATTAGACATATGTTATAAACATTTTGGGCCTCATCAGGAGTTGGGCGGTATCCCGGCAGTAAATATGCCGGGATACCGCCCAACGCAATTACCGTAAGCGCAACTTGGTTCGGCAGTATTAGCGCCAGATCCCAAGTTGCGGTGTAAGTCCCCCTTATTTTTTGTCCGTAGGACTCAATGGGGAGTTTTTGGCCCTTTTACCGCAGCAGTAATTGAACTGCGGTAATTGTGCCGACAATGGGCGGAAAGTCAGCACATTCATCTCCAGCTCAGCGCTGGAGGTGAATCCTCCAAGTTTACTCCAAACTCTGAATTAGGCGGTGCAGTAATGCGGCAGTAATAGCATCACTGCCGCATTTTTACTGAACCGCCCAAACCCTGATGAGGCCTCTGTGCACAAATTCTTGTATTTAAATCTAATCTCAATCTGGATGGAGCCAAATTATCTTTTAAAATACATTTTAAGCATTTTTTGTTTATTATGCAACCAAAACACACTTAAATAAAATTAAAAAAAGATTTTCCAAGGACAAGAGGTTGGTGTCCTGGAGATAGAAGAGGTTGTTTTCCCATAGTCCCAGCACTGTGCTGATTTTCTTAACATTTAAACATCTGCAAAATTGTTTACTCACAACTTCAAGATCTACCAGGTATATAGGCTCTATTTCGATCACATTATAAGGCAATCCTGGAGTACAGGCACATTGCCCTTCCTGCCCCAGGGCCAATCCAATGGAACCTGTGCTCAATAGGGAAGTAGCTCACCTTATGTTTTAAAAATAATGATAATAAGCATTGCTTTGAGGTAATCCTCATTTGTGCTTCTGAATTAAAATCATATTGCTAATTGGCGAAATACATACAACATAACAATAAAAGCAATCATGAAAATGATGCAACAGTGACAATTTACTTCACTTATTAAAACGCAATCCCATTTTTTGCACTGCATTCCACAATGTGGTGTGTTTAATTATTTATTTTCTGATTTATTTAATTGCCTTTTTATGTTACAATTAAACATTTTAGCAAAAAGAAAAGGAACAACATCATAGTACATCAACCGTCTTACATCCGTCAGCCAGCTATACATCAGTCCATGTCCTTCATCAGTCCTTTATCCAATTAGACAATAGTACTAAGAAGATCCAAGTTAACTTAGAAGCTTAGTCTTACTTGGATCGCTCATCTCCTTAAAATTAGAGCATTTTTGCCAGATCTTAATGGGCCCCCAACCCTGCGTAGTTCTCCATTTTTGGTTCAAGCACCTTCCAGTAAAATTGGACATCAGCTATCAGCAGTGACATTTGTGTACCTCCAATCAGCCTTTGCCACCAGTCTTCTATTGATAGAGTCTTACATTTCTCTGCAAATCGCTCAAAGTACTCCATTCTCTGCTTAATAAAGTGCAGACGGATAATAAACAGATGGTACAGGTTTGGTGCTATTTTGAAGCCAAAGTTGCACAAACACAATTTCCACCACCTACCCCTGGGACCATATGTGTTAAAGGGCCTGAATTGCAGATGGGTCTCAAATCCAGGATTCATCACATATCCAAAGTATGCGTGCTTTAGCAAATCTTTTTTTATCTTACGGAGGCTTCTATGCTAAAATTAGAAGTCCCTAAACGGATTCAGTTTACAATGCCCTAAAAAGCCTCACTCCTGATATTGCCACATATGTAATATGTTATGTAAGGAACTCATGGTGGCAACAGTAAAGACAGACAAGTGATCACAGGTCAAGGGTGTTTATTAAACTGTATGCAGGTTTGGAAAACACCTAATCTAAACCTAAATCTAAGATGGGAGCAAGCGTCGACCATCAAATGAAAATAAGGTAGTCCTAGTGCCATTGTGTCCAATAAAAAGAGCCTATACTAAGGAACCTATTGCCAAACCTTACAACTAATACAAAAAGGGTGTGGGATAGTTCTCAAGAAAAGAAAGAAGTGTACACAAATAATATGTCAGGATGTGGTAGCCTGGGACTCCCTTCCCCATATTTTGAGCACGAGATAAGGGGGGGATCTTGGAGCACAGCACACTCTCGAGCTTCTCCAGCACGAGATGACAGCTCCACTTGCAGCTATCAGGACTGTCGATAGCCAAGTCTCGTTTCTCTTGAAAGGCTCTTGCCTTTGAAGGCCTGGCGTATTCAATTAACAAACAAAAAGTTCCTGCAACAAAATGAAAGTTTGTTTCTTGGTTTCACTTGGGGTGAGGATTTTTTACCCCTGTGCCCCCCTCTTCCGGGCGCCGACCCCTCTTTACTTTTCAGCCTCCCTCCACCAGGTTCACTATGGCTTTTCCTTCCTTCACAAATGTCTTTTTAAACAGTTCCAGTGGCCATCCCTCAACCGGGTTCACTGTTGTCAACACACTGTTTCTTGGGACTTTAGACTTGCCCCCTTCTTGTCCAAATCCCTCTTCCGGTTTCACTCTTGCCAACTTTACATTTGCATTCAATGTTTGTGGGATTCACTTCCCTTGCTTTCTCACAGTTCTTAGGTCAAAGTCTTTCGACTGTACAGGGATTTTGCTCGACCACCTGTATGACCACTTTAACCTATCTTGGTGGCTCTCCTATGGCCGGCTGGTATCTGTAGTTTCATTCAGACTGGGATTGACCAGGGTTTCATGGAGCAGCACCCACTTGGCGCTGGCTCTCTTTCGCAGCTGGTCTCCCCTATTCAATGTTACAGTTCTTTAAGATTCTTACTTTGCCACTTTCATTCACCAAAGTGTGTTTCTTATCGGCTCTCCCCTCGACTCATCAGCTGTGATGAACCACTTGTCTTTGCTCTTTAACTGGAGTCAAGGCCGGTACCACAGAAGCAGGAGTCTCTCTGGATGCGGCTTATTAGCGTTGATAAGCTCTGTGTACCGTTTAACATCATCTGCGGCACGCTTGGGCTATTGTCCTCGGCCTTATGATTCTTCAGCAGAGGGTTTGCAGGGTTTTGTCGAAGAGGGCAAGGTTGTGTTTCTCATCATCAGCCTCTCGATATTTGCCGCCTCTCTCCTCCTCTTGAACTGCCGGGTCTGGATAGCTGTCTCGTCGGGCGGGCGGGTTTGCTCGTCCTGTGCTCTCTTGCTCCACCTTTTACCCGGTGGGTAAGAGAAAGGGCTGTCGGTTGTGTGTGATTCTGATCAATTGCCTGACTTTGCCTGACCCTTGTATTGGGACATATCAGGACAACGGCTCTGGTGTTAGTCCGTCCTCTGGTGTGTCGTGCGAAAGTGCTCATGTCGGAAAGGGGGGGGCAGTGGTTTTGAATGTCCTACGTGGTAAGATTGGGGGAAAAGGTGTTGAAAGAAGGGGGATACCGCGTCTCACCTGTCAGTGTCCCACTCCCACTACCCGAGGACCCTCCATCCAGGCGATCCTCCCTCACTGATCCACCCCTAGGAACTGGATCCAATAGCGATGGCCGTGTCCTGGCCACCTGGAAAACAGATCCCCGGGGACTAGCTAGGGAGACACCTTCAGGTTTCTCACAGTAATTTAACAGTGACCGTTCATATACTGGACATCAAAAGTCTCATGGATTACTTCTGGCAACCTTATGTTAAATGTAACTTCACATGATCACCATGTGTGTTAAAAGCCTCATTCTGTGACAACACTGTCTGCGATGTCACCACATATGCAGATTACAATTATAATGATAATTGTTATTCTATAACGCGCTTAATACCAATGAGTGGTTTCAAAGCACAGGATCAGGATTCAAACATGTGTTGCGCTGCATTGTCTTGCTTCCAAGAAAAACACGTTGCCCCTGAGCTATCCTTCCTCCCCAAGGGGGCCACAAACATTGTTTGCTGCTGAGGGCCCCTCAAATCCTAGGGTTGGCTGGCCCTGTGACCCACTGAAGCCTGTAGTCAGGCCCGGCTCGAGGCATGGGCAGTCTGTGCGGCTGACCAGGACCCTGCGGCCATAGAGGCCCTGCAGGCACCAGATGCCTGCCTCTAGCATAATAAGGAATGTTTTCAAAAGTGGCTGTGCTGCCTTTGTGAATGAGGCTCCCTTTTTGTTTGTCCTACTGAGGCAACTTGTCACCACTCTACCTCGTGCTATGATGCTCTCAAGACAAATACCACTCTCCCAGCAGTCCATCAGATGCTGAGGGTCCCCTAAGTGCTGCTTGTCACTTTCTTCAAGCTGAACATTTAAAGTGGGAGTGATTTGCAAGTGATGGCCCATTTAAGAGACCATTGTTTTGGACAAGACGTTCTTAGCGTTTCCTTGTTAAGAAATGCAAAGGCACATTTTTATTTTGAAAGCACACGCAACGCACCAGTTAGCTGCCTAAATCTGTGCCCTCCTCCAGGACAATTAAACATATCACATAAAACCATTTAAAACTATCTGCCTTACTTGTACTTGTTCATTTTTAACACACCAAAAATAATTTATTTTAGGTAGAATGTAACATGTTCCTTACATTATATATGAAGAATGTGTAAGGGATAAGATATTTGTTTCCAGCAGTTCGCGCCCCTCCTGTGCCCCGCGTGTTAACCCGCCTGTGACTTTGGGCAGTATGCCTGTTGCAATGTTCGGGCCCCGTGGGGAGAGGCTTGGGGGGGGGGGTGGGAGGATCGCCGTTCTCCTTCTACCGCGGTGTATGACCTGGCATGCCAAGTGTCCTAAACCACCCGCCCCCCTCTCTCCTTACCGCCGTTGTGGTCACACGCTTCGCAGGGGTGGCGTAGCTCCCGCCTCGTCGCAGTGGGAGGCCTTGGTGGATCAGCAGGCGCTCTACGTGGAACGGAGCGCCCGCAACCATACAGCTTGATGTGTCCCTGGGCGTGGATTCGAGCAGGCTGGAAGACGTCTCTCCCACGGCCGGGCTCCTCCTCTCGTACAGCGGCTGGAATGGTGGGCTGGGCTTGCTGGTCTGACGCAGCCGTTTGCCATGGTGTAACTTCAGAAATAGGCTCCGAGCAAAGTCCAAACTTGGACACTATATTCTTATGTCCACAATGACTGTCTCTGGCGATTTGCGGGCAAAACCGGACCGAATTGAAGAATTTATATGTAGTTTGGCCTGGAGTGGCTCAGGAGCTCACTGAAGAGCAGCCAGCTCGCCTCGCGCGCAACAGTGCCGCCATGAGGGGTCAGATATTTGAGGCGGATAACTTTGTGAAGGTATTTCAAAATATGTCATTTAATTAACTCAGAAGGTTGGATAAATGTCTCACTATTCCTACCTTGATGAGGATTTCCCTTCCTAAAATAAACTAAAGGAAACACTATAACAAAAGGTCTCTGCCCCTCACACTTGTACATACAACAACTCAACAAGGTAATATATACTCAAAAGCAACAAATATAACATTTAAATTCCCAGTATGATAATTGTTTCTCCTTATAATCTGGGTGCATTCCCCTTCCCCAGATTCAAGCAGGATTCTGTTCAACAGTTCCAAGGGAATAAGGAAATCCTGCCTTGTAACAAAGTTCCAATTCTGTTCCTGTTGATTCCAACTTAACAACAAATGTTCCAAATCTTCAGAATTGTTCAACAATGTTTCTTTCTCTTCCACTTGTGATATTAAGGAATCAACCAACCTTCTCTGGATAAACCAAGAAATTGTCCTTAGTTCATCAGGATTAACATAAATTGTGTTTGTCAGGATTATTCTGCAACAACGTAATTGTTCTGATAATGTTAAACACATCTGCAGAAGTTATAAGCGGCCATTTTAGTTTTCCCGCAGAACACATGCCGCGAGGACAATCAAATCTTGCTTTTTCCGTAAGTGTCAGAAGAAAGTAGACAGCTTTCTCCCTACTTCAATTTGTACATCCAAACATTATGAACTTAATTTAGTACCAGTGAAGCAGCATACAGAACGTGTTAATATCCTCCTGATGAACCACTGATTATAGGTGGGGAAACACGTGTTGAGGAACAATGAAAAATTACAATTTACAAGGACCACACAAGCGAAATTGTTTAAACTCACAAAGACATCACATTAAATATTTAATTTGGCTCAAACTACGGATTCCATTATTTTCATTATCTATCTTCTGCAGAGGTTTACACAACACTTGCTTCAGCAATGAAAGTTTGTGAGGATGATTCTATAGTATTTCACCAAAACATCAACTTCCACCTGGTTTACTCCCATGCCAGGCCTACCAATTCAAAGTTCTCTGTTCTGGTGTACTCTCCTACCAAAACAGAACAAAGTGTTACTACAACCTCTGACCTGTTGTACTCCGCTGCCAGGCCAGAGTAAACTGCTACAATGCCTTCTGACCAGTGTATTCTCCTGCCACGCCAGAACAAACTACCAACCACATGTACTTCTGTGGCAAAGATCAGCTTCCAATAATATAGCAATGTCTCTTGCTTCACAACATCACATTTAAGGATTTCTTCAAGGAAAACAAGATTCACATTTGTGCTATTTCTTAGACACTTGTGGTTTCCACACACACTGCAAGTTATGCTCCACTGCCTCTCAATATTCTTTACCAGAAGGGCAACCTTCTGCTACTCTTGTTGCCCCAATTCTCCATCAACCAAATACTGACAATAATTATGTCTTCTAACGTTTCTTTGGTTTTGGCAATGTATGTTTAAACCAGTACCTTTTATGCACTTATTCAAAATGAGAAATAGGTTTCCCAAACATTTGAATTCTCATTTGCCACCTCTTGACTTTGACAATGAATGTTGTTTTCAAATTGTCTTCTTATAACTTTCTTTTGGCTTTGGCAATGGTAGTTTGCATTAAAGGAATGGTTCGGTCAAAAATTTATATTGCCCCTACGGGTCGGCCATGTGTTTTTAAGCCTAAATCGCTCGATTTTAGAAAAATTTCCTATGGACCTTACCCGAGTTTTCGTCCATTAAACGCACGCGAAAACAGGCACCAGGGAGCTGCCATTTTGTGATAATCCTATCATTTCCCCCATCGCCCTGGCTGACCTGCTTTTGCGGCACTAAATCATATCCCCCGCCCCTGAGCCTGTCATCAGCAGATGCGTACCGCCCATTTCACAACGCCAAAGCACGTCTCGCGTCAACATTCGCTGCGCTTCAGCTAATGACGTGTCGCCAACGAAATGGCAGGACGCCTCTTTCCTCAATAAGTATAAACAGACCGTTTCACAACACACAGCACAAGATTTTCGATTCCATTCCTCTCTCTGTGTTACTTTGAGTATTCTGTGACTCGTTTCTGTGCTCTGGTCAGCTACCTTCGTTGCTTGTAGCCCATGTGGACAGATACCAGTACCACCGCTATCAATTATTTTAGTTTGTGCAACACACAATGGATACAATAATTCCCTACATGTACGAGCCCGAGTATACCGAGGAGGAACTACTGGAAAGGGAAACACGCGAAAACGATGGGGCTTCGGACAGCAGTTGGCAGGATGAATCAACGGATGAAGACACTGGACCTAGTCGCATGGACGGTGTTTCCACCTGGTGCACATGCTGTAACGCTCACCTGACTCCCACGTAGGCGCTGGCCTGGTTTGCGCTGCTGTGACCTCTTCTTAGGTGATGCGCAGGGTTCGGAAGACGGACTGGACCGGGCCCCCAAATCTGGCTTGTCTGGCTCGCAGAAGTATCCTTCTGTAGGCGAAAATAGGGGATTAGCTGTCTGCGGGGTAATGCAATCAGCCTCCCACTTTCCCCTCTCACCCTCCTCGAAACCCTTCTGTGATTCCTCGTAGCGTCTCACCTTAGGGTCTGGAAGGACGAGCTCTCCATCCTGCTTCTGATGCAGGGGCGCGTTGGTATCCAGTTACTTCACTGGATTTTCGGATTGGTGAGAACCAAACTTGCTTGGCTTCCAGGAAAGTTTTTTGATAAGAGGTTCCCCTTGTGTCCATGCATTAATGTACTAATGCTAGTGTCTTTTTCCCCATAGGGGCCTGGGTACGGAATGCCGGGGAACAGGCACCGACCCGAGATGAGAGGTGAAATCCTTGTAGAAATCAGGTAAGTCTTTAATGAGCGTTTTTTGGTAATGTCTTTTCATTCGCTCATTAACGCTGATGTCTCTTTTTCCCCTGAGGGGCCGTGGTCCGGAAATGCCAGGATGCGGCGCGGACCCGAAATGGAGAGGGAATGCATCAACAGGTAAATCTTAACATGGAGATTTAGCTTTCCTTATTCCCTTCTCTCTCTCACCTTTTGTTCTGGTCTTTTTCTCCCTAGGCGCTGGGGCGTGACTGCGAATCCGGATGATCGCTGCTGAACATGGAGGCGCCCTGTAAAGGTGAGTGGAATGCGGCGCTGCAGCGATCGACGCGATGAGCTTTTAAATAAAAGTCTTCCTTTTCAGGATTGTCAGCGAGATGTCTCCGGGATGCGGTTTTAGCAGGTAAGGACTTTTCCTTCTTCTATTCTCTTCTTCTCTTCCTTTGCAGGTGATGCTGGCAGGCGTGGCAGAAGTCAGGATGCAGGAGCAGACACGGTGAGCGTCCAACTGCTAGATGCAGAACAAAGCAAAGCACGTGTGGCTGTTCGGGTGGGGTTTAAATAGCCTTGGAAGAAGTTCCAGGTATGTATCCTTCCTCCAATCAGGTATGTATCCTTCCCCGACCACGCCCAGATGGTAAATTAGTCCCACCGGTAAAGTAGTTCCTTTCAGGCCTCAAGGAGGCCGGGATCCTGCAGCATGGTCTGCATCAGGTAAGTGCACCCAAGCACTTCCATAATGAGCCTGGCGCCATAAGCGCCAGGACACTGTCCAAAGGGCCCCTATATGGGGTTGCTGGGTCCTTCCTTGGGGACTGGATGTCTGCTTTCGGGGACGCAGGGCTTGAACCGGCTCCCTGGGAGCGGGCATCATGACACATGCAATCGGTGCGAGCTAATGCCGACCGAGGAGGAAAACTGCTGCTGCTGTGAAAACTCGGGATGCGTGGCCTACATTTCGGAAGGCGAGCCACGACTGCAATGCATCACCGAGCTGTCAGACTTCAGGGCAGCCTGCCTCACAAGGTCCGTGTTGGGGATAATGATGGTGCTTATGCACGAACTTCGCGCAACTGTTCGTCCTCGTAATCCGAGTAACGAGTAAGTATACTCCGCTTGTCATGCCACTCCTATTTCATGGTCTTCTACTATATCCAAAATTACATATACATATCATTGTAATGCATGAAAGTCGTTCAATAGTGTGCAGTGTCTAGATAGCATTTGTCCGAGCAGAATGCCATTAGTTACAAGAATTGTCATTGACAACAAACATTTATTAAACTTATCTTGGTCATTTAAAAACAGTTTGTTTCATTCCTTTTCACAGGTGGTACAGGCTGGTGGCCTATCGTTCCTTTACATGGTGGCTTCACGGGAGGCTTGGACACCGCGTTCGAAGAGTGATACCCGCCTGTGCCGTTCGTGCCATAAAAGAAACGTTCCTGAGTGACAGCGGTCAGTACAGGGGATTTTCTCTCGCTGTGCTGCAACCTGAACTGTACAATGTGTAAAGTTTTGTATTTTTGTGTCATCAAAATAAGCTACAAAATAAAACACCACATATATTTTAACAACGGTTGTTTCGATTTTTTAAATCAATCAAGTGTGTCTCCATTCAAGGATGGACGTCAGACACCTGTGCTCGGAATGGGTGAAGTTCAGGTCGCTGTGAAGCGGGGTGGTCACTATCTAAGCTAACAAATATATTATCAATAATGCATGCACTAAATAACACTTGTTCAAAGTCTTTCAGTCGGTTATGTCTCTATAAAAGTCACACATATATCAATACTATCAATTAACATTGGATTATACAGGCCTTAGGTCAAGGGTCTTGACCACTATAATACACTGTTTGAAGTGTGGGTCTGTGCTCACAAGAATGTCCGATATGTGGCATTTGTTATTGATAGGCAACGATATACTGCAGTAGGGGTCTAATGTTAGTTGGGGGATCTGCTAGGTGGCCATCATGGCGTGGTTAGTGGTCTGGCACATGAAGAGAATACCTTGCAGGGACACAGGGTCAGAATGGCAGTAACTTTCCACTGGCGAGGGTGCGTGGGCAAGGACACGTTTGTGGAGATGAACGAGCCATGTGCTTGGTTCAGGCCGGTTCACATGCAGGACCGTGATCTCAGAGAGTGATGTGTTACATTTATTAGCTGTTGCAAATACCTCTGGAGTTTTCCAGTCAGAGTGTGAACGAGGTTGTGGGCCATGTGCTCTGCGCGCTTTACTATCGCAGTGAGGGCTGGTCACCAAAATGGAGTGGAAAGGGGGTACAAAAATGGATGACCCGTGTCCTGCTCAGTGTTCCCATCTACGCGAATGTCATGCAAAGTTAACATCACATAAGGGCAAGGGACGGGCGCAAACGGCCAAGGTGCCAAACAGCATGTACACTTCAAAAGGTATCCCACGCCCAGGGGCCATCGCTCACATGGCCTCCTCAGATCTCGTGTCTCCAGGCAGGCCTCCCCTGAGGCTGGCCGCCCCCCTGCAATCCACATAAGTGTGTCTCCATTCAGCAGTCTTCCTGTGTCTTATCTGCATGCCCCAGGCCCATCCATCCCACCCCCTCTATCAAAGGCGGATCGCACCCGGGGATGAGCGCTGGCATGGGGGGCTGTGACGGGCGCAAACGGCCAAGGTGCCAAACAGCATGTACACTTCAAAAGCTATCCCACGCCCAGGGGCCATCGCTCACATGGCCTCCTCAGACCCCGTGTCACCAGGCAGGCCTCCCCTGAGGCAGGCCACCCCCCTGCAATCCACATAAGTGTGTCTCCATTCAGCAGTCTTCCTGTACCTTATCTGCACGCCCCAGGCCCATCCATCCCACCCCCTCTATCAAAGGCAGTTCGCACCCGGGGATGAGCACTGGCATGGGGGGCTGTGACGGGCGCAAACGGCCAAGGTGCCAAACAGCATGTACACTTCAAAAGGTATCCCATGCCCAGGGGCCATCGCTCACATGGCCTCCTCAGACCATGTGTCTCCAGGCAGGCCTCCCCTGAGGCAGGCCGCCCCCCTGCAATAAACATAATACCACGACATACACACGTCATTCATTCACAAACACACCCCTGTTTCTAATACTTTATAAACCACTTGATATGTCTCATGAGAACATCTTTGTACTTTACAAGTCAACTCCTGAACCTTCTACCTGAGAAGCAATGAGATCTATGCTAATCTGCTCGTCGCCGTGCTATCTGTGACCGCTTCGAGCAAACTCGTCAGTGTGCTACCTGTGGCCATCTACCTGTTCTCCTGCAACATACTGCTCGGCCTGCTGAATCCAACTGTTTGTTGGTCAAGGTAAGGCCATGTATACTAGTCATATTTCTGTCATTTTTACATTTCAATCTATTTGCTATTACAGTACCCATTAGAGCTATGGTCATTGGTCTCATTGCTATTGACTTGAGTTTCAATTGTTATGCTATCAATAGATCTATTTATTTTCATCTGTGTCAATTGTCATCGAATTGCATCCTTCGGGGGTCCAGTCTATAATGTAAGCATGGTTCCTTTTCGTGCAAGACAAAACAGAAATTTCTGTAACTTATGCAAATACTAAGCCTGGCATGATGAACTGGTATTGTTCCGGCGACCAAAACAAACCTTGCATTGAGCATGGTATGGTTCATATACTTTTTTATGACATTTTTATTCATCAAGGTTTTATAATCTTGATATTTACTTTTCAGAATTTTCAACAATGCCTGCCTGTTTGATTAGCGGTTGCCCTTCGAAGACCCATGCTAAATCTGAAGGCACTACAATGCATGTATTCCCGAAAACTGTTGATTGAATAAGAGAATGGGTCAGACATTGCGGATAGCCACTGGATGAGCTGGAAAGTAGAGTCCAACAAGTCTTTGAGGACAAGAGGGGTGATCGATACCGCATCTGCAGCCGGCACTTTCCCTCGAACATGTACACCACATCTTGGGTAAAAAAGAAGAACAAACGGCGATCGACACGAAAATTGCTCGCAAACGCTATTCCCACTCTATTCATCCACAATCCGCCACTGGTGAGTCAAGTGTCCGTTTTTAGCTTTAGGCCTTGCGGTAGTGGGTAGGTAGCCAAATGGATTCATTGATATTTTAGGTGTTGTTTCCAATTTGTAATACTTTCGACATTGATATGAGTGTATAGCTTTTTGAATAATGACATTTATCAAAATATTATTTTTAGATTTCATAACCCACAAACGAAATCTATATATGGGCACAGGGAACTGTGCTATATTGCGCATTACTCAAGTATTCTGTCTCCTTACATGGCAATTTTAAATATTGGCATTTCATTATCAAACAATAATTTACCTTTACAACTTCTTGACTATCCCTTGAATCTGAAGCAAGAACATTCTACTTCCGTCACGTGCTCGCAGTTATCAACCACTTCTAGCGCGTATCAGGTAATCATACTTGGCTATTTCGCCACAGACTTGTTTTATGCATGTCAAGTAATAGTTTGTATGTATCGTGTGATTATTTTACCAATTGTTTGGTTAGTGATTTCCAATTGATATACACCTTAGTTGTCGTCCCCTGGTGTTTGTTTTCAGTTATAATTAGTGTTATCCATACTAATGCAAGTACTGTCTTTCATGGAGATGCTGAAGCGTCCACCACATTGACAACAGCCCTAGATGTTCTTCAGCAGCCCGAGGTATGGATACTGACAGCTCAACTGACCGTGATCATCAGGACTGGAACACTTGTCGTTTGATTGTTCTACACCATGTTTCATTTGTGGTTAGCCGTTGATATGTACCTGTGCGGTCGACCCCAAGCGTGTGTTGTGTTTTCAATATTGTAATCCTTACTAATGCAAATACTATGTTTCAGGCAGTTGTTGAATCGTCAACCCACGCACTTGATGCGGAGCCTGACATTCAAGTAATTCCGGTGGAAGCGGGACCATGCGGATACGAATCGGCGCAACAGCTTTCGGAAGTGCGCACCACATTGACAACAGCCCTAGATATTCTTCAGCAGCATGAGGTATGGATACTGACAGCTCCATCGAGCGTGATCAGATAACGTGATTCCATTTGCTATACTTTCTTCCCTATTAACGCAAGTACTGTGTTTCAGGGAGATGATGGAGCTTCCACTACAATCACAAGATCCCATTTAGATGATGCAGATGTAAAGAAATCGGAGAAATAAGTCGATTAAATCTGATCATTTTTAAATATTCCTTGATTCTTTTAGACAATGCAACATTTGTGGTTATCTCTTTATATGTACCTGTGCCGTCGACCCCAAGTTGTGTTATGTTTACGATATTGAAAACCATACTAACGCAAGTACTGTGTTTCAGGGAGTTACTGATGACTCCTCTTCAATACAATCATTCGTGGCAGTCCATGTAGAGCCAGAGGTATGGATACTGACATCTCCATCGAACTAGGTCATCAGAGCTCGAATACTTTTCGTTTGATTGTTCCACACAATGTTTAAATCGTGTTTGGCTATTGAGATGTACATGTGTGTTCGTCCTCACGTGCGTTTTACGCTAACAATATTTTGATACACAGTAATGAAAATACTATGTTTCAGGGAGTCGATGGAGCCTCATTCCGTGCTGTCTATGCGGATACAGAAAATATAGTCTTTGCAGCGCAAGAGGAAGGGGAGACATGCGGATACGTATCGGAGCAACAGCGTGCAGATGTTGAAGGTTGAGTCAAAAAAGTTGTAAAGAAAAGAAACCAAAATAAGGTTAGTTACAAACAGTTCATAACTTTAGACATTTTTTTCTCCAGTCAATTGTACTATACTTTATCTTGTGTTTAAACTGAACATCCCTTTTCCAATCTATCCTCTAGTTACCCGTGGGTCTACGAACTATACATACACAGACAGTGAAGCGAATGAGAGATGTTGCTTGCCAGACCATTTACACTATGGAGGAACTATTAATTCAGACGCGGCATGTTGAGACTCGGGATGCTCATGTCCAATGGCCAGAAGATGAAATGAATGTGTCCGGAGAATCCAGCAAAGTTTTATTGGACCATTGCTACAGTACGACCGCACCGCCGCAACAACATGATACTGGAAGTATTGAAGATAGCTCTGAAGTAGTCGCAGATCAATTCACACAATCTACACCGGCCAAGAAATTGCCACCAAAAAAGCTGTCAACATTGTTGTGTTCTCCCATCAATGTTGAGGTAGCAGATGTTGAAATGACAGAGAATGAACCAGCAGCAGCATTCACCGACGCATCAGAACTTGATAGCAGCGATATTTCTTTCAAATGTGGTGATATGTCCTCAATGTCACAGGCCGAAACAACTTTGACGCAGGATGACAGTCTAATGAAAGAGGGCAAATACATAGTATTCGACAGTTGTTTGATGGATATTATAAGTATGCTGAAATGTGGGCATTCCGTCAGAGGGAAAGTATGTGGGAAGCCATTGATTCATGTGACTCGTCAAAAACAAGGCAGTAACGTCACAATAGATGCCGCCTGTAGATTACATCATACGTTCTCATGGTCTGCACAACCGATGCTGGGGAAACTGCTAGCAGACAATCTACTGTGTGCAGCTGCATCACTTTTTAGTGGCTCCAGTTTTAGAAAGTTAGAGTCTTTCTTTCAGTTTGTGGGACTCCATTTCATTTCAAAAACGCAGTACTACAAATACCAACATGATTATCTGTTTCCGGCCATTAGTGATGCTTGGAAAATTGAACAATTGTCTCTAGCAAGTACATTCGAAGGCAAACGATTCAGGCTAGCTGGCGATGGACAGTGCGACAGCCCTGGATTTTCTGCCAACTACTGCACCTACCACGTTCAGGACATGGATAGTAAGAAAATTGTGAGTTCGGTGGTGGTGCAGGTAACACAATGTACATCCTCAGTGGCCATGGAGAAACTAGGATTTATAAAATCAGTGGAATATCTACAATCGAGGGGAATGCACATCGACCTCATAGCCACGGACAGACATGTTTCAATTGCCAAGACAATGAGAGAGCAGTTCCCACATATTAAACATCAATTTGACGTATGGCATCTTGCTAAATCAATCAATAAGAAAATCTCGGCTGCAGGGAAAAAAAAGGTTTGTAAAGTATTTTCGAGTGGTCCCAGTCTATCAGCAACCATCTTTGGTGGAGCTCCAAAACTTGTGAAGGGTCAGTGGAAATACTACTTGAAAAATGGCGGTCACTGATGCACCACTGTACCAACGTGCACCGCTGGTCAGAAAACCTACATTTCCACCAATGTGAACATGGCCCTTTATCCCCAGTGGAGGCACGGAAGAAGAAGTGGTTGAATCCATCTTCACTGACACACAAAGCCATTGAGAAGATTGTTTTCGATAAAACTCTATCAAGAGATTTGAGGGGACTGACAGAATTCTGTCACACAGGAGGTTTGGAGGTGTTCCACAATATGTGCCTAAAGTACAGGACAAAGCGCTTGCATTTCAGCATACAGGGCATGAGACATAGGACTCTACTTGCCGTCTTGGCCCATAAAGAGAATCTCGGCCGTGAACAATCTAGGACTAAGGGTAATGTAAGGATGCCTCGCTACACTAAGGCCTTTTCAAAAAGAAGTAAGCAATGGGTGATCAAACCAGTCTATGAGGAAATGGAGTTCGACTTTGTCAAAAGCCTTATTGTTGCTGTATTAGAGAAGCACAGATATGGAATTTTGAACGTTTCTGTGCAGAGCACTGATCCATTGCCACCCAACATTGCCACTGTGCCATGTCCACCCAAAGGAGAGATGGTTGTGAAGTACAGATCCCGGTTTAAATAATTGTAATACGATTGTCTTTTTGTAAATACATTTTATTGTACAGTGTGCATACAAAAGTATGCTAACCCTAACCCCTACCTTCACCATCCTGGGTGCCGAACTACCTGGGTGTCATCTTTGAATTCTCTCTCTATTCACCTCATATTGCTGACCTTGTCTATATGTGTATGTATATATTTTTGTTGATGTAACTAATTTTCGCAATCTCTTATAAATGCTGGGCACTGTTAACCAAGGGGAGGCTTGCGTATTGCAAATAATAAAACAAACAATAAATCTCACTTTCAACTCAACTCCTCGGGTACTTTATACTTTCCCTGACCTTCCCCAAAAAATTAAAAGTCTCAATAGTTATGGTTCTTTGGGGCTTCAAAGCTCGTAGACAACGAGGACAAGATTGGGGCCTTAAAACGCGCCAAGCGAGCCGTTGCAGATGGGAGAGAAGCCAGTTCGCATTTGCACATTGAGGCGCACTACATAGATGGATTCGAAACTTCAAGTTTTCACAGATGGCTTTACTATGGGATGTTGCAAAGAAAGAATGTATGCTCATTTCTAGTGAAGGTCAGCGGCTTTGATTTTCAGCTCGCGCCCTGAAGAGGCCCACAACTCGCACTGGCAGTATAAGGTTCTATTGTTTTTGACCTTGAGAGACAGGGACCATGCAGAAAGAACTTCATTTGAAGGGGGGGGGTTGAGGGGTGCAATAACGTTTGAGAAGATAAGGCAGAAAATTCTTAAACTAGACCGAGTTTCATGTTAGTTCAGTATACGAAAAATCGTTGTCAAGAGCACAGTGGGATTTACGGACTGCATTACGCAGAGACACAATGGAAATTGCAAATATAATGTAAGTAACTCTTTAGACGCTTTTATACCGGAATGAAGAATTAATGAATGGATGCATGAATAAATTAATGAATGAAGAGCTTTGAAAAGGTTTGTGGGATCGTCCTTGTAGCGGGCACATGGGCATGCAGGTCCACATTCCACACGTATGTAGACAAAAAGTCGTTTCTCATTGTGTACTAACCTCGATTTATTTTGTTAGTTTTCGCATTGATTTTAGAGCCGCACATACTCCATTGCACTATCCTTGAAAGCAAATAGTTTCAGCTCGGCCGTAATAAATAAAATGAATAATATTAATAAAAATCGGCTGGCGAGACTAATTATAAATTTTATGTTTTCAAAATAGGTACATCCTTCCCTTTTGCCCCTGCCACCAGTTTCAGACACCGGCAAATGGTTTCTTCAGCCGCCAGCTGCAGCTTAATGTAAACAACTGCACCATTCTGATGATCTTATGGGAGGATCACCAAGGGCCCATATGCCCTTATGCGGTACTAGCGGCTAGAAGCAACATATCAACGTTTACGCTGGCCTAGTGCCTACTTGATGGAACAGCCTTGCGGTTCAACGTGCGACAAAAGTGCTTCTTTGAACGAAAACCAACACCCTTTGTACCATAAAGGAACACCGTGTGACTCGCGATAAAGTTTTACGGATTTGCGGATAGAGATAAAAGAAAATAAATGACTTTCGGAGTTCATATGGCAATTGCAGAATATTCTATAAACATTTAATGTCAAATAAATGTACTTTACCAAATTTACTGTGTTGCTGTTTTATTTTAAAGTACAGTTACATATTCCGAATTGTGGCGCTCTGTGTTGTGAGCTGATCTGTGTTGGTTTCCGGGTTCTGTGTGAAGTCGCGTAGAAGACGACTGGGCGCGTTTTGCCTACGCATCACAGTAACGTCAAGGAGAGAGGCAGGGAATATGAATGTTTTGATAATGTCAGGCTCAGGAGCGGGGGATATGATTTAGTGCCGCAAAAGCAGGTCAGCCAGGGTGATGCGGCAAGGGATAGGATTATCACAAAGTGGCAGCTCCCTGGTGCCTGTTTTCGCGTGCGTTTAATGGACGAAAACTCAGGTAAGGTCCATAGGTAATTTTTCTAAAATCGAGCGACTTAGGCTTAAAAACACATGGCCGACCCGTAGGGGCAATAGCAAATTTTGACCGAACCATTCCTTTAAGTTCTTGAACTATTGTCCTATCTTGTTGCTGGCTTTTAAATGGCCCTGAATGCATATACTCACACCTCTTTGGTCTGATAATCAAAGTGTTATCATTCCGCTTGCTCCCTTCAAAGTCAGTTTGGATTTCAAAATACTGCTTTCTGTCAGTTTGGTATTCAAAAGTACATTTCTTCTTGCATTTACATCTACCCGTGTTGTTTCTGGGTTAAAAGCACCTGGTCTGAGCGAGCTGACAGTTACGGAGCACTCCATTGTCACAATATCTTAGTGAACTCACTGCGTCTGGCGTGTGCGTCTATTCGCCTTGCTGCTCCCAGATTCTCTGCCTCAGCTGCATCTCCCTTTCCATCTGATGCAACCCACACCCCTAGCACACAAAGCTTTCTCTGCTCCAAAGGCTCTTTGATGCTTGCCTGGCACCAGAGGCAACCGTACTGTGGGGAAAGCTTTCTAAACTTTTTCATCCCGCTGCACCGCCTCTGCAATCGAGGTCACCATGGGGAAAGCTTCCTTCTCTGACACTTACTGCTGTGTCACCACTGCAATGAAGGCATCTGGAGGCAAAGACCCTCTCAGGACCGGCAACTGCACGACACTCGCCAGTGGTCCTGGCATCATCTTCCCCCGCCAGATTCTGCTTCTGCTGCAACATGGTGTTCAGATCTCCTCCACCTATGACTACTGCTCCTTCTGCCTTCTCATAGCCTGCACCTGGCCTGCACCTGAGGCGGCCTTTTAAGCCTCCCAGTCTCTCTCAGGTGTGGGTCATTTTCATTAATAAGCTTAATTTTGTAGCTTTGTGTCTCTTCAGCCTTCTTCCTCTTCCCAGTACTTTGGGGGTTATGGGACTTGGGAGTCCATAATGTAAAAATCAGCTTTTCTAATGAGAATTTTAATTTCATGCTCAGTTCTTTCCCTAATTATATTCCCTAAAGGACTATCAGAAGGCTAAATTGAAAGATTTGGCATTACAGAGAAATACAGATTTTCATGGTCTAAATTGGTATTATTGACAGATGTATCTTTACTATTCCTGTGGGAGCTAGGGGAGCTTCCAGCTCTATTAATCTCCATGTTTTTAAAAGGAGTTTAATTTCACCCACATTAAGACATTCAACTTGGGAGGTTAAAAGCTCTTTCTGACAGCAAACCATGACAGATGTTGGCATCACTGATATTTCTTCCCTAGAGGAAGACAAATACTGCATCTCACCCAACGAAGTCCTTCAGTTCCCCTGAGCCCCTTCTCCTCCCAGGTTAGTCGGCGGCATGACACCACCCCCAAGGTCAGGATCAGAAAGCATCTGCCATTCGTGGCCACCTTGGAGGAGACTTTAGGTAGGGTCTTTGTGAGGACTCTGCACGATTCATCACAAATCCCTTTGTCAAACTATGAAGCACAAACAGGTAACCTTTTCACACATTACCTTTCGTTATGAGTTTTTAAGTCTTGAAAGAACATTTTGGAAATCCACAGGCCATTTTTTCCCTTCTGAAGAATTGCATTCTGGTATGTGTAGTCTTGCATTCAAGGTGATGGGGAATAATGCCACGTTACCTTTTTGCCTAGCAAATTTCTATATGGATTTATAGATTTGTGTGAGTACTTTACTATGGTTTGTGTACTTTTCAAGTTATCTTTATAAAACAGAGTATTGTTGAAGGCCAAATGTTGGGCTGAGAGGGGAAAGGATCAAGGGCAGGTGAGTCCTGAATATTTGCTAAGGATGTGGTGGGAGAATGTAGAGCCCTGAAGACTGTAGGGGTTATTTTCTCTGGTTCAGGCCCTGTGCTGAGTTTCAGGGCACAAGTCGAGGATACATGTGCATGGACAGCATCCCCCCACCTTTTTCAGAGGGCGGACGCAACCCACAGGATAACATGAGTGTCATTAAATCACATGTCTCCTGTATGGATTTTGTTTTACTTGGATTAATGAATTATACATTGTTTGGTTTAAAAGATGGGGACCTTTTATACGTTGCCAGCATATTTATTGGAAATTCTCCACTCTCAGATTATTTTTCCAGGTTTATTATTTTTTTTTTAAAGGCAAATGCTCATTTGTCTTGTACACCTTCTTCTAAGGTGAAAGATCAATTGAACTAATTTTGTATATTTCACTTTAAGATATGTTCACTTACTGTGCATATATTAATGGGTGTCAGTTTTTAATTTACACTACGAGGGCAGAGATTCACACACTGAGTGACATGAGGGAGCTGTGCCATCCCTAGGTCAAACAACACATTTTACAGCAGGAATGGGAAAAACGCCATATGATTTAAAGGAAAGTCTAAACATATAATGTTTCAGCAACAGTCATCTAACCTGCTGAGTTGTCTTTGCAGCATTCTGCTGTAGGATTGTTAGGCAGAAACCTGTGCAGTTCCCTTAGCGACCACTGCAAAAAGTTTAAGACTACAGGTGTTAGCAGTAAACCCAATTGGTAGCAGTCTGTACCACCCAGATTTACCTGGTAGCTGTGACTGAGCAGTCAGAGCTCTCTCAAGAAGAGTTAGGCAGTATATAGAGTATACACATTAGGTACAAAAATACAGTGGCACAAGCAAACACTGACCAGAGCTTTGGTATAAAAGTATATAATTATTTATTTAAAAACACACTTGTAAAAATACAATGGCACTTATATGTCAAGCAAGTTCAAACACAGTCACTAGAAATATATACACTTCCCTGATTAATTATTCGACAAGTCTTAGGAAAAGAACACCACTTATTATCAACACAGAGGTGAGCGCTTAACCAAGATGCCACTCCAATAATTATTTAAAAAGGGAGAGAAAAGGCAGAAATATGAAAACACACAATACCAACACTTTTAAAAGAACCACAGCAAGTCGATAAAGGCAGGGTCTACTGTAGAGCAAAACGTTCATAGGCCAGGCCCACTCTTGGAGAGACCAAGGCGGAATGTGCCCAAGATCACACAGTTGAAGTACACTTTAAAAGTCTTTGCAGATAGTTCAAAAAGGAGTTAGATCAGTTCAGAAAAGTTAGTTAACTGGTCCGAGGTCACCCCAGGAAAGAGAGTCAAGGATTTACGGGACACCTTGAACAGTCTGTTGCAAGGGAGACCAGGCGGGACACAGTACCTGAAATGGTGAGAAAGCTCCAGCAGGGGCAGTTGTTCCTGGCAGCGGGTGCAAGTCGGTGCTTCGTCCAGGGGAAGAGAAGATCTCGACGTGGAGGAAAGCTGGTGGTCGTTGCAAAGCCAGGGAAGAAACCAGCCGCGGAGTTTCACGGTTAAAAGGTACTACCCTTTTATTTGCGGTAGTGGTGAAGAGTGGCTATCCAGCTGCCAGGGTGCTTGGCACGGGCGATTCGACCACGAGACGATCCAGGAAGGCGAAAAAAGGGCGAACTGGTTAGCCCCACCAGCTCAAAGGAAGAAGACTCTCCTGGAAGAAGATCTTCTCTGTCGTTGGGAAGTGGTGAGTCGGTTCAGCAGGGATCCACCGGTGGTGTCGTCGTTGCAGGTCGGCTCAGCTTCTCCCTCTTCGGATTCTTTAGGTCCTGTGGCGACTTCTGAAGTTCCAGTCGCCAAAGCCCTGCTTTTATGCAGAAAAACCCCATTCACCAGTCCTAGCTGTCACTCAAACATGCTAAGTGGTGAGCCGGGCGGCTCACCACTGGGCCAATCATACAAGAGTGCGACTTGAGTTGCCGAGGCAACTCAGTCCAGGGTGCCTATTCCCCCCTCCCACACATCCTGTAGACCCAGACAGAGTGGTACCACTTTTGGAGGCTTCTGTGCAGAAGCCCGCCAAAAGTGGAACAAAGGGCTCGACTTGGGTTGGAATTACAGAGGCGAACACAAACGCCATTTTAAAACCGAGTCCTGGCAAAAAGACCCAACCCGGGGAATAAATATTAAATAAATAACCCGGCGGTATCTTTAACATTGCACCAAAAAAAGTGGTGCGTTTAAAATGAATGGGAAAATCCCATAGGAAATATTCTGGTGGAATATTTTGCGTGGTATCCACTGCCACCAGCCAGAAACTCGACAAAGGGGGACTGGACAGTGCCCCCTTGAAAAACAGACCCAGGGGCAATCGAATTACCCCTACCAGTACTTCCACAATATGACGGTTTGGACTGGTTCTGTTCACAATTTAAGACTAGTAAAGTCAATGGTGACTTTACATGCCCTGGGAGACAGTAGTCAGTCCAAGGGCATAAGTCTATGTTTGGGGGTCACTATGACACCCCTGTGTTACTGCACTGAGGGTGCTGTGTAACACACTTACCAAAAACACATGAAGCCCTATGGAATAAAAGACCCCATAGCCCATAAAACACATTACAAAGTCAAAGGACATTCTCAAATCATGCCTAAGAGTGGGAGAAAAAGTCTCACTCTTAGCAGGAGAAGAAAATAAACCCCAAATATCCAGCAAAGCTGCTGAGGGACTCACTAGGTTTGGGAAATTAGCCTTTACAGAGAATTCTCCCTAACAAGGATCCCCTGCTACTACCACACTGTGAAACAGATTTGGCCTGCCCACCCCCTCCAACGGTCAGGTGGTCCATTAATGAGGTTCCCTTCCCATATTGACTGAGCAGCACTTACTAATTTTGTAAAATGTATGCTAACACATCACCAAGCCTGACACCAGCAGGAGTGGAGACAGAAACCCGGCCACAACCAGTGATTTAGATGAGCATGGCAAGGAGAACGGGTGCAACTACGCCCTCTGCCCCCGTGTACTCAGCACCTATTTTTGGACACCCCCACTTTATTTTAGGACTTGAGCCCTGTTCATTTTAACATTTGAAGACCTTAAACTTTGCTTACTTCCCTGCCTCAAGAGCTCCCAGGTAAATTGGCTCTATCGCACTATAAGGCAATCCTGCAGTAGATGCAACCTGCCATGACGACCCCAGGGCCAATCCCTGTCAGGACATGACATCTGTAGGAGTATAAGCTCTGAATTTTACATTGTAGCATACACATTGTAGTGTGGGTTTGAATTTCAACTGGGGCCTAGGGTGTAAAACTCATTACTGGACTGAAGAGTGTGAGTCTCAAACAGAATTAAATAGATGCCAATGCACAGAGATTGATCATTTTGATCCATGATGCTGTTTGAATGAACTGAGCTGCACTGAATATAATACTAACATAATCAAACCTATTAATTAACCCAACCCCAGTTAACATGTAACTGAATCCCTTAATAACATTTAGTGCAAATTAGCCCATGATGATATAAACTGGGTGCAGATTGAGAAAAATGCATGAGGCTTTGAAATCATGTGCCATTTCAGTGGAATGATCTACTCAAGGGGAGGTGTTTTCGTTGACTGACAGGGGGTTTGATCAAAAGGGTTTTGAGGCAGAGAGGGCTGGCTGGGCAGACGGAGTTCAGTGCTGACCAGCTGCCTGATGCTGAAGCTGTCCTTATCTGGGTTGACCCTGTGCGAGGCAGAAAGACTGTGGAAGATTTCCCTGCCAAACTGGTCAGGAATACCGCCAACAAATCTAGGTAAATATGAGGTTAGGTGAGGGGCTGGTGATGTGAATGATACCAGGTAGCTCTGGTTAAGTAGTTAATTTAATTTTAGGGATGTAATACTGTGTTTAGAGTTCTCAAAGTCTTACTGTGTTTTTTTTAAGTGTATTTCTCTTGCCAAGTCTGACAAGGCCAAGGACAATTGGCAGGGCTTTGCACAGATAAAGCGCTGAAAGCTATTGCAAGAAGAAATGCACTTGCACTGTAAAGTAAAATGTGGGCATAAGTGTCACTCTGTGTAATTTGCATAATTCAATTTTACGATAAAAACAGATTTAAAAGGTTAGTCTCATTATATTTATTCTGCATTCAGTCCCTTTCATTTGGCATGCTTAGGGAGACAAATGTGCGGTAAGAAATATGTCAAAGTAAACTAGCTGCCGTGAGCGGTTTATCTAGAGAGACTGAATAAATGAGCAGTATTTCAATTGCACACTTTACAATTGTTGAAACTTAGCCAAAAGGGTGTATTGTGGTATTGTACATAATGTACCACAGGATGACATGAGCCATCTATCCAGAGTTTATCAAGTCCAGTATTTTGTTTGTTGTTAGTGGCCCAGGTAAAAAATAATTATTAGGCAGTATTCTGAAATCAGTCTCACCACTATAAAAATACCCAACAGATTACCACTTAAAATACCACCATAATAAAAAAATACAAATGTAATAGATATAACCCCAAAATATATCCAACACATCCTTGAAACTTGCTGGGAGATTTTCTTTCGACAGCCAAAATAATTCTTATCTGTAGCTTCTGAAATAAAAGCGTATTGCTAGTTTGGACAATATGGCCAAATATACACATAATAAAACTAAAAAAAAACAATAGTGCAACTTTAGCAAAAATAGTATTCAGCTAGCAAAACACAATCACCATATGTTTGCAATAACTTCCAGTCAGATGGTGTTTTCAAACAAAAGTTTCAAAAAGATGTTTTATAAACAATATTTCTACCAATTACATCTGGGAAGAGATATGTTATAAGTTCCTGAATTGCAGACTGGTCTCAAATCCCAGCTTCTCCACTTAACCAAGTGTGTGCTGGGGCCAAATCATTTGATCTCACTATGTTTCATCTGCCAAAATTAAGTCTATTTTAGGAATTCAGCTCACACTGCCTACTACTTCAAAAAAACGTCACTCCTGATATTTCCATTTGGGTAAATATTAACAGTGGGCAATTGATATACTGGAGTCATTCTTTTTCTCTCCTGCCTTACTCATGGCCAGGTGTTTTTAATTTAACTTCCCATGATACAATTGCATATTGAACACTCATAATATAATATCATTGCAATATCACTGTCACAATTTATACAAATAAAGGGGGGGCAACGTTTGCCACCCAGGGCACCTCAAATCCAAGGGGGAGGGAGGGGGCTGTCTGTAGCGGGCACTTTACTTGTCTGGAGATTAGCGGCTAACCCGGTTGCTCCTCTTTCAAAGAGTAGGGAAATTTGTTCACGCGGCTTTCACCACACGTGTATACACAATGCCACGCCCCCAGACCTGGCATAACTCGAAGTGGATGGGAGTCACTGACATTATTCGCACAGACTGGACAGAATACGGGAGAAAATGACGCCAGGGGCCATGTTAGGATCAGGCAAAAGATGATGATTTTGTAGATACGGACATAAGTCCTTATTCTAAAACGGCCGCTCCCGTAAAATGAAACCTTGTGGCCACCACGTGAACATATTCTCTGGTGCACCGTGACACGAAGCTCAGTTACGGATGGCACCCTGGGTGTTTTAATGTGGCTCATTACCCAAGCCAACATGGCTGCGAGGAGACACCGGCTCCATTCCAATCATACGGTGCCGGCCGGCGCCAGTCCTGCATACGCGCAGCGGGTGTAGTATTCGCAAGAGGCGGGCCTGGTGCAGGCGCGGTGGTCGCCGGGAAGTCCGTTGTGACGCGCGCGTGCGACGGCGGGAGGGAGTGCGCAAGCTCGAGTTGTAGGGAGACCGACAGCAACCATGGAGAGGAGAGGTAAGCGGTGAGGAGGGGAAGGCACCCGGGGAGGGGGCCCGAGTGTCAGCAGTAAGTAGGCGAAGATAAGGGTACACGTCGGACACTTGGTAGCGTGCGGCAGCAGAAGAGTGTTCATCCTGTAGATGCAGTAGGGGGCGGAGGGAAATACTTCTCGGGGTACTATTCTGACAGTCCCAGGTGAGACGGCCAGGGGGGAAGTGGGGAGGTAGAGACATGCAGTAGGCTATAGTGGAATGTGGGGACTGGGCACAGGGTTGGGTGGGCAGTGGCAGGCCGGGAGGGAAGGGTTAATGGCAGAACTAACATGCCAGGGATTTGCCAGAAAGGGCTTGGCCAGGTAAAGGTGGTGGCTTTGGGTGAGTTTTTTTTTTTTTTATTGTTTTTTTTTAAGAGTAGACCACTGGACTGAGACGTGATATAAGGGGTGAGGTGGACCCATATGAAAGTATGTGTGGGGCAGAACCTGGCCATGTTGACGCTTCAGAGCACTCACTATCCGTGTGTGTGTGAGCGCGTATATATTAATGATGCCCCTGGCACGTATGGTAGCCAGATGTTGTGCATTTTGACACTCTTCTGAACTTTGGCAAGTCTAGTTTCGTGCAGTTAGTGGGCGATCAAGCTACTTGAGAGCAAGTGGGTAAAGGAAATGCATGCAAAATTTGCGGGTAATTAGTGCATACTATGAGAGGTGAGATGATTTGTGATTGGAGGCTATTTGGGGACGGTGGCAGTGAGAGCTATACCTGGAGAGAATTCGGTTTCTTTAGATTTGTATATTCTTGTAATGGCGGGGCCGAACATTAATCGTGTATTGTGAGTGGAGTTTTAATCCTTTACACTCAGTTTGATATTTTGAAGGCCATACTCTCCATGTCATGATTTTATTTCACCTGTCTACAGTTCTGGCGTTGCAAGCACGAAAGAAGCGCACTAAAGCAAAGAGGGCACAAAAAAAGTAAGTGATGGCTTCTGCATCGTTTTGTGGATCTACCTAACACAATGCATGGCCCATGATTTTCCAATTACTTGAAAACTTCTTTGTGGTGTATTCTGCAGTGGCTTCTTTTGCATGCTGCTTTGTCCTATTGACCTCGATGTGCCAGGTGCGCATAGTTATGCTAGGCAACGGATCGAAATGACGAATATATTTAGCTGTTCCTCGCTCGTAGGTTCGAAGGGATTTGTTTTTTTTTTCAGGTGTCTGCAACCTTTGTGTCTCCAGATGTTCCGTTTACTATGCTGGCTAGGATTTCGTGGAGTTGTACTCCAAAATATTTGGAGAACTAAATTATGTTGACCCACCCTCTTAACACATACTAGTATCTATTTTTGATTTCATGTCTAGTTACATGCATGACAGCATGCAAATCTACTATTTTGATGTTAAATCTGTGGTGTGCATTTTGGATTCCGATAATTACTCAATTACTTTTTTTTCTGTGAATTCATACAATTTTATTAATAAGTGACTTCATGTACTTTTTGTAATTTATAACCCCTTTGGTGTATCTGTGATATTTGGGGGAGTCCTCGTAATGTGTCAGTAGCTTTATCGTTCTTCTGATCAATAAAGTGATATTGCTTGAAGTCCTGGTAACGTTAGTTTGTGCGCGCTATATTTAGTGCTTTGTCCCGTCTCACTGTGTAATGTTTACACCTGGAGAACTTTTTTAGGTGCCGCTCTATCACTCCTAATTTCTTTCCTTGCATGACCTATCATGAATGCAATTGCAAATGTTTGGTGGTACAACATGGCGTCTTCGAAGGTGGGTGTACGGCACTTGCTTTCGTGATTTAGAAGAGTTCTTGGCTTTGAAGACCAATGTTGTATGTACTGTATGCCACTCTGGCAGGGTTCGAAATTGCTGGGAGCCATTTAGCTCTTGGTTATAGCCCAAGAGAGCCTACTTGGCTTGGCACCAACATCTACCAGAAGCTACGTTTTGTTCCACAGGCCAACTGGGGCTTGCAAAAATATCCATACAACATTAACACTGTGCGTTTGGCAAGATGTATAAATGAGCATTAGGACACATTTAAAGCATAATGGGTCATCTAAAAGTGACAAACTCAGTTTACATCTCATGTGGGAGTTAAATTTGCGGCATGCTACGTAATGGCTCCTGGCTCCCAAAGGTAGCTCCTGCTTACTGCGTGATGCCTCATACCCACTAGCTGCTTTTAGCCCCTGCTAATCAAATCTTTATTTCAAACCACGCCCTTGATCCAAATAAGATCAAGTCGATGGTTTCATACTCTTCAGATTACAGGACAAGTATATGCGTTTAAAGGTACCCCACTGCACATGTCCCATGCTTTTCTCTCATTTACCTTTCAATGGAGTACCACAACTCCCTTATACTGGGTAAATGCAATACATTACCTGTCTCTTTGACCATCTTGCTGAAAAAGAGGACTTTATCTTAAGGCAAGGCATAACCATAGTTGCGAGGTATAAAGTTGCAGGCCACTAGTTGGGGATAAAGGCCCCATCACCCTCAGTTTTCCGCATGCTCACAGTACATAATTACCTACTCGCCATTAATCATTTATCACTGGCGAATGACTAGCGGTGTGTGCAAATTATGAGCCATAATAAGTCCAGATAAATTCTTGTTGGATTCTTTGTGGTGAAGACCACCACTAACCATAGCATTAGATTGTGTTGATAGTTTGTCAATTAGGGGTTGACTAATTTCTGTCACTTTGCCGACACTTGGTGAAGACAAACTATTTGTGTGGAGAGTGGTTGATGGTTTAGTATTTTATTTTAAAATATTTTATTGTTTTTGATAACGCGCTTAATACATGAGTTTGGTTTCTAAGCGCAGATCTGGGATTCGAACCTCTGTTGCTCTGCGTAGTCTTTCTTCTAAGACCAGCACGTTGCCCTTGTGCTATCCTCTGTCCACTAATAAGATGTATGCCCACCTTTGCGTTTTCCTTGCTTAAGGTTGCTGAAAGGCCAACATTCTGGTGTGCCTTAGTTGCTATTGGTTGGATATTTTGTGTTTACCAGTTTATAACTTTTTAAGATGAACACTTTATCTTTATTTTTTGCTGTACACTAGTCATTGCATGATTTTTTTTTTTAAATTAAACGTTATCACACAATACACTGCTTATGCAGCATTGATCTGAGCGGGGCAGTATCTGTTAATGCTATTGGTTGGCTTGCCACTTTGTAATGCTTTATGATGGACGGCTGATTGGTTTGGCTTACCGAAAAGTACCCCAACCAAAGCCTGATCTTCTATTTGGTGCTTTTACTAGCTTAGTATAGGGGCATTTTAGGCTGTATTTCGCATATGCTGGCAGCACCTGCACATGTGGCATGTTACCTTGGCATAGACACCATGGCATTATTTGCTGCAGTTTACATGACATCCAAAACCTATTTATTTTACTAGTGCTTGTTACTGCACGGGTAATTCCCCTGCATTGCTCATTGTTTCTCTCATCAACCTACTGTCCACTTATGTAGCAGATTTTTAAATCCCTAGCCTTTGTAACCTATACATGTGACTCAGGATCAAATTATGCCACCAATGCAATATTCCCTATCGCTGTTGCCTTAATGTAAATTCACCAACTACCGTCTAGATCTAATGGATAAATCTAGGTTCATCTACTCCACCTTGCATCATGCTTGTCACTGAAGGTAAAACGTTAGCGTGCCCACACCCCTGCGCTCAACTCGATGAACAAACCATGAAAGACTAACTGTGCTCCACAGGTGGTAGGAACCTGGTTTCCAATGTTTTTTTTTATGGCTCTGCAGTGTATGCTGCTTTGAAAAAAACGTTCTTTATTGGCTTACTTGGGATGTTATATTGTTCAGCTGTATGATTAAACTAGCGAGAAAGACGGACAATACCAGAAGCATGGTACACTAAATAACAGAGGGGTACATGACAATAACATGAAAGGGCGACCATATCCATCATTAATGCAGGCACTGCGTCGGAAGTTGGCCTGGGCAAGTCCCGTTATGAGTCAGTAGGAGAAGATGTGTGCAAAAAGTATACTTTGAGTGGGCCCCAAATGTCTCTTGGGTGGGATTTGATGGGTTCCATACCCGTCCATTGTTCTGTGTCATTGGCCCACACTACGTCCTTCAGCTATTGATCTGCGAATGGATTCTCACATTCATCCACCGCAACAATATACATCGCTTGGCAAGGAGGAGACAGATTTACAAATGTGCTCATGCAACACTGAGTAGGCTCAAAACCATGAAACAAACTGTGCATTGGTGAAAGGACAACATTCCTGTCTGTCGTTTGCGACAACATCCAACACAAATCTCTCCAGAAAGGTAAAAGCAGTGGACCGTGCCACATCATGTGAATGTATTTGGTGTTGGCACTGTTAAATCTGGGTCATGTACCCGCCCCCTCCCAATAACTGTTGCCTATCCGGTCTATAGTGATAGTGGTGCAGCCTTTTCAATTGCAACAGCCGAAATCTCGAGTTGTACGACACCTTGCATGTCAGCACGCATATGTCCGTCCAAAGGTCATCAGTGATGTCCACCTGCAGGTTTCTTGCCTATTTAGAGCTAGCAGTGGACTGGAGTTAAGTGGTTCTGGATCATACGGTACGTGGACGACACCAAGCCACAGTTTTCATTTACACTTAAGATGTATCCCAACATTGACACTCTCGGGCTCCTCTAGGAAACTCTCCCATTGCTTCTTGCATGCCCTGCACAATCGAGCATGCTGCAGCCATAGCAAGGTTTTGCACTGTATGGGTAGAGGGATGTTGTTGGTGGGGATACAATTGCCTTCAGAGTACATGGCGATTTCTCCCCCCCCCCCCCCCCTCTCGCCCCCGCCCGCGTGTGAAACACATATTGCCCCCAGATCTTTAGGGAACCGATGTCTGCTCAGGGCAATGAGATGTTATGATAGGTTATTAACACGCTTAATACCCAGAGGTTTCGAAACGCGGACCCGGGCATTGAACTTGTGTTGCTCCATGTCGTCTTTCTTACAAGGCGTGCAGGTTGCCGCTGAGCTATCCTCCCGAGACAAGGAAGGTACACGGTTCCAGAGAGGGAGATCCCCATGGTATGGGGTGATCACACCAATCTTTCCATAGTTTATGCCAGGCCATTGCAGTTGTGCTAGCCGGGTCAAAATTGCAGCTATCGACGTGGACAGGGAAGATTAAGGACCTGAGGTCCCTGTTGCCAGAAGAATGAGTCTCTAACGTTTGAGGGGGAACGGGCCCTCAGAGAATCAAAAGGCAGCAAATTTGCTATCCAATATTAATAAATGTTGGGGGCTACAACTCCTCCCTTTTCATAGGGTTGCAATAATGTGACCCACTTAAGGCGTACCTCGCCCGGAATGCCACACAAACCACCATATTTCTGCCCAAGAATGCTCGGCCAGACCACAATGGGACATTAGGATAAGATAAGGAAGTTTGGGGAGCACAGTCATCTTAATGAGCGCTATCTTGCCAGCAATAGTGATGGGTAATAGGGACCAACCCTTAAGTTGCTAGCTGCGTCATATACGCAGCATAGTTGCAGCCATACATCGTAGCACCCTTAGGGCAACTGGGCCTCCCTGCAGGTCGGGAGGCTCTGCTGTGATATCCATAAGGGAAAGCTCAGACTTGCTACAATTTACCCTGAGGCGTAAAACCTCCCTGAAGTCTACGATGGGTCATATCAGTGCTTCAGGTAAGATTTGGAAGTGGGAGTATTTTACTCCCTATTTTCTAAAGTTGGGAGTAATATTATTTTTTGTGGACTAAAAATGTAAGCGCAATGAGTGTATTTCATAAGCAAGTAAATATGTTTTAACTGGCAAACTGATTTTTTGGTAGTTTTCTTTGTACTTAGTTATTCATGTACATTAAGACACGTTTACTTTTTCTGAGAAGGCAGGTATAATAGTACGCTTTTCCTGTGGTACTGCGTGTCCTCTAGGTCCAAACATATCGATGGACCTTTGTGAGTGGCACGTGGTTCTATGTCTTTTTTTGTTGGTGGTATTTTTACCCCTCAACTTTATTTTCTGGGCGTATTTGGCTATTTTTAGGGATACCAAGTGGCTGATACTCCCCTTATTTGCAGGGCTGGTCATAATGGGTCTGGGGGTCTCTGATGGATACAGAACAGTGCATCATCGGTATAGAGGGAAATCATTTCTGGCGTGCCTGTCGGACCGGGACCGAGGTGCCTGTGCCATATCGGGTCAGCGAATGGTTCAATGACAATAGCGAATGAGGTGATAGGGGGCAGCCTTGGTGAGTGCCTCTGACTTTTGTGAATTTCAATGTTCTAATAGTGTTGAACCTGGCCGTCGGTGCAGTGTAGAAAAGGCGCAGATATGAAAGAAACCCTGGACCGAACCCACATTTTGCTAATACTTTGTACATGAAATGCCAGGAAACTGAATCAAATGCTTGTTGAATATCGAGTGCAGCTGCCACTACCTGAGCTCCGGTGATCTGTGCGAATATATTGAAGAGGCTGTGAGGAATTCGACCATCCGCACGGTGGGTGTGCGCTCGCCTGGTGTTTTTTAAAATTGAATGATGATGGATCAACCCTCTGGAAAAATGTGTGGGGCTAATGTGCACACATGTTCCTATGCTCCCCACACAACATGCACATTGGCCTGGGTACTCTGGGTGGACACAGCCTACAGGCGTAAACCACCCCCCCCCTGTCATATTTAGTTGGAATATTACAGCCAAAAGTACATCAAGGCTTCTCAGAAGGGGGAGGACAGAACCTTCCTCCTGCCATTGCCAGCCTAATTAACTAACAAAGGCTCCATGTATTTGCCCTTTCCTTTGTTAGCTGCTTGTGGCAGCCTCACATACTAACAAAAGTTAATTCAAACAGGCCCATGGGACGCCTGGTCGGTGGACTTACAGGAAAACCCCAACAACCTCTGATATGACCTGTCAACCTGAAACCAGCTCCTCCTGCCTTACAATCAAGCGCAATGACTTCACATGTCTGGGACTATGTATTTACAGTAGTCCTCCCCGCAGTTACCCCATTCAGAAGGGAAGAGTGTTGGTTTGGCGGCAACCAAAAGTCTGGTTTTACTACAACTTCAAGGGAGACCTGCCGCTTTAATTGGGAACCACCGAGAGCTCTGTTAACTAGAGAGACCCCTTGATCCACAACGGACAGGAAGATGGGTGGGGCGTAGTATTACATGTTTTCACCCCTTTACCTTTTCTGTCGCAAAGCACTCTGGTTATGACCCCATGTATACAGATCGATCGTTGGTGGGTACCCCTGGATTGGTTAGTTAAGGTAGGCTTAGCCTACACCAATCACTGGGGCACGCTTGGCTTTAAAAGAGGGCAGAGCCCCTCTTTTGGACAGATCATCTGAAGACTTTGCAAGGAGTAACCAGAAGAACTCATTTGGAACCTGGCTGAAGGTACAGTCTGCCTTACAACCTCCGCCAGTGATGGCCCGAATTGCCAAAGAGGGAACTAAGATCCCTCGCCTAAACATCTCACAAGGAACAGAGGGAGATACTGATCCAGAGGACCCTCCAGCAGCTTAGAACTGGTACCCAGCCAGCACACAGCGTGCCCTGCTGCTAGGATCTGCAAGCAAGCTTCCTAGCTGGGAAGTGCCAGAGAGTATCCGAACCAAACCAAGGACAAGGCTGTTTTCTGCCACACTCTCCTCAGCTTTGGGCCGTCTTTGGAGAAGCTAGCGGAAGTGCATCAACCAGCGTCCGCCTTAAAGGAAATTTCTGAGCGCCTCGAGCTGCAACCGACTGCACTGCTGACTGTTGTTATGTCGCAGTCGCCAACGTCATCTAGCCGCCTCAAACAGTGCTTCAGACCCGCCACCAGCACTGAGAACGATTCCTGACCCCTGAGCTGCTGTGTAGGCCATCCTGCAGCCTTCTGAACTGCCTGTTGCCCGATACCCTCAACTGTCTCCCATCTTGAAATGTTGCAGAAGCTGCAGTGCCCTGAAACCGACTCGACCCTGTTGATCACCACCAAGAATGTCTACAAGCACAAGGTACATTGTGGTTCTGTCCACCTGGTCCTTCTCTGAAGGCCACTAGTGACATTTTACGACCCATTGCTCCCTTTGTGTTGAAACCAAGTATCTTTGAACTCTTGCGATTCATTACATTATTGACTACCCTCGTGTCCGTATCCAAGTGCATCCCTTTTCCTTTTTTGAAACTGTCCTCTGCATTCCTTTACATGGTGGGTTGTATTTTGTAGTGTGCTAGAACTGACTGTTGTGATAATAATGAAGTAGATATTATTGTACAACCTTGACTCAACAATCCCTTTTATCATAGGGTAATAATTGTATATTGGCTGTGTTGCAACTAACCAACTATCCACCACCTTGCAGAGATGAACCTGCTCTTCCGTCCATGTTACCATCATTGGACGAAGTGTTACCAACATTGGACGAGGTTTATAATTTACTTGCTTTCCAATCAGTTCGAATCCGTTGTGGTGTAATAGAGTTGTGGGGCTGATGGTTTAGAAACGGATATTCGTCCCTGGACCACTGGTGCCCCAGAGGTTGATTAGTCACAGAGGCGCCATAGGTTTAATGCGGTAGACCTCTCGGGGATAAACCCTGATTGATGTGTAGTGTAAACAGTAGGAGTCGGGTGGCCATGGTCTTTGCAAATATTTTGACATCAATGTTAATTAGGGAGAGGGGTTTATACGATCCACACAGTTTTGCAGGTTTATTCGGTTTCAAGAGGACTGTAATAGCATGGTGTCTGGGACCACCTTTGCCACAAGAGCTTCCTGCCATAGCTGCAGCAGGTAAGGGGTGAGAATTGTCTTGCATGCTTGTAAAAGTCGGCCGTGAGGCCATCCGTGCCTGGTGCCTGGATCGTCAAATCGCCTAGGTAATTTGTGCAAAGGAGATCAGGAGGTGAGCCGGTTTGCGTAAAATCTACTGCAAAGGGATTGTTGAGTCAAGGTTGATGACTACCTGCGGATGTACCCTTGTGCCTGTTTCATTTGCTATAGATGAGATGCATCCACTGCCCCCTTCTTGACGCGACATACGGGCCAATAATCTACCCGGCTTCTTGCCCTCTCCATATTGCCCGGCAGCCATCGGGCATCAAGATATTTGAGTTCTCAGTCGGCTTGTGCTCTTAAATTATCTATGGCCTCCTTAATCTACATTAGTGTGGCCGTGGATGGGACAGCCACGTGCCCCTGTTCAAGCCCACCCAGCGGATCACTGCAGTTCGCCGGATGGTTTAAGGTACACTGAACTCGGTAGACCTGGCGATCCTGTGCACATAAACCTTTGTCTTCCCCAAAGCGTACTAATAGAGGACACAGAGCCAACATTGGTGTTGAAATAACATTTCACCTGTTTATCCATCGTGGCAGCAAATGCTAGATCCTGCAGGTCCTGTGGCTTAAACTAGCGTATACTTTTTTGGGGGCAATTTGATGTGGTGCACTTTCGCCTGTTTGCATACATTGGGAACTGATATCTGGGTTCCTGGGAGTTAACCTTCCTGTAGGTTTCTTGTATGTTGGAAGCATCATTTGTGGCCTTTATGCCAGCGTTGGACAGCTGCATTCTCACTTACAGACCAATATGACGCCTAGTGGGAACAGTTAAAGATGGTGGGAGCAAGTGTAGGGTAAGGGGGCACAGAGTTGTACCAACCTTAGCCATAATTTCCGCCAGAATAAATGAATCCGCAGTTTCGTATAGATCCAGAAACCAGTGTCATTCTGTGCGCAAGCAGATTGCAGCTCTGTGTTTCTGCCCAGCCTCTTGCTCCCCTTGGGATCTAGCTTAATTTCTAAAAGCTTAGACTCTTTAACATGGCCCAGGTAAGTATTACTATGCTGAAGGATGGTTTTGCAAAGAATCGCGATTAACGTCTTCCATCAGTCCAGTTTGTGAGTGAGCAACAGGTGGCTGGAGTCCTTTCGAACAATTTTTTTGTTGTTGCTTTGAAGTAGTTGTCCGTGGCACCTTGACAGTAGGAACGACGTACTTTAAGTAGGCCCTAAAGTGAGCCCTCCACATGACTGCTCGGGATGGTCATTTTACAATGAATATTTGCCACGGCCGTTAAAATGTAACGAGCCTAGTTTAACTGGAAGTCTGACATTGCCTCAGTGAGGCTACATATGTCTGAAAGTAAACGCAGAGCCACATTGTATCATTTCACTGTATATATAATTGGAAATTACGTTTCTCGTTGGGTGCATCTCTAAAATTGCACTTGCAAGCGCAGGTGTGAGAGCCATGTGCGTCTGCATTCACTGGTGTACACTGAACGAGGCATGTGTGCAGGTGTAAGCACGCAAAAGAGTATTAGCACATTTGTATGTATGCACGCATGGACATTCAGTACCACGTACTTGGAAAACGTGTGCTCGAAGAAAAGCCATACAACTTGCAATCTGTTCTGGTGGGAAAACATGAAAAATGCCAGTACACTGGAGCATTTTAAAACACATTTTCATGCTGGGCTGTTCAAAGAAAATCTGAGAGGCCAACCTTATGCATTGTATTGCAGCATTTCCTTGCAATCCACTAGAACAGAACACCCTTTCTTAATTTTGATCAAGTATTTATGAAGAAAAAAATAATTTGCTTCAACGCTAAATAGGTAAATCGTGTCAGTAGAGAAAATTACTGAGCCAGGAATATACAACGGGTTTGCTGGCAAGTCTGAAAGCCATCCGGTCCAGGACAGCACAAGTATCTAGAGCAGGACTCAAAATGTACACTCTCCACTAGCTAGTGATAAATTGACTCTTGGCAAGTAAGAAATGTCTTTCTTTGTGTAGAATTGAGGTGGCGAGTGACATTTTTATGGCTGTCTAGAAGCTTGCAACTTTAAATTTGTATCCCTAATCTTAGGGGGTAATGCTTTCCAGTAGGGACCTGACCTATATCTGTGCTTTTAGAGTATGATCGTATAGTCGGCAGCAATTGTCCAGAGGAGTAGATTTGCGTGGCAGGTAGGGCATATGTTCAGCCACTTTTCAGGAGGCATCTAACGCATGCATTTCACTGTAAGGTCTTGAAGAGGACACAGCTGTGGATTAGGACCCAATGCATTGAGAGACGTAGCAGGCTAATGTTTGTGTGGTGTTTTTTTATTTATTTTTTAAAATAAGTCAAAAGGTGCATTTTACTTACCATGACGACACTAGATTTAATAGGCAGAGTTGATTACACTGCCAAATTAATTTATCTCTTCAGGAAGCTGTCTAACAAGATCATTTAATAAATGTCAACTCCTCATGAAACATCAAACCAAATAACACATCTCAGAAAGTGATGTCATCAACAGAAATGACCAGAATGCCAATCATACTGTTGGGTGTCAATTATATGAAACATCAAAACATCAAATCCCTAACTTCAATCAACATCCAAATTCAACCATCCCATCATGCGCAATAAAAAGATAATTGTTAAATATATACATTTTATACTGTTTCGAAACCATGAACGCTGTGAAACCACTTGCCAGCCTCCAGTAATGAAACAGTACATGGTTTCTTCAAATCACCATTGTTTAGTGCCCCTAGATAATGGAAAGGGTTCAGAGTGCCATTAAGTATTACTATTTATTTTTTAGATCTAATTTCAAATAGTTCAGGTGTTTCTTTGCCTCTTATTTGAAGTTCCTCTAAGCGCCTTGCTGTCTGAGCGTTTTATATTATTTATTAAGGAATTCACCAAAGAACCGATGCTAGACTACCTCTGGCCACACCCACCCCGGAAGTGGAATATAAAAAACCTGCGTGGTCACCCTTGTGGCGTTAAGCCCGGCTGGAGTAAAGGGCAGGTGACCGCTGTTGGGTGTATTTGGGTGGTGTAAACCCATGGATATAGACCACTTTGTCCTCTGATGCACTGAATTATATTCTTCTCTAGTTGGAGGATTACTTGGACTACCCTAACTGGAAGTAAGAGTTCTAATATTAGACTGCGCAGTTGGGGGAGGGGAGTCGGACTAAGGCAGCTCCTCGAGCTGTTGGGTGTGCCCTACGGGGGCGGTCCATTTACTTTGTGTATTCATTTCGGAAATCTTGACGATAGGTGCAATTTGGATAAATGATTTTATTGTGGACTTGAGGTATTATACTGTATGAAACTACATATTTTTACTTTGATAGTGAGAGATTTATAAGACTGTTTTAGGATAGTTTTTTTGCTTTCTTTTTATTTTATTGTGGTTTTAATATATTTATAGCTGCCCCTCATTTTAATACCATATCCCTCTCCCACAGGAGCTGCAAAGGTTTCTTCTCCCCTGTTTAAATTTGTGATATAGACTTTTTAATTTCCGATCTTTATTTATGGTACTTTGCACTTTATAATTGGTGTTTACTTTTGTTTATATGGTGATGTATTAGTCTTACTATTATCTGGACTCTAAATCAGTGACTGCGAGGGCGGTCCTCTCCTCTGGGGATTATACGGGATTCTCCCTGACATATATATTTGGATTGAGGTAATATTGGACGTCCATTTAAATACCTTTTGAAAGTATATAAAAAGGACACTCCTGACCCAGGATTAGTAATATGGGACCTAGTTTGCGCTCCAATAATCAAAGATCTAAAAAGGGCAAACAAAATGCACCTAATGGGAATGCTATACCAGTATTAGAATTGGGCAAAGAAAAGGGTACACACAGTAGAGGCAATAAAGAAATTAGTCAGGTAAACCCAGACAAACATCTTATTAGACCAACACAAAATACTTAGTTTCCTAACCATTTAATGAAACCTTTCAGGAACTGCAGATAATAGTTACTCCCCCCCCCCCCTATTAATATTTCAATGATTGACAATAATTTTTTATTGAATTTGGTGCTGAACTTTAGATGGCAATCCATGGGGGCATGAACAGATCTGGATATTTCTGCTGTGGGTGGGACTAATATGAATAATTTTATAGGAATTAAAGTGTCAGCAACACCTGATAATGGGGAATTTTGCACAAACTAATACTGTATGCAATGAGGGGGATGAGCCTTGGAATGAAACGAGGAATGTTATTGGAAATACACCCAATTCAGGAAGTAGAAATAATATCCCTTAAGGTAGGTGAAAAATGTGATGTCCTGACAACTGTGATGGATGTTCTTTTGGGCATCTGTACGAAATTGTTAAAGGAACAAAAATATATTAAATCACTAGTACAACAAACCATTGAAAATACTAAAGCACTTGGTATTATGATGGAGGAAAATAGGGAGAAAAATTGGAATCTTGAAAATAATGGTGGCGACAACGGTAATGTAGTTCTAGGTCATTTAAGTGAATTATGTCTGGCTGCTGAGAAAGAGAATGAGAGGAGATTTTGGTGCATGAACACTCTAGAGAGAATCCACCATTATGGGAAATATCGATAGAGGAGATAAGCATTAGTGAAAGTGCATTTGAAATGAGAATTTCTCAGGGGACTAATAGAAGAACTAGACGTAAAAGGAAAAATTAAAAGAAGCACTCGTAGCGGGGTGGCCATGGCTAAAGTTAATGAGCAAAAAGATAGTTAATATACTCTTATCAAAAACTGGTGCTCTCAGTTAACCCTAAAGACACTTTTAGGTAATCCGCTTCGTAACCATTTATTGAAATATTTGCAATAAATTATCACCATAAAAAAGAATTGTGCTTCAAGGAAATGTTTATTCACATCCCTTAACGTAGTTCGTTTTTTTTTTTTTTTGGAATATGTTTATATAATATTCAATGAGGCTGCGCCAAAATTGGCTCAGATAGGATGTACAGATGCCAGTGCATTTCGGTTAATGAAACCTTCATCGGGGCAGTACATTCACTCAATGATCTATCAACATTTCAATAAATAATCGTGAACCATCAAGTAATCACAAAGTTTCAATTGAAAAAATTCAAACACATACCAGGTCCAAGTGTCCCAAAATGAAGATAATGAGAATAAAAGAGAAAAAAGAAAGAAACAAGCACATTGTAAATGACTAAGCATCCATAAATTCCAACTAATTAACAACTAAAAAGTGAGCAAAATGTTTTCATACCTTAAGTGTCTATTGTTTCTCCACCATAAGTGAGAAGCAACGGTTTGCAGTGCGGGCTCCTGTAAAAACCACAGGAAAGCTAATCAGTCAAATGCACCATTGTTAACAGCTGTAAGTACGGAGAGAACAAAGTCATCCTTACCCGACAAAAAACGCGGTGTCAATGGAAGCTGCATTCGCACGAGCGAATGTCAAGCCTCTGTATTTAAATGTTCCCTGGGTGACCAAACGGCGTCGTGTCGAGGCACGTATGCCTTGGGTCCCACCCCCATGACATCACGGGAGGCGGGACTATCACCATGGTAGTGTGAAAACACTAATCTCTAAACAAGGTAAAGTGCGAGTGGATATAACTATAAAGAAAATGTTATTTAAGCAAGCACACTTGTGTGCAGCGATATGATTCTCAAATCTACAATGTTCGAGGAGCACTATACATGCCGAACAGGATATGGAAATACACGAGCGTCTATACTAGACGTCGCAGAACAAATCAAATGCAATAGTAGTCCCAAGTTCAATCTGATCAGCAAAAGTGACAGAGTAAAATACGAAACACATGAAGATACATAAACGTCTGAAATAGACGTCGCTGAACAAATAAAGTGCAATAGTCGTCTTGATTGAAAAAAACAGAAAAAAACAATTACAGCACACTTTAACCCGGACCCCGGAGATTGAAACCAAAACAGTATTCCTTGGAGTCGTGCTTGAGTGCCCAATGAGGGCGTGTCACAAGTGTTGACAAGGTAAATGTCTAGGTTTCAAATGATACATTGATTAATCAGTCATTATTTATATTCAAATGTACATCAAAAAGGCCTGTAAAAAAAAAAACACTGAGAATCAAAGATGCCCATGTCGGCATTATGCAAGTAACACCCTTATTACTGTGGAAAAGCAGTTATAAGTAACGCATGTAATTTATTTCTTCATTGATACCCTTCGGTGCCAGGGTGCCCAAACTATCAATCCAAAATGTTTCACGTTGATCAAGTCTCTTTTGTAAGTTTTCATGTTTATGTTTGTGAACCACTTCAAGGATCACAAATCTGATCTGTGCCAAACTATGATGTTTCTCACACCAGTGTCTTGCTACCGCTGAGGTAACTGTCCGATTTCTGATGCATGAACGAATTTCATTCCACCGAATTTTGGTGGTACGTTGTGTTTGTCCAACATAGAAAAATCCACATGGGCATTTGATCCCGTAAATAATATTTTGGGTGTCGCATGTCGCTTAATTCTTTCTCCAGAATGGGGATAGTTGATGGTAGATCCTTTCATGACATAATTACAATTACTGCAATTGAGGCACGGGAATGTTCCAATGCAGTTAGTGAATTTCTTCTTGCAAGGTGGTTTGGTGTTCATTAATTTGTCCTTTAGATTTTGACTACGTTGATACGCAAAAGTTGGGAGTTCTTTAAATAGATGCTCTATTCTTTGGTCGCAGTTTATCGTGTTCCAATGCTTTTTAAATATTATTTTAATCCGGCTGCTTTGTCGTGAATATTTAGATACAAAAACCAGTGGGGGTGTGGATTTCTTTTTCATTTGAGGCTTCAATAATTCTTTTCTGTATTGTGTAGCTGTATGTAAAGTAGCTGCCTCAATTTCAGCCTCAGAGTAGCCTCTTTCCAGAAATTTGTCTCCCATGTCTTTTATAGCTTTTTCATAATCGGATGGGTCACTGACTATCCTTTTCGCCCTTAGCATTTGACTATAAGGGAGGCTAAAGTTAAGTCACATAAGTGTGCTAAAAGGACTGCCTTAGCTTTAGCCAGTACTGCTCCCCTAGATTCCGAATGTGTGGAAGTTGGAAATCGCTTTGAAATTATTGAATGTCAGAAGCTGGATGAAGGTAAAAGTGTGTTGAGTAAAGGGGGGTTTAGAAAAACGGTTGAGGGGCAAAGATCAGGCCCTTGATGAATTAGATGGAGAAGTGATATTAGTAAATGAAATTAAATATGTGAACATCCCTATAAATAAAATGGTCCCGACTCTTACTAATAGAGAAAGGGAGATATATATATATATTAAGGAAATGGAACGGTTGGCAATGAGTAGACATTTGAGAATGAGTATGAATAAACATATGGGAAATAAAGGAGGGGAAACTAAAAAGAGCCTGGGGAAAAGTATTAAGATTATAGAAAGTTACCTCTGAGGAAAGCCCTTTTTTGTATAGGGCTTGGATATTGAATAAATTGTCTAAAATTACACAGCTAAATAATATGAAATCAGATATTGTCCAATTCAGGTCTGCAGTACTGGTGGATCTGATTTGTGAACATTCTAACTGGGTGTGGGGAAGTGAATTTGAAATTGTAATTTGCCTCACCATGGTAGATCCAGATCAGAGTGATGAAAACACTGAGGCTGGGAGGTGCCACAAAAAATAAGTAGGGACATAGGGAATAATGAAAAGGAAGTACGGTTTTTAGAGACCAATCCCGTAGCAGGAAATTGAGATGAAGTAGGTGGGAAGGAAATTACTCTGTCTTGGAATAGTAGGGGTTTTAATACACTACTACATAGGGATGGAATCCAACTCCTGTTAGACAGTGACATATTTGCCCTCCAAGAAACTTGGGTGTGTGGGGAACTGTTACTGGAAGGGTATAACATATGGAATAAAGCTGCAATTAGAGGAGAAAGAGGTTGACCGGTTGGAGGTTTGTGTATAGGGGTGAAAAAATGATATCCCATACAGGACCTATGACCAATATGGGAACTCTCCATATGTTGCGTGCAGCTATTGATAAAGTGAATAAATTTGGGGAAATGCTGCTAATGAATATCTACTCCCATCTGGGGGGCGTATGTCCGAGATGGATTATTATAATTACTAATATAGAAGGATGGTTAATGGAATGCCCGGATTCTGAAATTTGCATTGTAGGAGATTTTAATGCTTATTGTGATTTTGCCAAAAAAGAGATTGAAAGATGGTATGAACTATGGAATGAATCTCTCATCTCTGTCCTGGTTGAAACACAAAATCGTGGTTTGGAGGGGGTGAAAATCGGCAAACTGTATACAGGGTAAAATTGCTGAACTTGTCTAATTGGGGGTTGGACTATTTGGAACCGATTTCTAAAAAAAAGGATCTCTCAGGAATAACTTGGACAAACAGGAAGGTTGGCTATCGCCTTGATTACATGTTTGTTAGTGAAACATTTAGGAAATCCATGAGCTCCTTTGAACAGATATTTACTCCCCTTAGTGACCATAAAGTACTGAAGGGAATTTTCTCAAACTGCCCTACACATTGTTGGTAGGTAAAGAGATGAATATTCATTTTAGGGCAGGAAGAAATAGGATTACATGGTTGGATAAGAATTTGGATATTTTTAATAAACTGTTCAATCGGATTACCATTGAGGGTCAGGAGATGACCCTTAATGGTTTTAAGACGATCAGTAATCTGGTTGGGTCTGATGCAAAAAGCTAATGGTAAATTGGATATTAAAAAATATACAAGGGAAAAGCCATAGGAATAAATTTGACCCTCAGATCCAGGAGAGAAAAAAAGAAATGAAGGAAATAAAGAAGCTTAAAGAATTTTATGACTTGGATGAAGAGGAGAATTAGATCTAGTAACATAAAGACGCACTATAAAAATTGGCTTAGACTACAAATCTACTAATAATGTTAATTGAGGTACAATTATAAGCCATGCACAACCCACAATTCGAAAAAATGTGGTACCTCTATAGGCAATTTCTGATAGAGAATAAAATTAGAGAAAATAATGACGTGGGACAAGATGTATGGATGGTCTATATAGCTAATCTCATCTTTAAACAAAGCCGGTCTTTTGAATTACCCATTAGTAGGTGGTCCCATGGGAAGGAGTTTTTCCTTATGATATCAGATATTCTCCAAATAATAACAAAAATGAAATAGAGCCACTGGCCTGGATGGGCTGGCCAATATTGTAATTAAACATGACCCCATAAAATGGTCAGGGCTATTACAATTATTTACTAGAATGTGGGAAAAAGGGATTATCCCTGACAGTTGGCGGAAAGCTATAGTGTCCCTATTTTTAAAAAAGGGGTCCGAAAAGTCACTGATAAATATTGATTGTTGCAAGATGTTTTGCTCCCTGCTGGTGGGTAGCTTCAACAGATGGATTAAAGATGACCGATTGTTATCTAACCTTCAAACAGGTTTCAGAAAAGATCATAGTACACTGGACAATTTGACTATGTTGAACCATATTATTAGCGACACAAAAGATAAAGAAGGGGAGACTATGCTTTTACTGATTATTCTAAAGCTTTTGACAGTGTTAATAGGGATTTATTGTGGGGAAAACTCGGGGAAGAAAATTATATAAGAAATGTATAGGGATACTACTGCATCTGTCCCCCTTGGTAAAGGGGGGGGGGTGGATTTATCTATAGCAATAAGAACAAATATTGGCCTTAAGCAGGGCTGTGTAACATCGCCTATATTGTGTAACTTGTATGTATCGGATCTATGGGATGGATTTATTACCATAAATAGCTTTCCTCCAAAAGTAGGTGGTAAAGCTATACAGGGCCTAATGTATGCAGATGATACCCTCTTAATGGATAGAACGCCAGTGGGTCTTCAAAGGTTGCTGGATGAATTGTATTTGTATTGAGGAAAATAACCTGAACATCAATATTAATAAGCCTAAAATTATGATATTTGGTGATACCAAGAAAGAGAAAAGCAATTTGGGTTCCAGATGGCACATAAACTCCGTTGTTTTGGAGGTTGTATATTCTTATCCCTATTTTGAGTAATGCCCGAAAAACTTTTTTCAGGAGATGGTATAAACCAAAATTCCACAAAAGTGGAACGTCATAAGAAAATGTTTAGTAAAGGGGGTCACTCGATAGAGGGTTTCCTAGAGGTATACAAAGTTGTATAATACCTGGCGTATTGTATGCTTTGGAAATGGTGGTGGGGAAATATTTGACCAATTTAGGTAAATTAGAAGGAAAACTTTGGAGACCGGTATTAGGTCTACCAGGTGCTGTACCAATAGAAGTAATAAGATGCAAATTGGGGCTTACCTCTTTGACCCTGTGTAAAATAGGGTGCTGTAAATTATATTTTAGAATGATGTTGCGGGATGGGGAGGACGGTAGTCTCTGAGACTTATTGGGAAACATATATAAGTGGAGATGGGAATTGGAATACCTACATTGTAAGCCTACAAAATACGGTATTCTCCTTCCTTGAAGAATTGGGTCTAAAAGTTCCAAGGGAGAAAGAAGACATTATTGTATTATTTAGAAATGTAAAGAAAAAATCTATTACCTAGGACCTGTATAAAAATCAGTCACACCTGTATACTAAGACACGCTATGCTGATTATGCTCTACAGGGAATCGCACCGGCTGTACCTAGAGAATACTTACTAAAAACGGGTAGTAGAGCGATGAGAAGATTTATTATGCAGCTATGCCTGAATATTCTACCGTGTAAAGAATACACAGGTGCCTGGACTAATATCCCTCGAGCAGAAAGATTATGTAGATATTGTAAAACGGAGGTAGAAACTGTAAGACATATTCTGACGATGTGTAGTGAGTTACAAGATTGGTATTACAAAGGACATGGAAGGCTGGATAGTGACTAGAGAATGGTAACTTTGGACCAATTTTTGGTCAACTATTTACGAGGGGTCGATTAAGGTTTATATTGGGGCAGATTTTTATATTTGGAAGAGAGCTATTTTCTTAGGGTAATAGTAACTGTGATTTTATAAGATATTTTGAGACTTTGTTTTGAGGGTACATATTTTAAATTTCTAATTAAAGAATTTGTCCAATATTCTAGAATTGTTAATTTTATGTATATGAAATGTGGCAATATGAAAGCTGCCATTAATGCAACAGGCTTATGATCGGATTTTAAATGCAACTGTTTTACAAAAGGAATACGAACTTGCAATCAAAGTGATGTTACCTTGGTTTCTCTTAATATTGTATAAATATTTGAATTTGTTTTGATTAGTGTGTAAGGTTTTTATTAACCAATTTGCACTTTAAACTAATAATTAAAAAAAAAAAAGTCCATCGGCCAGAAGCCTTCTCGGCAGCAAGTGCTAAAATTGCAGTGTTGCACTTCGAACAGGTGGAGTTGTCCACAATATGGATGATCCTCCTGATATATCCAAACAATTTCTATTTAGTATGAATCCTGGCTAGCCTGGACCCCTGTGTACGCATATAGATTTTTGAATCTACATTCATCAAAGCTATTAGGCAATATAATGAGCAGTTTTTGGGTTCCCTCTCTGCTGTGGGGATTACTGTACTTTACTAGATTCATTGACTCAAACCACCTTGCCCAAGAAAATGATTAGGCTTGTCAATACCAGGGTCACAGAGTTATGATTTTCATAAAAATCGTTGGCTGAATCCATCTGGACCTGAGCTTTTCCTAGGCGTATTTGGGCTATGGCTTTTATGGTTTCCTCAGCAGTTAACAAACTCTCTAGATGTAGCCTTTCGGTCTCCGTTCTCAGTATTTTTCCTGCTGCATCCCAACAGTTGAGGCAGCCCCATAAAGCTTTCTTTTGATAGGCTTGTAACAGTTTTTGCTTTCCCCTGCTTTCTCTCTGCGACTTACCCCTGAATTGTGTGAATAAAGGATAGATCTGTATGACCTCTTAATTGCATGAGCCAGTTGGGCCCCAGATTTTTCCCAGACAAAGGCCCTTTTTGCTCTGAGCATAATTTCTTTGGCGCGATTGTTCAACAGGTAGTTAAATTGCCAGTTTCTGGTTTAGCACTCTGGAGATTCCCTGCCAATGTTTCATAATTTTCAACGTTTTACCCATCAGTCTCCACCAGTCTCGTTTGGACTATGCAGATAATTTAGCTCTCTGCTCAGGACCGCCTTCATCACATATTTGTTCTCCATCGAAGTTTCTAGTGTATTATCGGCCCAGGATTCCTTCATTAGTTGCAGGATGCGCGCTCTGTTGAAAGGATCTCTTGGAAGGCACTTCTCACCTCTTCCTCCCTTAGCCCCAAAGCGCAAGGCACACTGTCACATGTGCATGATCTGAGTTTGAGATCACCCCTGTCTCTGCTCATGTTATTTTAGCTGACCGTGCAGGGGAGAGAAATAAATGACAGATCCGGGAATGTGATGTGAACATGAGAGTAGAATGTTATACCCTTTACATAATGTGTCCGGAGCCCCCACGCATGAAACTGACCCATCCTTCTAAAGCGTTTTGAGCTTGCTTGACGTTGCATCACATCCACTGTAGATTTGGTTGACCCATCTTTTTGGTGGTCCATAACTAAATCAAAATCCCTAGTACATAGAACTTCCCCTTCAGCCTTTTGTACTAGTACTCAAAGGAATCCCAAAAGAAACTATTCCTGCCCTCGATTATGAGCATATTCCATAGCTACAGTAATAGGATTTGTGCCTTTGGTTCCCACCACTATACAGTATCTGCCCTCATTGTCCCTAATTTCTTCTTTAGGTGAAAAGGCAAACCCATGGTGAAGCAGAATTGCAACCCCCTTTTGGTTTGAATTTCCGCATGCAATGGGGTGTATTTCTAATGTCTGAGTCTATGTTGATATGACTCTCTCATATTCTCTTGCAAGCACATAATATCGGTTGACAATTGCAGGAAAAGCTTGTCTCTTGGAGGGGTGCGTCCAGACCCCTCACATTAAACGTCCAGACCATCACCATTTCTATTGATTGGCAATTAAATTCTCTCTCGGGAGGTCCTATACTTAATAGTCAAATACTTGTGGGCCTATGCTTATGGGCCTATTACAGTTATCAAATAGGTGAGGACATGCTGGATTGATCAGACCGGCCCCCTTTGTAGTTTGGTTGCCAATCATGATGGCATAAACTCGCCATACTATTAGCAATGGCCTATAAGGGCTTGGAAAATCTACCAGCCCACTTGCATTGGCAAGTAGATTATATGAAGGGTGAGTACCATTTGCATGGTACTTGACCATGCTGGCGAGGATGGGGATGTTTGGGATGTTTTGAAACCTTTACTTGACATTTTTAATATAAACCAACTTTGTTTTCAGTAGCTGATAAATCAAATGTTCACTCGAGTGGCTGGCCTTTTGGGTACCAGCATTGCACCAAACCTGAAGTGCTATTTTTGGAGCACGCAGGTAAATATTTTGTCACCCGTCACCATGGGGCAAGTGCATTTCTCTTTGGTCGAGTATGTAAACTAAGGAACCCTCCCTGCAGGTCTAGTAGGATTTTTACACATTTGCAAGGCCCACCCGCTTTGCAGAACTGTAGACTTGATAGTCGGTCTGCGTCTCTGCTTCGTTTCTTCTGAAAATTAAGTTTTCTGAGAGATCCACCTTCACACATAAATTCCCCATGTCCAACACAAGGATTATATGGCCTTTTCCTTATTGGGGATCAGTGCTTCCGGTCCGCATTGTGACTTGCGATAGAGCTCTTATGGATCACCGCTACGCCCAGGCTCAAATATTCTCTTTGGGCTTCTTGGTGCCCACAGCGCTTTGCTCCTTCAGCAGGTTCTGGTAAGCCCTCCGCTTGCGGCTGGCTTTCGACTGCCATGTTGAAGACTGGCAGCTGTTGTGCGGTCACCCAGTTCACGCTTTTCCCCTGCCCTGAGGGGTTTGGGGCGGAAGAGTGGATTGGGCAGCAAGGCCATGGAATTGAAGTGGGGGCGCATTGTGTGCTAACGCACAATAGAATCTGGTGAAGTCGTCTGCTCTTTTCATGGAAGTAGTGGCAGCAGGGACACGTTACTACATCTGTGGGATTGATGCTTCAATGCTACTTCTGTAAGGACTGCCTTTTAACAGTCTGTTTGGACCCTTCCTGGAAGACTAGGTACATATGACATTGAAGGCAAACAAACATGCCGAACACCTTCAAAGGAAGCAGGAGCCTAGAAGACTAGGGCAAACTAATCATATGGGAATCATCCAGCAACCGGGGCCAACTTTGTGTCCATCCAGGCATAGTTATGGGTCTTCTCAGACATCTGGAAAGCCTTTTTAAGACTGGTGGACAGCACAGCAAAAAATCATGACTCCCAGGCCAGTGGGGGGCAAGACTCTGTTGGTTGTCTGAAGATGCATGGATCAAAAATAGTGTATGAAATGGCTACAGAATAGACTCCTGCAAATCCCAAGCTCTTCAGCATTTGTGTCCACAACAGTGCCAAATGTCTCTGGTAGTTGGGGTGGGGGTGATGCTGGACATGGAGGATATAAAGGGTCCCTTGGTGTGCCTGGACGAGGATTCTACTCCATCCTTTTAGTTCCCAAACTGGACTTAATGATTGGTATTGTACTTTAACATGTTAGCTTTGAGCACACTTAAAATGAAGACACTACAACCTAATGGTCCCTTGATCAAGGAGACACACTTTCTGGTATCCATAGATCTGTAGGGTGCAGATTATCCTATTCCGATTCATGGCCCCCGGCAGTTTGGACTAAAAACAAAACTGCAAGTCTTCACCAATGTTCTGTGGTCGCGCACCTGCATACGTTGGTAGCTAACCGATTTGTTGACTCGCTTCAGAGTTTAGATGCAAAGCCTCTACTAGAACATCAAGACTCTGGATCTGTGTAATACTCTAGAGAAGTTGGGGTTCTTGATCAACTGGCAAACATCAAACTTGCCCCATTTCGGGATCTAGAGTGGCAAGATTCTGGATGATGAGGGGTTTTAGTGCTGTTACTAGAGGGACTTGCGATCAAGCAACCTTGGGGGAATTCTCTAACCTGAAGGTAATTGGAGGGAATGCTGGTAAAGACAAACTGCGCAGCAATGGCATAGGCAATCCATGGTGTGTGTGTGTGTGTGTGTGGGGTGGGTACTCTTTCAAGTGCATTGAATCGGGTGGCAGAGGAAATGGGGAGCTTGTAGGAGAACAGCCCATTGTCTCACGGCATCCTACATCAAGGGATTGGACCACTCCAGGGCGGATTGGTGGAGCAGTGTGTTGCCATCCTTCTCCTGAGAATTGAATCGGAGGGTCTTCGGACGAGAGGTTTTGGGAGCTGTTTGTGGACCTGTTGGTTTAATCTCTGAATGACAACTTTCTCAGGTTTTTGTCCAGGGGGCTTGATGTATGACTGCCGTAGTGACTCAAGTGGCTGGATGGGCTCCTGAATGTATTCGTCATCCCCTTTTCCTTTCCTTTCCAAGATGCTGATGAAGATCAGGGCTCATTCTAGTAGCACCAGCGTGACCGAGGAGGTCCTGCTTCTCCATCTTGATTACCATGGAATCCATGTTGCTTACAGGGCAACCTGGATCTGCTGTGTACATGGTGGAGTTCAGGCTGGATAGAGTAATGGAGGGGGAACAGGGTGGTCTGAAAGGTGAGAGGGAAGTATGTCAGACTGGATCTGACTTGTTAGCTAGTCACTATACTACAAGACGCTAGAGGACCCTTGTCTCAGAAGGTATGTGTTATGCATTGGGGGCACTCCCCTGAAGTGGTGTTTCGTGGCTCTGATCCAGATTGTCTATTCCTGGTGGTGGTGCACTTCCTGAAGGAGGGTTTTGAGTTGGCTCTTGTGTCCTGACGGTCTCAGTGGGTCGTGTGTAGGGTAGGCTGCAAACCCTTGCAGCTGGGCTCAGCCATAGTGGGGTCTGGTTTTCTAAGTTGTTGAAGAGTTTTGTGCCAATTAAAAAATACAATCTGGGGTCAAGTTGCTCAGTATGTCTTCTGGAGTCAGTAGAATTGAAGTACTTGACAATGAAAGTGAGGTTTCTCGTGTTAATAACTTCGTTCAGGAGATTGGGTGAAATTGTGGATTATGGTGTAGGTCTGCCTTAATTGGGGTGCTGCCTGATGCCTTTGTGTTAAGATGCGACTCTAAATTTTATTCTGAAAGTGCTTTCAATGTCTCTGGAGAGAATGCTTTGCAACTTTCAGAAAGCCTATTTGTGTTTAGTGGGCCTCGCCTGGTATGAAGGCATCACTGGCATCAATCAGATTATCACGGGGCTGTCGCAGGGTTTCCCCATTCACAAAGAGATACAGGAAAGATCAGCGACTGGAATGGATGCTTCCTGGGTTGGGGCTAGAGGAGTCCTTATTCAGGACACTTGTCAAGCAGCCGCTTGGCCTGAATACTTTTATCCAACACTTGAACATCCATAATTATCTACAGCTTTTTGTTGCTTTGTAACCGTTGTTTGAGTGAACAATTAATTTTAATATGGCTTGTAGCAGCTTGCGTTCTTCCACGGTGCCAGCAATAATGACTTCAATGTTCTTTTTTACAAAAAGACGGCTGATACTGATTAATATAGTGCCTGTATGCAATTGCCATTAGTAAAGTGTCTGAACAGGCAGAATCGTGGCCTACAGGAACTTTGGCAATGTTTGCGACACTCCCTCCCCCGCACTAATTGTGGCATGTGTCTGGTGCTCAACGCTACGAAAGCCAAGCACCCACCTTTAACAGTACTTCAGCCCTGTGGGATGATAATCGTATAGGAAGTACTGCCCAACTGTTGTGATTGGCTGAGATGAGTGGCTTGGGTGAGAAATGTATTATATACCCTTCTGTTTGCTCCCAGCTGCTTGTTCACCTGTGATCCTGAAATTGTCTCATTTGCACCGACAAAAGCAGTTTTTTTTCTTCTTGGCCCTAAAACGATGGAAGGAGTTTTGAGGAAATAGGTGAACATATGTTATTCATTCAGGTTATTTGTGCGCAAACCTCACCTGCATGTTTGTTCCGGTGGTTGTTTAGTCAAGCACATGGTGGTTGATTTCTCGCTGCTTCTCTAAAAAAGCAGTCAACAGTTAAAACCTTAGCATGCATACCAATTGTTTGCAGGTTGCAAGGTTAATATTTTAATCTTTGCCCTGGAAACATTCGAAAACGTCTCTTGAAGGAGAGGCCCGGCTTATCAGTCGCTCCTGTAGGGGCATGGTATTACTTTCCTTAAATGGAAAGGGTTGGCAATTTCTTTGCACACTCTGGTGGTCTCATGGCTTTTGTTTGGTCTGTCTATGAGTGATGCCCGTTTTACCTAAAGAACTTGTTTCTTTTACTTTAGTTTTTGTAGAGTGTGCCAAGCCCTGAGGCATCTGGGCGCTAGTCTTACAAGTTACTTATTTTGCAAACATTTATATTACAATGTTGATGATGGCATACTTAAAAAAATAGTTATACACAATGGCAAAGATGGGTACAGTGGTATATCGGAAGAAGGCTAATTTACATAGATTACATATTTGCATAGAAAGGTGCAGTGGTAACGTAAGAACATGACTAACAGATATAAGTTACAAACGCATTTACAGATGTTGAGATCTGGGTCAGTGAGAAACCTTGTTCCCTGTGAGAGTGGAGGAGATTAGAAGTGGGGCTGCTAATGGGAGCTGCTGCTATCAGTCTCGTGGAGCCAACGTTTTACGTGCTTCCTGAACTGGTGTAAGGAGGGTTCTGCTCTTATTGTTAGGGGGAGAGCATTCCAACTCTTTGCTGCTAGTACTGGGAAGTTGATTCCTCCAGCCCTTAATAGGTTGAACCTGGAGATCTTGAGGCAATGAGTCTGGGCCGACGATCTGGTGGGGTGGGCTGGTAAATTGCGTACTTTTTTTTTTTTTTTTTTTTTAATTGGTTTGTTACAAACCTTTAAAAAGATAGAGGAAAAGATAAAAGAAAAAGAGAAAAAGAAGAAAAAAAAAAAACAAGACACATTGACATTCTTAATAGATCCACAAAAGGTCCTCAAAAGGAGCTCCAATCTTAGAATAGAGAGTAAGTAATCAGTAAGACTAGAGGATTGAGATGAATGAGACATACATCTACAGATAGAATAGAGTCTTTGCAACCCAAGCCAATTCTTCGATTGCCGATGATGATTCAAGCTGAAATTAGGACGGCTTTACTGTCATTTTCGTATTTTTCCAGCTTTTCATTCATCTTTTCCAGAAAAAAGGTCAGTTCAAGCGTTAGGCTGCGTTCCGAATCTTGATACATCGAAGCCCACCAATTGCGTACTATGTTATTTGTAAGATATTTGGGAGCTTGATTGGTCTGGCACTTGTGTGTAAGTGACAAGGTTTTGAGTTTGCTTCTTTAACGGATATTCATTTCAGGTTGTGTCTGGTTTCGGAGATGTGCTGGAATCTTGGTATGTTAAATGGTGAGCGGATGGCGCTATTTTGAACGACTTGCATTTTGTTTGTTCTGTTGGGTTGTTCCTAGATAGAGCATGTTACTTAACAATAGTCGAGTTTTGATAGGACTAAGGCTCTGGCTATTGTGATGCAAGTAGATGAGGTGATGACTGGTCTACAGGCTGTGATAAGTTTGCAGGTTTATGCTGCAGACGGGGCGATTGAATTGGTTTGACGTGTTGGTGTAAGAACTGAGTCAATGTAGGCGCCTAGGGTTTTTACATTCTTGGAGGTTTTGATTGAGTTCCCATCAATGTTAGAAAGTGAATTGTTTGAATTTTTGGAGGTTGGCTGGTGATCCTAAGAGAGTAACTCTGTCTTATCTTCAAGACAGTCCGTGCTTGGCCCTCCATGCTTGTATAATAAGGTAGATGTAATTAAGCATTTGCTGTCCATAACATCTCCAGTGATGGGGAGGAGTATTTGGGTTTCATCAGTGTAATTTGTATAGGTGACGCCCAAATAGTCAAGGTCATCGAATAGAGGCTTTGTAAACACGTTATAAAGTGTAGGGGACACCGCAGGTTATGGGTGTTGGTTCTGCAAAGGCTGATGGTGCAAAGACCCTCATGGATCTATTGCATAGGAAAGACTGGATCCAAGCGTTAAGTTTGTCAGAGAAATGCGCAGCTGATGTTAAGTGGTTGCATAAGACTTTATGGTTTACTAGGTCGAACGCTGCCGACAGATCTAGTAGGAGGAGGAGTGCAAGTTTTCCTTTCTTTTAGAGCTTGGATTTGAGTAATAAGGTCAATTGGAGGTGTTTGCGTCCCATGTCTGGGTCTGAAACCTGATTGTCTGAGACCGAGAAGGTTGTTTGATTCTATATTATGTTGAATCTGTAGATATGCTGCTTGATCAGTATTTTTAATAGGAATGGTACTGTGGTAATAGGTCTGTAGTTGGCTGGATTATTGGGGTCTAATGTTGGCTTTTTTAGAAGTGGCAGTACCCAGGCATCTTAGGTTATTGGGTACAGTGCTCGATTTTAAATGAAGCATTGATCAGGGATGTGATGAATGGGGCGAGTTCCTTAGCTGCCTCTTTGATGGTGGGCGCCAGACAAATATCTCCCTGGCATTTCGATTTAATTTCGGGATCTTTAATAGAGAGGGGGAGTAGTTAAAATGGTTTTGTTGATTGGGGCCTGGTGGCGGGGGAGTAATGTGTGGTGATTGCATTAGTGATAAGTGTGTTTTTTTTTTTGTTTTAAGATTCTATTTTGCTTTGAAGCATTGAGGTTTTATCTTGTAGCGCTTTCTGAATATTGGTGCACCATGCAACATCTTTAGTACAGGTGTCCGGAGGTGGGGGCCGGGGATTCTAGCTCTCTGATGTTAAAAAGTTCCTTGGTACTAGATTTGGCTTTAGTGATGCGGTCGTTCTAATTGTCTTTTTTGGCCTGAACTATAGCTTCTTTATAATGAGAAATATCCTTATTGGGCTCTAGATGGTATACTTTTCCAAAGAACTTCAGCAATTCTTTTTAGTTTGCGTAAGGATCTGAGGTGCGGGGTAAACCAAGAGTTTACATGCAAACCGGGTTTAGATTTGCGCAGTTGTGGAGGTGCTAGTGTGTTAATGGCATTGAATAGAGTGCGATTGTAGAGATCAACAAAGCGGTGGTGCCCGCAGGTGGTGGTATAGTATTAATGATTGGTTGAAGTAAAGGCAATAGTTTCTCGGAAGTAATATTGCATTTGTTTCTATGCTTATAGGTGGAGAAAGATTCTGTGGCTTGGGTTGGTTATATACCTTTATGGTAAAGGAGATCGTGTGTTGGTCTGTCTATGCACAAGGTGAATTGGACATTATTTTAATGTCGCAATTGAGATCGGCTATCCAATCTAGGGTTCTACCTTTTTGATATGTGTTGGTTCAGTTATGCAGTGTAAGAATCCTAAGTGGTAAGAATCCTAATTCTGAGATTGAGTTAGCAAGTGCGAGAGCCTTGGAGTCGATAGGGTCCTGAAAGCCTAGGTTCAAATCGCCCATAAGGATAACTTGAGAGTTAGTCTTGATGTTGGTTGATAGAAGTAGCAAGTTGTCCTCTTTGAATGTCGAAGTGGGGCTAGGAGGTCTGTAGATGGTGATGGTGCGCGATGGAGATAGGGTAACTTAACGGATAGTAGTTCTGCTGATGGTATGGTTGGCCATAATTGTTAGACCTAGGAGTGGTTTTTGAGGTAAGGGCAATGCCCCCACCTTTGGTTGGGTTTGAATCTCTGTCATGACGGATGATCTTATAATTTAACCGGGATAGCAAGAGAGTAAGGGACCTGATGCAGTATGGAGCCACATCTGACAACGAGGAAGTCTAGGTTGGGTGTCGTTATATAGTTGGCAATGTCAAGGGCATGGGCAGGCAAGGATCTGGTGTTGATGAGGGCCCATTTGATCACGGGGGAGGAGTTTAGTTTGTGTTTGGATTGTGTGTTGCTTAGAACAGGCCTGGTTGCGATGCATGTTAGTTTGTTAGGCGAGTTAACTGCAGGGGTGGAAGTATTTCTCGACGGGAATCTAGAGCTTGGTCCGAGATTTCAGTTTATTTAGCGGACATGGGAGGTTACGTCTGCGAGTGGTGATGGATAGATTGTGTTTTTGGGTTGGTGTGCAAGGGATATCTATCAATGATGGAATTTCCAAGGTTTTGGGTGTGTCTTGGAGACCATGTTATAAGACTCTTGAAGGGGGTATGATATCCAGGGGTTGAGGCTTCGAAGGTGTGTTCGCTGTCAGATTGGGTGCTGATGGAAGACATGGTGGCAGGAAACCTGAGGGTGGTATGCAGGCCGATTGGGGGTAGGCTCCTGGGCATGGATAGGTGGATGCAAGGCGATCTAGGATCGGGAATGAGATCATGACGGGTATTTGTGATGAGCTGCTTTTGTTGGTGGATAGATGTATAATCCTGGTGAGGATTTGGAAATGGGCTAGGAGTATCATGCGCGTGGTTTAGCAGGTTAAATATTGTACTGGGGTCAGGAGAAGGGCAGGTTACTAGTGCTATAGATGTGCTATAATGGTAGCTGTGACGCGACTACCAGCTAGTATAATCCAAGGTACAAGTTACTTAATATTACTAGGCAGAAATGGCATAGTACAAGTCAGGTAATACTAATCGGGCAGGGTTGGCAGAAGTACAAATCACTGAATATTGCTAGGCCAGAAGGGCGGCATACAAATCAGGTAGTTTTACTGGCAAAGTACAAGTCTCTTGGTATTGCTCAGCAGGAAAGGCATAGTACAAGTTGCATAGTATTGGCAGGCGGGATAGGCAAAGTAATCACGTGATGCAGGAAATCTAGCAGCGTGTAGTTGGTCGAGAGCTGGCTCTTTAGCTCATCGTGGACTAGAAGCGCAGTTCTAGAGATGCTTACGTAAGCATTATGTTGGTACAGTGCGCATCGGGTAGGGCAGAGGTAGGTACTGCAGTGTGTAAGAGGCGCTCAGTGCTAGAGTACTGTACCATGGGCTGGGTGAAATGGGAGAGGCTTGCATGAAGCTTGAATGCCTCATGTGTGACAGCGTGGTGATCAATGCTAAGGGCGAGTACATTTAGTCAACAGGGTTAGTAATGCAGGTGATGATTGAGGTTCTGCGATGGGAGGGTAGGATTGTAGTGCTCACCGATTAAATTGTTGTGCAAGTGGTTATATTTTTATCGGTGGTATCTGTCAGCTTTTCCTAGGTGTAAGAATTAAATGGGGGACATTTTGCTTACCACACTGAATAATGCTGGTGTTGAAGGTGGTAAGGGCAGAGCGTGACGTCCCTGACTCTGTTACAGCCCGAACAGGCCTAGACAGGAGTTAGCCTTAAGCAAATGGCCTTGGGCAAAGAGGGCCAGCTATTGCCATCCGGTGAGAGTTCCGACGATCTGCTCTCCAGCAGCCTATCTGAGGCTGATCATGTTGCTTAGCAACACAAAAAAACAATGCAGGACGCCATTTTAGAATGCCGCACACGAACAAAGACGGCCAGGTGAAAAAAGGATATATTATGCAATAAGGTTATGGGGGCAATTGCATATATCCCACGGAATGAAGTGCTGTAGTATCACGCTTACCCTGTGTTGGCTAGGGAGAGCAGAGGTTGCAGGCTTGATGGTCGCGCTTCTCGACAATGCCGACAAAGAAGCTGCAGGGAGGGCTCCAGCCCTTCCTAGCTGGTGGAGTGGAGTGCCAGGCAGGAGTTGGCCTTAAGCAGCTTATGCAGCTGTTTTTGTGGTTCCCCGTTCTGAAGCCAAGCTAGTCAGTAAAGCATTGTGAAGGTGACTAGAAAGTCAGTCAATCACATCTGCATACCTAAATAGTGTCGTTGATTTCAGGCCTGTTTTCTATTGTATTGGAAATAGGTGTTCAGTAATGGGTCTTTGATTTGACGAAATTCACATAAGCATCCCAGAATTAATAATGATGGCAGTGAGCCTTCAGAATCTGCAAAGGAGGAAACCATTCAACTGGCAACAGTCCCACATTTAAATGGGATCCCCCTTCTGTGGGACTCTGGACTTCACAAGATGACATAACCTTCACAACATCTCAATCTTGGCTGCCCATTAGGCCCCCATAATGAAAATAGTACTGCCGGATGTATTCATTGAGGTCAGGCACCCCATTTAAGTGCGGATCTGTTCTTGCATGAAGCAAGCTTCAATTGGGGTAATCTCTTCCTCCCGCACTGCACACCCCAGACCATCCTTGGGTGCACATCCAGACTTTAACAAGGACAGCCAGAAATTCTGCGCCACAGCGGTGTCAATCGGGGCATCCCCACTCTGGCATCACACAGTCCAGTTTCTCAGCTAGTGCCACATGGGGACTTCATATATCAGGGGTATATTGTGAACTCTATTTTGATTTTGAATGGTTTTAATACAACTAAGTTATTGCCCCCCCCCCTCGGTATTCCAAAAGGGGATCATTTACTATTCCAACTCAAGCCCCAGACATAATATAGCAATTGTTTGATTTTGGAGCCCTGTGGGTAAAGTTACTAAAGGGCCCCATGCGGGCTTTTGAAGGAATATGAAGGTATGGTGCATCAAGTCCCCTCCCCAAGAGACCCAGCTCACTCTTTGGGCCGGAGCCAATCAGGCTGATGCACCAATACCCCCTACACAAAAAGCCTCAACACTTCCCCGAACTATGGCCTAGACCGGGTAAAGAAGTACACCTGGAATATCAACTCTATTTTCCACACAGGAATTCTAAATGGACATACACTTCTGGCTTGATATCCTCAATCCAGGCTACTCCTTCAACATTTAATTTAGGCTGCCAAAATGGTGGACATTGATCTCTAGAAGACCAATTTTACATTTGGCTAACTGTAGAGGAAATTATGCATTTTTTTGTTCTACAGAAAGAAGGCTTTGAAGAAAATATTTGACAGAATGTCTTTCTTTTATTTGTGAATATTTGAAATTAGGTAGGCGGCTTAACTCATGCAGACATGATTAAATAATTCTTAGTTTGGCTTAGTGAGTGGAAGGAGGTGTCTTCATGTGTTTGTATAACCTGTTTCACTGTAAATATCCACTTTTGATGGGTAGTTAACGTTTTGTTGGGAAGACCTTGTTCTTTCTCTCAACTGATTGGTACCTTGGCGAATTAAAATTGACCAGGGTGGCGGTATGGTGTATGAGCAAATGTGACCACGAAGATTCCCTCAACTTCTGCATTTATTGGTGGGTGATAAGGCACCGGTGCAACAAGGTCACTCTATGGTAACCACTAAGAAAAAGGATAGGGATCATGTGACCACTAATCATTCACAACTTGGGGAAGATTCAGAGCAGATAAACGTAGCCTAGCGGAGTGCTAATGTGAACGGGGTATGAAGAGAGTAGACTGACATGAAGGAATGTCTACATTCTTGGTTGCTCTACTTGAAGAGGCATTCCGTATTGGATCTCTTTCAGAGTCCTTCTGCTGTATTACCTCTTTGCAGCTCTTCGTGTTATCCGGGCCAATTGATGAACCTTTCTAGGCTTGATTGGGCAGCAAAAAGGAATGGTGCTGGACTCCAGTAATTGCATCTCAAGCTCCATCTGGTACTGGATCGTATTGATGGTACTATTGGGAGAGTTGTGACGCAAGTTGAAAAGCCTACAGTAACACAGGCACAGATTTTAGCAGTTCAAGGCAGGCCTTAATACTCAGACTGTACCTATTGATCTGCCCAGTTTTTTCATAAAGCGGCATGCTTTTCACTTTTGGAGAGCAAATGGACCAGATGTAACACAACCGGCCTTATAAGGGCAGTGCTTGCCATGAAATGCAGTGCTGCGCCAGTTTGATGTGAGTGCATGGTAGTAAAATTATCAACAAAAGATATATTTCATATCATGTTACAATAATGAGGCATTGCGTTCCAATAGGTTACATTTGCGGAAGTTTTGCACATGTCCGTTTGCATTGTAACTCCACCGGTGACACTGTTATTTGTTTGCATTTTGGGTTTTATATCACAGAAAACTAACTGGAAACATTTTGGAGTATTCTGTTAAACTTAAAGACGTTTACAAGGTTTGGGACGTGGGGTGTGGGAGTTGCATTAGTTGCATTAAATAGTATGGGTTGTTCTGGGCATGGGGATAGGATTTGATGCAGGAACGCAAGGGGCCTAGTTGGCACCTAGTTATTGAGTGAAGAGTACGACATTTGTTGCAGATTTGTTTGCACATGGGATAGTGTTCTAGTAGACAGGAGTGTAGCAAGAGCAGGCCAGTTTCCTGTTGAATTTTCCATTTTCCTTTGTGCACCAGTTTTGTCTTGTGCCCAGTGATGGCTTGGCTTCTGGCGAAGTGTGACCCACCTGAGCTACAGAACAGCTAGGTAGGCATGGGTGCCAGCAGTGATTGCATTATTCCTAATGCACAGACTTAAAGTATTCTGCTGGAATGGGAAGCCAGTGCCGCTCTTGGGAGTAATGTAGTTAAATGTCTTTGCATCCCATGAGTTGTTCCATAGCGTGTTCGTTGGGCAGGTGCGTCACTGGAACTCTGGTAAAAAGGATATTGTCCCATATTGGGCTGGGACATTACCAGGGCTTGGAACGTGTTCATGTATTTATTTGGGCGGAAAGGAAGATTTGATCTTCTGGAGGAGTGTTAGCTGCTTACCGGCTGTTTGGGCCTTTTGTCGTAAGGCGAGCATATGCCTATAGCGAACACAAGTGATTTCACTGTTGGGGCAGGATGAGGTGTGACAATGTCGGTGCTTTTCGTTTAGCAATGCCGTTTATGGTATCCTTCTAGGAAGGGTGGTCGAGTAGGACAGACACTTGTCTTTTGTGCGCTTGAGTTTCATGTTTATGCTTGTCATGAACCGACAGGAGACTAAAGTCTGCGAAGCCCATAGGACATGGGTCGCCCAGGAATAAAAACCCTGCCTGGTTGGCCATTACGCATCTTGGCATTAATGGGGCAAATCTATTGGCCAATGCTCTTGCTAGGCTCTTATTGCCCAAGTTTATTAGGGAGATCAGGCTGTAGGACGTGCAGTTTTCTACCTTTTTTCCCGGGCTTCGAGAGGCGGGTGAACACCACCTTGCGCATTGACCCAGCAGTTCGCAGTCTTTCAGCGCCTGCTGGTACATGCAAAGCATGTGAGGAACCGGAGTGCTCGCGTAGGCCTTGTAGAAGTCAGCTGAAAACACGTCCGGGCCGACAGCCTTCCCGGCGGGTAGCGATTTGATTGCCTCATGGATCTCCTGCTATAACAGCTTCCCCAGCCATTCTTTCTTCCTGTGCCAACCAGTAAACCTGGTTCAGATAGAAGTCTAACATAACCTGTTCTCTGTTGCACCTGTGCGAGTACAGTGTTGTATAAAAGTCAACCGATGCCTCCATTATCCCCTTGTCCGTCTGCATAGGCATCCCTGTGTGGCCCACGAATCAGTTGATGTGCAACCTGCAATTTTCAGATTTAATTGGATGCGCCAACATGGCCACAGTCTTCTGACGCTCCCCATATCTCCTCACCATTGCCAATTTATTAAGAAACGTAACCTGCCGATCAGCGGTACTCCCAAATTAATATGTTTTTTCACCAAATCTGGCGTGCTTATCCTAGTCTGTTTGGAACCCCGTCCCCAATTCACGCAAGCAGGTCTTGCAGGCGGATAGCTTGGCCCCAATGGTTTTCTATATTCCCGCCTCCTTAGTGATACACAAACCCCTTATTATGCACTTAAATGACTCACTCTGCATGGAATAAGAGGTAACGGTAATTCTATTGGAAGAACAAAGTCCCTCCTTTACTCACTGTTCCTGATGATCAGTTTCCAGAAGGCTTTCATATTTAAAGTACCAGCTCCTGCTCCCATATCCCTTTCCTGGTATGAAGAGATTGGCAACCACCACAGCATGGTCAAAGTGTGTGTACAAGGATATTACAGTCCGAAAACCAGTCAGATCATTTGGTGGAGGCAAGAAAAAAAGTCCAGCCGAGAGACAGAGCCATGAACAGAAGAACTGAATGTGTACCCCCTTTCCTCTGCGTGCCTAGCCCTCCATACATCCACCAAGACTCAGTGTAGATTTGTAACCGCTAACCAGTAGCCTTGGATACCCCTCTACAAAGCTGGGTATTCACAACTAGACCGCGGCAGCTTGGAATATGGTTGATTGTACTTTAAGTGTTCTGGGGATTTGCAGCGAGAAAAGCACTTGCAATTCGCGTATTTCTTTCTCACGATCTGGTAAAGAACTGCAGCTCCCAAGAGCACTTGCACCCTATATTCTGAAATGTCAAGCGCTTCAGAGTCGAGCCAGTCTTCACTGTTATTGGCGTTGAGGCCCAGTTACTTTGACTCCTCCCTACTGATGCGGCTGTACCACGGAGAAGTAAGTAATGGGTTATCTGAAGAATTTGAAGCTTCTGACTGACCTAGAAAGATAACACGCTTGGGCATGGTACATCAGTGCATGCAATCTGCACAAACAGAAGGGTGTCTTTAGTATCGGGTGTCAGCTTGATAGAAACATTGGTCAGGACTGATTGGGGGTGCGGACAGCTCAGACTGAAAGAGCCGAATTTAGATGTTGCGTGGAATTGAGAACTACTAAATTAAATCCTCAAGCGAATTCCTTGATAATCGACAAACGGGCCAATGACGCACAAGAAGATGACAAAAAAATAGGGTAAATAACAGCCTGGCGATAAAATTGAGCCTACTTAACACCAGGTCTTCAAGCATGCACAGTGTATACACGACTATATTATGAAGGAAAAAGTAGCTATCCTATTCTTTACAGAAACCTGGCTGCAGGAGCCATGTGGCCCCACCATAGACATAGCAGTGCCAGATGGCTTTACAATTTATTCTAAGAACCGAGAGCAAGGTTATGGAGGGGGGTGGCAATCGTACCAAGAGACAACATACCTATGTTTCCATCACCCACTGTATGTCAAGGATCTGAAATCCTTCTCAAACACACCCGACAAATAAGCTGTATCAACTTCATTGTGGTAGATGGACCTCCTTCACTAATCAATGATTTTGTCACTGAAATCTGAATTACTAAATAACCTTAACGGCCCTAACACAGGAACCCTTCTTCTAGGGGACCTTAATAGATGGAGGGGAAATGGCAAGGATAAAGAAGCACTGATGCTTGAGAAAGGTTTGGACACCATTGACTGTATAGTTGTCAACAAAGAACCCCCCAGAGTGGAAGGCAACCAACTGTAATTTAGACATCACAATACAGAATACTTTGCCTTGTATATGGTCAAAGTGGAATTGTTAATGATCATGCAAAAACTAATGCCAAAAAAAGAATGATCGTAAACTGATGTCCGGGAGAAACTTTAAAAAAAAATTACACCAGACCTACTAGAGCAGTGTTTAGAAAACCTGTTTGTTACTTCGGAGACGGACACCTGTGACAAACTTGTACACATTTTCAACACACAAATACAAGAATTGGTTGACCAGAAAGCCCCAATTAAAGACAGATTGGTAAGGGCCAACATAAACCATCAAAAATGGCTAACCTCAGAGACAACTAAACTAAAAGAGTAGAGAAGGATGGAAAACAAATGGATAAAACAACCTTCAGTAGCCAATGAAATGGAAGGAGTTAAAGAAATAATATAAAGAAACATTAACGAGGCAAAAACAAACTTCTTTAATGAACAGATATCGGCTTCTTAACTCTACAAGCAAATTGTTTGAGATCCTGAAGTCAACAGAAAAGCCAAAGTCCGGCCCGCACCCCCCCCCCCCCACCTCCCTTCAACCGTCTCATGAAGACTGCGAAGGGGTCCAGTCCAGGAAGCTTTCAGCAACAACATTTGGAAGGCTAGACAGACTATGTGCTACTCAGGTGATCCGGCCCAACAAATAAAACTTGATAGGAAACCAACAAACGCAGAAAGCGACCAACAAATTTGCCTTCAGTTCCATCACCATAGAAGGCATGAAAACCCTCCTGTCGAGGCAGACATCCTGTACCGAATACATTGCCACCCAAACTGATTCTAGATATTAAGGACATCTTTTGCACTTTTCTTACAAGGATGGTGAATGCATCCTTCATAGACGGCAGGATCGCAGAGGCCATTAAAATGGTCACACCACTGGTGGAAAAACCAGGTCTGGACCAGAAGGACTGAGGCAATATCCGCCCTATCACTAATTGCAATTTTCTTCTGAAAATTATGGACAAGGTGGCGGCCTCCCAGCTACAAGCTTTTGTACAAATGTATGACCTTCACAAACAACAATTCACATAGTACCGAAACGGCTTTTTTTGGACCTCCAAACTCACAAGCTCAGTATTATGGACAAGGACAAAGTGGGCATGATAATGTTATTGGATTTATCAGCCACGTTCCATCTTCTGGATAATCAACGGCTCCAACAGGCCTTAGCTTATTTAGAGCAGTTACTTGAATGTTCTATCAGTTGGGTGACCTTCCTATCAAACGTAGATCTAAAATCCATGGGGGGTGGGGGAGGTCAGAAATGCTCTGGCTCAACTTCCATCAGTTGTGGTGTGCCACAAGGGGCCAGTTTATCCCCCAAGCTGTTTAACCTGTATCTGAGATGTCTCTGCACAGTGCTTGAGGAAATCGGAGCCTACTTTACCAACTAAGCTGGTGATAGTGCTCAGTGCTTGTTACGATACTGATAACAGCAGGGTGACTAACTTCTAAAACATCATAGAGGCCTGGATGTAAGACAACTGTATGTGCTTGAATAGGAGCAAAACCGAGTTGATCTTTGGATCGCATCAAGCACGGGCCAAGCTAAACCAGGAATACACATCTTTTTAAGATAAAAACGCCCTCATCCAGGTCACATAGTCAAAACATTGGGGTTATACTTGGAGCCATCACTTGGTGCAGAGGCGCGTGTCAACAATCTGAATCGAAACTGCCAATACTATCTGAGGCTGTTAAAATACATCAGACCGTATCTAACCGAAAAGAACAGCGCAACCATTGCAAGAGCCACAATCCTCTCCAGGTTAGAGTATGGAAATGCCCTACTGATGGTAGCGAGCAAAGGCTGCATAACCAGGTACCAAACTATCCAAAACAGCGGAGTAAGAATTCGTTCGACAGAAGGCCAGAAGTGATCATATTACGGCAGACAGGAAAGCCCTGCACTGGCTAGCACTAGAAAACAGGATCACCTTCAAAATGATGACCCTGGTACATCGATGCTTATTTGGACAGGCTCCTGCCTACTTGAAGGAACGATCGTCCCTTATACACTGAGCTGCTCTCTAAGATCGGAGGCACAGGGACAGATCGCTTGCATCATAGCTAAGAGCGAATGGATTGGGGCGATCCTTCCCAGTGAGAACGGCCCAGACTTGGAACAGTTTACCGATTAAACTAAGACTAGAGGAAAACGACATGATTTCAGAAAAAAACGAAAAACTAGTAATTTCAAATAGTCAGAACCAGTAGCATGAATCTGATGTCCCATCTAATTTTGTATGTCCGCATCTAAATGTACGGGCCGCAATGCCTACAGGCTGTTTCGGCGTGATATAAATAAAGAATAAAACGTAGCCCCCGCCCCACTCTATCCAGCAAGTTATTCATGACAGAGTTAAAGTCCCCCGTCCAGCATACCATGTTCTCACGGTGCTTCATCAAGTGACCTTTGATAAATTCCAATGTCCCTATGGATTCCGTATTGGCACTGTAGTAATTCACAAAGGTAAACCCCTGCCATTGTATTAGTCCCTTGAGAAACGAGGCCCCCCTGTGTGTCCCTCCCCACCGCTGTGCATCGAAACCCCGCAGTGCTTATAACAATTTTACCAACCGCCCCCTCTCCCCGAGAGTATCTGGAATATGATCAATAGTACCTATGGCAACCCCAGGTTTTGGCAAAAAGGCACCTTTCGCCCACATCTGCAGCTCCTGAAGGAAAGCAACATCCACCCTGTGCCGTTGCATGTAGAGTAGAACCCTTCTAGCTTTCGAGGTGCAATTCAATCCTCTAACGTTCCATGACATGCACATAACCCCCCTTACGGCCATTTCCCCCAGGTATTGATTTTTAGTTTTGTTTTTATTAGCATTTGTTAAGGGCACAAGACAGAACTGTTCAATTCCAAACCACATAATAGACATTCTTAGTTTCCTTCCCTAACCCCTGCATCCTCACAGGTAGCACACAACTCCCATTCCCCTGCGTACCAATACCCCTGGAATGTTTGCCTCCCCTCCAAGCAGGCCTTGTTCATGACTTTATATAGTCTAGACAAGATGCCCCTTCTTGTGGCAGCGACATCTACGACCTTCTCAACAGTAGTAAGCCCTGTTGCCACAGAGCCTGTGCCCACCTGCCCCCCAAACCCCATCTCTAAAACGTGTCCAATAGTGCAGAAACGAATTTACTTATGTCTCTGAGGAGCTGTCTGTTTTGTCTCCACAGGCCTGCATCGGCTCCCTCTGAGCTGCACCCCACCCGCCCCTTTCCGACACCACCACTGCTCAATTACCTGCTGGATTCTTCCCATCCAGCCCCCATTTCAGCAGTAGGGCACTCCTCTTTGCATAGAACTCGCAGCCTGTCGTGTGCTATCACCGTCTGCTTCTATTACCATCATGCTATGTACCTTCCCCTCCCAAACTTCTTCCACTTTTCCAGCTCTGTGCTATGGCCAGTCTCTCCACATTGCTTCCCACATCCTGGGAAGCAGATATTACTCTGTCCCTTGCTGGGACCCCCAAGGGCAAGGTCCAAGCCCAACCTGACTCCCGTGACCACCTCCATCCAGCTCAGCACCTCATTCCAGAACACCTGCACCTTGGGACACCGCCACCACATATGGGCTAGAGAGCCCCGCTGCCCACATCTCCTATGACATATTGGAGAGGCTCCCTCGAACATCCTGGATAGCCTCAAAGGGTCCCTGTGCCACCTCATTAACATCTTAAAATTATGCTCCACACATCCATGAACAAGCCACCCTGAAAGGCCAGCTAGTAGATTTGTGCCCATAGTTCTCTGGGATCTCCTCCACCGCCAGGTCCCCCAATACCTCTGGAATGTTTGCCTCCCCTCCAAGCAGGCCTCGTTCATGGCTTTATATAGTCTAGATAAAAACAGGGGGGGGTTTTGGGAGTTCCTCTACTACCAGCCTGTATCCCGGGTTAGAGTCTCAACCAGAGTCTTTACCTCGCCATCCTTTCACAGAAGAGAAATATCCACTACATATCCGTCTTTGTCCTGCCCAAGGTCAGTCCAGCACCGAAATGCCTGGCAATTCTCTTCTGAACAAGAGTACCAACAGAAACCCCAGACAAGTGTTTCGGCTTGGTTGGGCCTTGTCAGTGCTAAAACTCTGGTTGAGACTCTAACCCGGGATATAGGCCGGTAGTAGAGAAACTCCCAGAACCCCCCCCCCCCCCTTGTTTTTTTTATATAGTCTAGACAAGATACCTCTTCGTGTGGAAGTGATGTCTACGAACCGCTCAATGGCAGTAAGCCCTGTTGCCACTGAGCCTCCCCACTTTAGATCTGTTAATAGGCCCTTGATGCAGAGGTACTCTCACTGAAACCACCTCCTTTCTCAGTGCCTAAAGGATAGACTCCAGGTCCCGGAAAACCCTGTCCTTAAACAGTTGTCCCACCCGTTACAGTCCCTGTCTGAGCATTTCTGTGAGCAGGCAAGCCCCTGATGCCCGAAGGGAAATTGGGGTCCCAACAACGATGACATTGGGGAGGGCACTTTGAAAAACGACGGTTACCCTTGTTGCGCCAGATGGCCCAAACCCCCTCTCCCCCCGCCCCAAGATAGGGTGGGGACCCGAGACGTTTCGGGATGGCCCGGGACCAGAAGTAGTCCTTAACCTTCAGTGGGTGAGTTACCAAGTCTTCCAAATGGGTCTCCAGATAGTCCCTCATATGCTCAAGCATCACCCTCAACTGTGCCGCCTTATAGTACAGTCGCATGTCGGGGAACCCAAATCCTCCCCTATCCCTCGGGAGCATCAGCTTTGCCATTTTCACCTTCGGTGTCTTATTTCCCCAGATAAATCTACGGAGTTTCCCTGTGACTTCTAGAAATAACCTCTATGGGAGCAGACTCAGGATGGCTGTAAATAAGTATAGCAGTCGGGGGAGTACATTTGTCTTAATAGTTATGTCCGTACCAAATTAGTATGAATTGGGGGGGTCCCACCTTTTCAGATCCGCCGCTGGCCATGCACGGAATGGGTCATAGTTATCTGGCACCATCTCCTCTAAGTCCCTAGTCACCTAAATACCCATACACCTTATACCCTAGTCCTTGACTCTCATGCCCTGGTATTTCTTGGAATCGAGAAGAGGACTGTGCTGGAGTATTGGCATAATTCATGATTTTCCTACATATGTTATTTAGCCCCGAGAGGCTGCCATATTCTGTGATCTATGTCATGAGCGCTGGAAGTGAATGCTGGATATCGGTGAGGTATCCCAGTATGTTGTCTGCGAAAAGCGATAGCTTGCACTTGATCTCCCCACCCCCTATGTCCTTGATCGTCCCATTAGAACTGATCGCAATTGACAGCAGCTTCATTGTTTAACCATAAAGAAGTGAGGGCACCCCTATCTTGTTCCTCTGGGCAGCATGAAAACCTGAGTCCCCCATTGATACTGACTCTAGCTCTGGGCTTATTATAGAGATCTGCTACCCATCTCAGGAAGTTTGGGCCAAACCCCATCTTCTCCAGGACCTTCATCATGAAGGGTCATTCGACTAAGGCCTCATCAGTGTAGCGATACCAAACAAGCATCCAGGTCATCCTCCTGTGCACCATAAATCAAATGTATAGTCTTTAGTATGTTGTTGGAGACTTGTCTCCCTCTGAAGCCCACCTCGTCTCCATGTACCAATTTTTTGCCATTTTCCCCCTCAAGTCTCGTTCCCAGGACTTTCGCCAGGATCTTCGTTACTGTTAAGGAGGGAGATGGTTCTATTGGAGGAGCACATACTTGTGTCCTTCCCCTCTTTCGGAATTGCCACTATCGTTGCCACCAACGTCAAAGGCAGAGCCCCCCCCCCCCAGCAGACATGTCTTGTACACCTTCACGAAGCATGGGTCCAACAGCGACCTGAACAGCTAATAGAACTTGATGGTGAAACCATCTTTCCGTGGGGCTTTTCCTGCCTTCATACCCTTAATGGCCATCAATTCTTCCCCCACACTTATAGGGCACTCGAGGTTCTCGATTACATCCTGGGAAGCCCTGGAATGGGTAGACTCCTCAGGAAAGCATCTATTTGTGCCTGCTCCCACTTGCATTCCGACGCGTAGAGGTTGCTATAGTACTTTCCAAATAAATTTCCACTGCCCTCGGAGTCGAAGTCCGACTCGCTCTCCTTGGCCTTGATCGCTCTCCGCTTTCTCTTCCCTCAATCTCCATGCCAGAATCTTGTCTGTTTTATCCCTCCTCTCATGGTATGTCTGTTTCAGGAACAGAAGCTTATTTTCCATATCTTGGGTCATAATCGCTTTCAACTGTGTTTTATAGCGAAGGAGCTCCTTTGCCTCTGGCGGGGAGATATAGTTTCCCTGGGCCCTCCAAGACCCCCTGACTATATCCGCGCAATCTTGTGCTGTAGAAAGCTTTCCTTCTTTCCCCTTTTTTTCTTTGGAGCCTATCCTGATCAGCACCCCCCGGATCGTTGCTTTGAAGCCCTCCCACAAAGATTGGATCTGCACCTCCATTGTATCATTAAGGGACAAATATTCCTTAATTCCCATGAGCAGCTCCTGTTGCACTTTCCTATCTCTTTAGTAGGATTTACCCCCCCCCCCCCCCCCCCCCACCCGCCCCCTCCCAAGTCACCGCCCCACCCCAGGTCGAGTGAGACTTTAACCATATTGTGATCAGACCATGGAATTGGGGCAACCTGAGATTCCAGAAACTGTACTTTCTGGGTTGCATCCACCAGGATCAAGTCAATGCGTGAGAATGAATTGTGGACCGCCGAGTAAAAGGTGTATGGCCTATCCCCTTCCAGGGGGTGAGGGGGGGCGAGAGGGAATCAACCAGGCCCAAAATCTAATTGTCTAAAGCATTCCGACTCCCCTGCAGGTCTCACCCCATCCTCTTGCGATCCTTCTCCAGGTCTAGCACAATATTGATGTCCCCTCCAGTCATCAACCGGCCTTCCACAAACTCAGTTTGTCCTGGAGCCCCTCCCACACATCACATGCCGTTTCCCCACATCAGAGGCCATGATCACTTCTCCTACCTCAGAGTTGAGGCCTCACGTATTGAGGGAGCCAATGCTCATTGCACCCCATCCAGACATTTCCCTCGATGGGCGTGTGTCTCGGGAACCCATGAAACCGTTAACAAACCTTGAAACCTTGCACACTGAACTTTGCGTAACAACCCCAACTCCTCCTTGCTGCTCCCCCTCCCGAGCCCAGGACCAGATATTGAGTGCTTTTCCCTGAGCCCCATCGCCAAATACCTCCAGTCACCCCCCCAACTTGCCACACCTCCTCTCTGCCCCCCCCCGTACACCAAAACCCCATAGATACCCTTCCCCAAAGTACTCATCAGATTCCCCTTCCTCCTCGGGGAGTTTTCTGAATTTCTGTGGCTTGGGGATCTTCTGTCTATCCTTCAGTTGGCCGCTCCTGCATGCTCCTTCCATCATTTCGCCAAGGCCCCTTGGGAGGGGCCACAAGTCCCCCATGAGTTCGGTTATCTCCCTTTGAATGTCCTCTTCCGTTATAAGTCTGTAAGAGTAGCCCTCATGCTCAAAGGATATTGAGAAGGGGAAACCCCATTGATACCTCACTCCTTTGTCTGAGAGCCATTTCTTCAAGGGACCGCATTGCTTCCTTCTAGCCAACGTAAAGGCTGATGGATCCTGGTAAATAGCCATCTTTGCAGGCTCATAGGCAACTGGAGATAACACGAAATACAAACGCTGTAGTACTTGCGCTCCAAAGTAATTTTATTCTTATTAGTATTCTTTTGTCTGATAGGATTCGCTTAATTGTTTAAATTAGTTGAGATTAATTGACCCCCAACACGTGTTTCCCCATTGGTCACAAAGGTTTTTCAGAAGGGTTAAAGCATGAATACATAATCATTCTGAAACATAATAGAACAAGAAACAAAATTGTTTTAGTCATAATGACTGTGTCCAATGGACAAAACAATTACTTTTTTCGAATTGGTAAAGGGATTTGTTCCAAAAACGTTTGCACTTACTTTGGGTTACTTGTGATCTTAATTTATGTGTCAAAGTATTTTCAAGATGATTGTGAATTTATACTCTTCCTTGCAAAGTTTACCAATTTCTTCCGTAATGTGACTTTGAATTTTACAAGTTCTTGAAAAATATATTGACAAAGAATGGCGTTAGATGCTCATTCTGTTTGCCTAATTAAGTTAAAAAATGTGTAAAGACTTGGAGTCTGTCTGATCGCTATTTCGTACCTTAGTTTATTCAGTTTTGAACTACTTCCTTTCGGTTGTGCTTATCATCCGCTCGAGATTTCTGAACCAACTTTGTGGTTAAAAATGGCTGCTTAAATAAGTGACGTGGCAGCATGAAGACACGTGATTTACACGTTGTCATCCTTACATTGCGATCACAATCTTGGAATGGGATCAAAATAAGATTATAATTGTTCTATTAGTGGGGCATAAAAAGCTGAATATTATTTTGAAAAAGCCATTGCAGTTGTCCTTTGTGCAATTACTACAATGATGTTCCAACCTAAATGTGAAAAATAAAAAAATATAATAAAAATGTTGTTGCCAAATATCACTCAAATTGTGCTTGCAATAGCATTGGGGCAAAATCCAAGAAAAGTGCAATTATTATTCTCTTAAATTTAAGAGTTCTGTTATGAGCAATACGCCACTACGTACAATACACTTCAATTTGCTGTTAACTTCAAGAGAAGTAATTCAAAAATTTCATGACTAGTATGAAAAACAATATATGAAACTGCGATAAATGGAACCAGTTATTTCAGAAAAGGATATTTGCATTTTTGCTTCATAGATATGTCTCTTTAAAGAAAGTGTCCCAATTCTGTATCGGAATTGAATCCGTTGCACAACTGCCCATGAGACAGATCCAATTGGCCTATCTCTGCCTGAACAATTTTTCTCTGTTGCCACCTCTGGTTGGAATTGCTGTGTTCTAATCCATACAGTATGATATCTTTAATTTGTTCATGAGTATGTACTGTAGAGAAGTGTTTACTCAATGGATATCTCAAATCCCTGTTTCTCATCGATCGAAGGTGTTCCGCTATTCCTATTTTTAGCGGTCTTATTGTGCTTCCGATATAAGGTTTTGTGCATACACAGAAAATCACATAAACCACAAACTTAGTGTTGCAGTTTATGAAGTCCTTAACAACATTTTCCTTGCCATTCGGTGCCAAGATCTTGGTTTTCCCATTTTCCAAGTACGGGCACATTCTCCAGTTACCACATTTAAAAGGTCCTGTTAGTTTGCTTGATTGCCATAATCTGCTAATGCCTTTTGAGGTTTTGTGTTTGGTGTAATGCGATGGACAGAGAATATTTTTGATTTTCGGAGCACCGCTGGACGGTGTGCCCTTGCACACAAAACTTGTAGAAGCAAGTACAGCCAACAATCTCAAAGCGGATGTTTCTGATTTATCTCATTGTTCTTTACATCATGTCGCCCTAATACACAAACACTTCTGATTATGTCAGGCACGTTCAAACTACTGCTGAACAGGCGTTAGATTCTCCTAAGGGCGATCAGCTGTTAGTTGCAATCAAACTATTTAATATTTCTCCTAAGTCACCTCAATCTAGTGCCTGCAATAATCACTCTGTATTAGTAGTCTCTGAGGCAATTGCAGCTCTTGATTAACAAGTACGCCTTTCTATTAGTTTGCTTATGCCTCTAGTTCCAAGTGAAGAACAATCGGTCCCGTCTGCACTGAAATCAGGAGAGGGGCAGATGGACTACAGAAGCTCATAATGAAACCTGATCCCTCCCTTATCAGCCAACAACTTTATAGTTGTAACAAGGGTAACAGACTACTTTTGCTTCTCGCCAGAACAGATCACCAATTTACAAAAATATGTTTCCAATTCCCCACGCCCGAACTGTAACCTTTCACATAAAACTAGTGACGACAGACTCTCCACTTTCCCTGTGATACGTATTCTGGATTTGTTGGATAAGGGACATGACCTCACTAACCTTGAATTACAGCACATGAAGTCTACACTGAAACGTGTTACATCACAAATGGACCAACGTGAAGGCTATTTCTTCGCTTGGGACATTCCTAAGGCGGCTTGGTTACCTTTTAGTAACGCCTATGACACCAAGCCACCTTGTGACAAAGCCACACAATATTCTCCCATAGAAGCCAAAATGTTCCCTCCTGCTGAATATGAGAGTACTGCGAAAATGATTTCAGTTGAACAGAATGGAGCACCTAAGGCTCAGCTACTGAACACAAACGACTTGTTGAACGAGCTGAGCAATGCTGCTGAACATAATACAGTTCTTTTGGCGCAGCTATCTAACACCAACAAGTTATTAAAGGAGCTCAGTATAGCTGTGGAGGCAGTTAAAAACTGCATCTCCTGCGGACATTGAAGTTAGGCTTCAAGGTCCTCTAATGAAGACCGAGTTGCCTGACAGTACAACTCCGCTGGTAGATGTAATGCAGGCACTCGCAAGTGACCAACCTAATCAAGTTCCAAATAGTGACACTTTTGTCACGATGCACCAAAGAAAATTCCAACGTGCTTTGAAAAGAGCTGGGCAAATAAACAAAGGGAGTTCCCCTGAATCCAAAGGCGCCGTTCCATTATCCATGGCAAAACCAACCTACGGAAACACTGCCTCCTAATTCTAAAAGAGCTGTTGCTGAAAGTGCCGATTGATGTAGGGCAGCTATCTGAGGAAAGTCAAGCAGCTCTTCTTCCCAATCTTAATTCTGCTGACTCCCTCAAAAGTTGTAAAACTAGACCGTCTAATAGTTTCTGAACAACAAGATGCTAAATGCACTAAACTGTCATAACCAATACACGCTGATTGCACTGATACTAACATTTCCCATGTTGGCGCGCACACAAGAATTATTTTCTCAGTGAAGGGAGAAAATGCACGGCCACACAACAGAACATGCCACCTGAACAATCTGTAAGCAGCAATGCGGATCTGATACCCATTGTGCCCCCCTATGATTATAACTGCAGATCTTATGCTGCCATCAGTGTACCAAGGTATTGCCCTTCGAATTAAGATTTAGCTCCTGAAAAACAAAACTTTATCATAAATGGAGCTAGTAAGCATTGTTGACTCCCAGTTGCTAAAGATGATGGGGCTAGGCTGGTTGGATCATTGACAGAAAAAACCTCAATAGCTCCACTCATCAGGAGTAAGCACTCTTATGTGTTGGAATTTCCCAACAATGCAACAGTGATATTGCATAAACCCCCTACTAATATCAAAGTACCTACTGAAACTGATGGTCTTGGTAACATTAAAAAAAAAATCAATAGATTGTCTCCAGCGCAGCCAAATTCTTGGCACATTGCGCAATGCTCTTGTTACTGGATTGATTACTTACAATGTTATACTTAAAGAAGCCTGCTTGATAAATTGCCTACCAACTGTAACAGATCAATCTCCCATAGCCATCGATAGAATACAGACAGGACCTATCCTGAAGGACGGCTCTGGGCAATCAGCCTTAACAGCTGAATCAAGGAATTGGGAATTGTGATCCCTCCCCATTAACAGACAACCAATACCTTAATTCAAAACAACACCAACAAAAAATATCACAAACCCAAATAATACCGGAGCAAACTCAAATTCGTCTGGTTTCAATATCATTGGGTTGGCGGCAATGCAGAGAAATGTGGCACCAAGAGTATAAATCGAGCCTTCTTCATGAACCTATTGTCGAATATTCCACAACTACGCATTTTGACCAATAGTGACGTAGATATATTTTCTTTAGCCAGGGTGAGTAACTATAGGATGATCTCTTATCTATTCTCAGTGAATATGCTCAAACTCATCTGTGCTTATTGACATGAGTTCCAAGATCTGGGTTTTGAGTTGCACACCTTTGGAAATGAAAGAAAGGCACAGGAATTTGTCCAATATTCGTTACCTGTCATTACTAATATGCCTAATCAACTTAAAGATTCTACTCCACCCCCCAATTATCAGCAAGTATGCATTTCTAATCTAATGGCACTAATTGGAAAAAATCAAGAAACGTTATGAGTGGAGCCACTACTATTCTTAACACCAATCCATCTCCTGAATCGCATTAGTAATCGTCTCAATCTGCATTGAAACTCACCACTTGGAACTCTTGTGGCTTCAATAATCTCCAAGGGTGGCTATTTCTAACTCTCCCTGCTGACCTTCCTCACATATTGTTTATTCAAGAGACCATTCAGATCAACAAACTGTTACTTGAAGGTTATTTTACGCATTCTGTTTTGGCTACCAGCGGAAATGCCCTGTGGAGGGTTGGCCATTGCCATTAATACCAACATAGCCCACAAATCCATAATGATATGGAAATCGCCCAACATTCTTGTTATCTCTCTTGACCTGCCCGGATCTAAATATAAAACTTTATTACTGGTAAACTTAAACTGGAATCCGTTGAAACGAACACTTGACCAAATGTTTGATGAAATTGATCAATGTTTTGAATTCATTCATACTGGGATTGATGACTTTGCATTGATTGGAGGGGGTGATTTTAATTCTGTGTCTTCTACATCGTTGATCAACCCATCTAACCTCTTATCACATCCTGACTCCTTACCTTCAAACATGGGAAGCGAGGGACCGAATATTTTGACTGGGCTCTGATATTTCTTGTGTAATGCATTAGGTCAGCAGCACTCGTGGAAAAGATGAGATCAAGAATCATTGATGGACTACTACTCTCTCACGGGAGCTAATGCCTCTGGTCGATAGTGTAGACTTTCAAGTAATGCACCTTAGCGACCATAAACCCTTGACGCTTAGTATTGACATTGGCTATTGTCCTTTTAAATAATGTTTCCATCACAAAACTTACCTGAAATTCACCGACCCAAAACTTCTTTGCGTTGGAACCCAGGTTTATGTAAGGTATTGGCGTCTCGTGTCTGTGGCATTGAATCAAAACACAAGGATTTTTGATATCGCTCCTGCTTCCATAATTCAATATGAAGCATATGTATCGCAGCTTGTCAAGGATGTGAATGTCGAAATTGTTGCGAAGTATAGAGTATCCAATACGAACTTCACTCATCCTTTCGATTCGGAATGTAAATGCCTGAAATGTGAAGAAAAAAAAAATCCTAACTTATGACATTTAAAAAATATGCAACTCATTACAAAATCTTACCTAATACAACATAAATTGTTACTCCAAAGGTACAAAAATAGAACTAGGATGGCACGATCAACCAGATTAAATAACTTTAATTGCTTGCTGATAAAATCTATCTGTACCTACGACTCAAAAGCAATTTGGAAAATAATAAAACAGACTAAGAGGTCTGAACCTATTGCATGTAATATCATTGATGATAAAGCATGGATTCAAGATCTCTGCCAAATATACTATCCGAGTCAACTTTAAGAATTGTCGATTTCAATTACATTTCACTACAACAATGAGTGCCCTTAAGTGGGACAAAGAGTTTTTTGTAATCGCCCATTCTATATCCTAACATTCTCTCGATCAGCAGAACCTGACACTATCCCGCCATGTATTTTTAAAACAGATCCGACCTTATGGGCTACCATCTTAAAAGATAAATTCGATCTTATAATAACATCTGGCCACCTCTCTCACTCCTGGACAACCTCAATTATTATCCCTATTTTCAAAAAGGAGACCCAAAAAATCCTGCAAATTACCGCCCGATCTCTTTAATTGACTGAGGCAAAGGTTTTTGCTATTCTTATCCTGTGTGACTCAGAAAAGCACATTGCAGAGCACTCACTATATTCGAAATTTCAAACTGGCTTTCGCAGGCAAATGAGTACTGCTTTGAACGCCACTGTGATGTCACATATGATTGCTGAATCTAAACACAAGGACTCATGTCCCATAAATATGGCTTTCATAGGCCTTTGACAAAGTAATCAGGAATCTGCTCTGGCATAAGCTGTATGAAATGGGTATACCTGGACCATTAATCTATTGGATCATACACCTGCATACAGACACTTCTTACAGGATCAGGGTTAACAGTGAGGGTGATACCACAGTAGATATAAACACTGAAATGGGTCTTAAACAAGGCTGTAATTTGACCGCTTGTCTCTTTAACCTTCATATGAGAGACTTGGACGGAACATGTTATGTTACTTTGCATTTATATAGTGCCTTATGTACCATTGGTATGATCTGAAGGCGCTGGTAGGTTGAACGCCCTCGGGAACCGTAGTTGAAGTCAGTAGAGAGAGAGTCCTAAGGTGCGTGTGTGTACCGGATATGTGTGCAGAAGGTGTGGCACTCGTATGATAGCTGCTTCCTAGCGGTAGGTGTGGAAGTACGGAGATCCGGAGTATGTGTTCGTTCTGGCAGTGTGATACCAGACTGATTCTGGCTGCGTTAGGCCTGAGGAGAACGCCTAGGCTGGCAGGTGTGCAGCCAGCTGTGTTTAGTTCGGATGATGGTGAGTATGTTGTTAGGTGTTGGATACGAGAACAGCTTTGCCGAATGTGTCAGTATCGCTGTGTTCTAGTTGAGTGGTGGTGTATAGAAGAGAGTAAGCGTGGTGATGTGATATGATGATTTTCTGTAGGTGCTTGATGAGTGCCTTAATTTTCCAACCAGCCGTTCCATGCATTTTCCAACCAGCCGTTCCATGCACTCCAATTGTTGCATTCCTTCTGATCCACGCACTTCGTCTGATCCATGCATTCCATCCGTTCCACTTAGTTCATCTCTTCCACCCGCTTCATCCTTTCCTCGCGCTTCATCCTTTCCGCGCGCTTCGTCCGCTCCATTCGTATCATATTCTCATCTTTTCCATTCTCTCATCAATTTTATTTTTCTCACCCACTTCGTACCTCTCTTCCATTTCATTTACTTCATCTATTTCCTTAATTTCATCCACTTCACTTGTTCTATTCAGTTTATCCGTTTTAATTTACATTGGTGGTTATTAGTTTTCGATTTATCGCTCGGATCATGATGCTGGATTGTTATTTATGATAGAGCTGCTTTGAGCTAAGGTCATTGATTGAGTCGATTTTAGGGGAAGAGCCATGTTTTCAGTAATTTGCGGAAAGACCGGAGGTCCTCAGTGAGTCGGATGTGGGGTGGAAGTGCGTTTCACAAAGTGGGGGCCATGGCTGAGAATGATGATCCACCTAACCTGACTGAGTTGGTTTTTGGTATGACTAGGAGCCTGGCAGAGCTTGATCTTAGAGTGCGTGGAGGATGGTAGGGCTTTAGCTTGTCTTGAAGATATTGAGGTCCGGTTTTATGCATTGCTCGGTGAGCGAGGCATAAGGTTTTGAAGGTCGCCCTTTGGGCAACCGGAAGCCAGTGCAGAGTTTTGAGGGCTGGGGAGATGTGATCTCTTAGGCCAAGGGCTAGTAGTAGTTTGGCTGCTGCATTTTGTGCTCCTTGTAGTTTAGTCAGTTGGTATGCGTGGACTCCGAGATAGAGGGGTTTAGCATAGTCCAGTCTTGACATAATTGACTGCACCGCAGAGAGTCTGTTGGGAAATGAGAGGTATGGAAAAATGCAGTTTTAAGGTGGTAATGGCAGGACTTGGAGACGTTGACTTGGAGCGAGAGGGTTAGGTCTGAGTCTAGGGTGCATCCAAGGTTTTTTACTGAATTTGAGGTTGTCGGGGGAATTGCCCATGGCAGATGGCCAGGGTAGCGGGTGCGGAAGAAGTTTGGTGTTGCCACATACCATGATTTCAGTTTTGGAGGGGTTTAGCAAGAGGTGGTTTGTGGTCATCCAGTGATCTTTCGAGGAGGCAGGAAGCGAGGTCGGGTTGGCAGTTGGGTTTTGAATTCAGGAGTTTTAGGATTAGTTGTCATCGGTGTAGTTATAGCACAGGATATTGTGCGAGCGGATTATTTGTGGGAGGGTGGACATATAAAGGTTAAACAGGAGGGCTGATAGGCATGCTCCTTTTGGAACTCCAGGGTTGACTGGTCAGGCGTGGAAAGCATAGGTGGAGAGTAGTGTTATTTGTTTCCTATTGTCGAGGAAGGATGCTATCCATTTGAGAGCATTTCCACGGCTTCCCAGGGAGTGGAGGCGGTCATGGAGGATTGAGTGGTTGATTGCGTCGAAGGTGGCGGATAGGTCATGGATTAGTGCGGTGCATCCCGCAGAATCAGCAGTGTTTTAAGGTCATCCGAGATTGAGGTTAGGGTGGGTTTGGTTCCGTGTCGGGCTCTAAAACCTGATTGTGCAGGGTCTAGGAGATTGTTGGCTTCGACAAAGGCATTTAGTTGGGAGTAGGCAGTTCGGTGAATGAGTTTGCCAAGGAACCTGGTGTTTGAGATGGGGCAGTAGTTTTTGGGCTCCAGTCGGTCGAGGCAAGGTGTTTTTAGTAGAGGCTTGACATGAGCAGTTTTGAACGCGTTAAGAAAGTTTTCCGAGGAGAGGGAGTCGTTTATGATTGTTCTTGTGTGTTATCCTGCGCAGGTAGATGCGAAAATGTCTTGGAGGGTTGTGGCAGGGGTCCAGCGGGGAGCCGGATGGTTTGCGGGCAGAGAGAAGTTTGAGAAATTGGTCAGTTGATATTGGAATGAAGGACTCGAACGTCGGTTGGGTTGCGGTTGCGGTCGCAGGCGCTGGGATGGCAGGAAGGGTGGGTGGGTTGCTGGTGGGTGTAGGAGAGCTAGTTTGTTGGTTAGAGAATTTGTTCTTTCGAGAGCTGTGGTTTAAAAGTGTAGAGAGAGTGAGTCGCAGAGTGATTGTGAGGGGGTGACAAGGGTGGTGGTACATGATGGTCTGGTGAATTCGGAAATTATTTTGTAAAGTTCTTTGCTGGGGTTTTTACAGTTTAGGATTCGGGAGTTGTAATTGGCTTTTTTAGCTTTCCGGATTTCGGCCTTGTAGTGGCGATGGTGCCGGGCCAAGGCGGATCTCCTCAGGCTGTTTTGTCTTTCCGCCATTTGCGTGGTAGGGATTTATATAGCTGTTTAGTGGTCTTCAGTTCTGGTGTGAACCATCTAGGAAAGAGGCCATGGCGAGCTGATGGTTTGCAAGAGGGGGTGAGCGGGATTAGTGAGGAGTTGAGCCATGAGTCAAAGGCGTCGGAGGTTAGGAATTCATTGGGTAGGCGGGTATGGGGAGGAGCTTGAAGGAGTGCATTGACTAGGTTGGGCAGATTTTTAGTTACTTCCAACATTTGCATAGATTTGGAGGTTCTGGTTCGGGTGAGAGGGGCGGGTTGGGTGAGCGAATGGCGAAGGAAACAATGAAGTGATCGGACCAGATGATATGGGTGGAAGGGTTAAGAGGTATCAGGTTGTGGGAGCTGAAAATGGCATTGAGGGTGTGTCCTTTATAGTGAGTCGCCCTGTTTGTGTGTGTATGGAGGTTAATCGCGTCAAGGCCGTCAACCAGAGAGTGGGTCATAGGGTTGGTGGGGATGTCGAGCCATATGTTGAAGTCTCCTAGAAGGGGGAGGGTGGGATGGTTAAGTTGGAGGGTGATGATAGTCGCAGAGGTTGTTTGAGAATTGTCTATCGTAGCCAGGGGGTCTGTAGATGATTTGGAAGCTGTGGGAGCATGAAGGGGGGGAGAGAGTTTTATGAGGAGGGATTCGCCGGAAGGAATGGATGGCTGGTTGTTGATTGAGGCGTGGAAGTGAGATTGGAAGGCGATTGCTATTCCTCCTCCTCAAGAGGGACGGTTCAGTGGGATGAGGGAGTAGTCTGTGGGGGGGATGGGGAGGGTCGGTGAGGCTTCATTGGCGATAGGGGCGAAGTTGTCAGAGAACCAGGTTTCTGTGATAAAGACCAGGTCCGGTTTGTCAGAAGTGAGGAGGTCAAAGATGCTGTCTGTTTTTTTGCTGCAGATCGGGCATTAAAAAGGATGCAGTTTACTTCGGGACATGAGGGTGATGATGGAGTTGCGGAGGTGGGGGGGGGAAGGGGGAGAGGGTGAAAGATGGGCAGCGAGAGGGGGTGGTTGGAGGTCGATGGGAAGAGTAGGAGGGCAGTTGAGTTGGTGGGTTTGGGAGAGGAGGGGTTGGACTGTTGACGGGTTGGTTGGACGGTTGACGGGTTGATTGGACGGTTGACGGGTTGATTGGACGGTTGACGGGTTGATTGGACGGTTGACGGGTTGATTGGACGGTTGACGGGTTGATTGGACGGTTGACGGGTTGATTGGACTAGGGTTGGAGGATTTGAAGTTGTGGTGAGGGGGGGGGGTTATGAGTTTCAGTTTTGGTTGGTGAGAAGTCGAGGGAGAGGGGTTTCAGGTAGGGGGAGGAAAGGGGGGAGGGTGGTGATGATCGAGATTGGGAGGATGAAGAGGTGGGTAGGGACAGGAGTGGCGATGAGTACTGAAAGATTGAGGGAGACCAAGTAAGTTGTCTCTTCAGTGTTTTCGTTGCAGTTGGTGTGTGAGAGAGGGCGGGGGGGTGGGAGTATCGGAGGGGTAAAGGGAGGAGGCTACAGTTCTTGCCAGAGCGAGGCGTGCAGTTTTTAGGGCGGGGAAGGAGTGGGGTCGGAGGGGGATGATGGTGGGGGTTGATGAGGGGATTGGGGAGTGGATGGTAGTGGGACTGGGTATGCTTGGGAGGCTTGGCTGGCTGTTAGTGGGGGTAGTGGGTATGGTGATAGTGGGGGGGCAGGGGTTTTAGGATGGTTGGCTCGCCATCAAGCTCCTCTGGCTTGGTGTTTGGATAGGGGATGGGTAGGGGATGTGTTGGAGGGCAGGGTGGATTGGGGGAAGGGAGGAATGGGAGGTAGGGCGGGAGGTAAGGGAGGCCGGCACAAGGGGGTCATTTTCGGCAGAACTTGGTGGGTTGGGTGGACTCATGGTTTGGATTAGTTTGAACTGTTATAGTTGGCGTTGGATGATTTCGTTCACACCTTCCCACTTCAACTATACCACCGGATGTTAATTGTACACTCTCTATTATTGATAATTCGCACTTTCTAGGTTCAACTAAACTACCCGGTGAGATTATTCAGTTTCTGGGTTCAACTATACCACCGGGTGAGATTATTCACCTATTCTAAGTTTAACTAAACTACTAGCTATTAGGTGGCCTTAATAAATGCAATTATGCCACAGATATGCTATTGGGCACTACTTTCTAAGTGCAATAACACCACAGATATGGTTTTAGGTGGATTTTCTAAAAGTGACTGCACCACATATGCTACTAGGCAGACTTTCTAGGTGCAATTGAACCCCATATAAGCCATTAAGCAGATTTCTAAGTGCAGCTAAACCACTGATAATGCTATTCAGCCCACTTTCTAAATGCCATTAAACTACAGATATGCTATTAGGCAGATTTTCTAACTGCAAACCAGACCACAGATATGCTATTAGGCGGGCTTTCTAAATGCAATTACACCACAGATATGCTATTAGGTGGACTTTCTAAAAAGTAACTGCATCACAGATATGCTATTAGGCAGTTTTTCTAAGTGCAAATTGGATCATAGATATGCTATTGGGCAGACTTTCTAAAAGCAACTGCACCAGGATATGCTATTGGGCAGACTTTCTAAATGCAATTACACCACAGATATGTTATTAGGCAGATTTTCTAAATGCAACTAAACCATTGATATGCTATTAGGCAGACTTTCTAAATGCAGCTACATCACAAATATGCTATTAGGCAGACTTTCTAAATGCAGCTACATCACAAATATGCTATTGGGCAGACTTTCTAAATGCACCTAAACCATTGATATGCTATTGGGTGGATTTTCTAAATGCAACTAAACCACTGATATGCTATTCGGCACACTTTATAAATGCAATTAAACCACAGATAAGCTATTGGGCAGATTTTCTAGATGCAAACCAGACCACAGGTATGCTATTGGGCAGACTTTCTAAATGCAATTACACCACAGATATGCTATTAGGCGGTTGGGTGGTAGGGTAGTAAGGCGTGAAGTAATTGCTTCAGTCCCTGCCCTTGCCACACTTGACTCATTGTTGGCTTCTTGCTTCCCCTGTGGATACCTGCAGATATGACCTGGAGCCGTCACTGAAGGAGCCGTCCTTTGCCTTGGGTCCTTAGCCGATGGGCTGCCGGGCAGAGGGCTGCCCTGGGAGGACTTGCAATGAAGGGGGACACTCGCCGGGACCAATCAGCGGGAGGGGGTGGTCCGGGAGGAAGGGGAACCAGGAAGCAGGTGCGGGGAGGGAGCGAGGAGCGCGGCAAGAGGATCGAGGGCCTGGGGGGTGGTGAAAAATTAAGCTTTAGAGGCACAAGCCAATGATTTTACAACTATAGCACAGGTCAATACTCGCGCACAACACAAATCTTTTTGCCATAAAGTTGGGTCCTTTGCGCGTACAATGGTTGGCCTTCACAGACGATGTGATTTTATTCGACCCCCCACACTGGTAGGCCTTCAACATAAACTCCATCTCTTTGAACAATTTGCCAAAAGGCATTTGACTCCAAATGCCACTAAAACTTGCATAATGGATTTTAACACCAAACTGAAATGTAAACCTTATAAATGAACTATTGCCTACACCTCTATACCACTTGTGACTGAAACAATCTACCTTGGGTATCATTACTAACAACTTTTCCATCAAAGTTGGCATGAAAAACTCTCAAGCTAAAATCATATACAGTAAATACTGTACATTTTCGCTAATACCGCTCCTTGATTTTTGGAGTCTCAAGGTAGAAAGTGTTCTCTATCCTTTGGATGCCTGTCTTTTCTGGACAGAATGCAGGGATGTTTTTTGAAATCTGTACTACAGCTCCCGTTGGCAATTCCTAATTGTATTATTCGCCACGAGCTAGGGCTTATCTCTCTTTCATGTGGAAAAAAATGGCGCGATCTAACGATCTACTCTAAAATGATAGCACCCCCCAAAAACTCCCTATATTCTGGATTTCAAGCTATGCTACTACAAAATAGCACGCGCACTATGAAAAGATTTCAAGACGGGAATCCTAAACACACTGGCAACCCTAGATATTAATGAATCCGAGTTAATAACTAGATCAGATTATGTAAAAAAGGAAATTTTGGGAATATGACTGGATTAAGACTATCTTGGAGCTGAAAAAATAATCCCCTTATACAGAAAATGCAAAATACTCAATACATCTTCCTCAGTGTCATTATCTAGAGGTATTTCCTAGTAATATATATCGCAAATGTTATGAGGTTTAAATTTAATCAGTACCATACTAAAGAAAGAACTCTTCATTGGCAAGCAAGCGACAAATCTAACGAAGAACCAAATTGTCGCTTCTCACCTTGCACCGAAAAGGAAAAACTCAGAAACATCTTGTTCTTGAGTGCCCCCACTTTAAAACCATCCGTACGCACTTGCTAATTAAATTTGTCACTATCAATTATGAGGAATGTCTCAATATACTTGGACAGAAAGATGTTGGGTCATCATAGGCCGCTTATTTTTGCATTGGTGAGATTGCTCAAACACATTGAAAATTAATTGTTACCCTCTTCATTGTGAACTTCGAAGTTCCCATTTTAAATGTGGTACTTCTGTATTTTATACACTTGAAACATTTTATTTTGAAATGGCTGACCCCATCCCCATGTAGATTTATTCTTATAAGGATTTATTTTTACCTTGCCTTACTATTTTATGTACATATGTTAAATGAGTTCTTTGATATTTGTAAAGGTTTATTGAATGAATCGCAAACCAATAATAAAAAAAAGGGCCACCATTTGTGGTGGGATTGAGTGTTTGTCAATATGGAGCATTTGTTTTCCACTGTCTGTTTTTTGTATTCTTCTAAAAAAAAGAAAAAGGTGTGCTAATTCTGGAATTGTTTCATTAGTCTAGTGAATCGATTTCACCTTCACTTATGGATGCATCTTCTGATGATACCGGCAAAGATCTGAAGGGTTTTGGGTTGGTTTCAGATTTCTTGATAAGTGGTTTGATTTTCCTGTTGAAAGGTTGTTCTGAAAGGTGTACACCCTTTTAAATTCATAGTCCATTTCATCTCTAAGAAATGTTTGTTTTTTTTTATTTTAATTTCTTGTTCGTATTTGGCTAAATACTCATCCATAATCTGATAGTTTTAAAATGTTGCTTCCGGAATTTTGAGGTCTTCTATCTAGCTTTTGATTGTTTCAATTTCTTTGACCAATTTATCATGTGCTTTTTTGGTATTCATAATGATTCTGCATCATTTCTTTTTGAAGTAGTTTTTAACAGTTCTTCCCAATCTTTTAATTCCACTGGACTCTCCTTCTCAAGTATCCTTCACCTTCAGGGAAGTAGTGGAACCTCGTCAACAGTTATCGGTCCCCCTGCTCTACACTCTGCTAGGTCTATCGTGGGCTCGTTGATTGCATCTGAGCTGAACAGGATTCTCCGTACCTCCATGATCAACCTCTTTATTTCTCCCTCAGTTTCTCCCTCTCTTTCCAGGAACACGAAGAAACGGAGGTTGTTCCTTCGTTCCCTATTTTCAAAGTTGTCCATTTTCTTTTTTAATTTCACTTTGGTCTCTCCTTTCCAGTTCCGAGAGCCTCATGTCCACCTGTGTTTCCAAAGTATCACGTGAAGTTTGGTTGTGGTTGTTCTCCAGGCATTGAACCCTCTCGTCGATGGAGTCCATTCTCTTGTCCATTTTATCTAGCCTGAGGCCCAGTTCTGAACGGATCCCTCTGATTTCCTCCATCAGTGCAGCTATGTACTTCTTGGTAGACACAGTCCTCCTCCATTGCACTGTCCTGGGTGGGCAAGGTCTCTGATGCACCGGATACACTGGTTTGAAATTGGAATCTCTCAATGATGTTTCTCCAGCTCATTTATCTTCGGGCTCCCAGTGCTCTCTGTAGCCCACTCAACGAGCTGCCAGTCCTGATCTTTTCTGATCCTTTTTGGTGCTGCACGGTTCTGCTCCTGGTCCACGCACACCCCACTCCGTTCGGGCGGGCAGACTAGATCTATGGAGGACAGGGCTGGACCTAGCTATATTTTTTATATAGCACCATCTCACTCTTAGGCCTCAAGGTGCTCACATAGACAACAGGCATTTAACAAAAAGAAGCAGAATAGTCCGGGGCAGGAGGGTCCAGTATGTTTCAGACAGCTGATGGGAGAGAGAGAGCCTCTCTTCTTTCTGTAGTCGGCCCCCTACTGCTGTGTCCCAGAGGCCACTGTGATTCTCCCTCGTGGCTACTTCTCTCCCTTGTCTCCAGCAACTCTGGCGTTCTCCCCTCATCATCACTCTGCATGCTCATATGACAGACCTTGTGTGGGTTGTGGCGAGGCAGGCAGGCACCCCTCTTTCAACTGAGGGGGCCCTCACCTCGCAATCTTCGTCTTGTGCTGATCCCCCCCCTATCCCAAGCGTCCTCTTTCCTTTCAGCAGAGTGCAGGGCCGGGCTGCTCCCAATTTGCTGTAGTTCAGTGGGGCCTTGTTGACTTACCCAGGTCTTGACTCCCCTGGGCCCTTTTCACTATGCTCATCAATGGGCCCTCACCTCTTCTTTCTCCTCCTTCCCCTGCTCACAGGTCTATCTCTTGGGGAGAACTGCTCCAGCTGTGCCTCCAGTCCTACCTCACTCCGGGTCTCAAAGGTGCACTCTCCTGTCCTTCCGGCCTACCAGAGCAGCGCCCCCCCACCCCCTTCGCTGCCTTTCTCCTCAAAGGGTCCGGGTGGGGTTTCCCGGGGACCCCAGGTTGCTCCACCCACTCCTGTCTCCGCTTCCCTGTCTTTGGGCAGGTTGCAGTGCCTCCTCCCCCTCCCAGATGCCTCCGTGCTTGGGCTTTCACTGTGGGCTGCTCACACCCATTCTCTGGGTCCAGGGTGCCCCTCCAGCTTAGTCAAGGTCAATGGGGAGCCCCACATGGTCACCTCAATGGTGGGATCCCCGGGTCTCCACCAGGGGTTCCCTTGCACCCCACTCCTTCTACACTTGGGCCTCTTGACGCCTCTCTGCTGGGGTGTCTCCAGCTCTGTCCCTCTTACTTCCCGTGGGGTGTTTCGGCTTCCGCCCCCACTGCTGCAGAGCACCAATGGCCCTTAAATCCGCCCCTGTGCAAGGCCTGGCACAGCGTTCCCCTGCGCCCCCCCCCCCCCTTCCTCACTTACCGCCAGCCCCACAGGGCTTTTTCATTCACTGGTGCTGTCCAACCAGCCTCCAGGCCTGCTCCTCAGTTCACTCTCTGAGGGGGGGAGGGGTTGGGGCACCGGCATGCAGCCCGTCTGCTGTCTTGGGGTGCACCCCCTGTTAGGCCCCTCTTATGCCCTTCCTTACAGACCTTCTTCATGCGGGGCCTGTGCGGGCTTCCCGTGTTCCGCAGCTCCTCCTTGCCACCTCCGAGATAGCCACAGCTGTCGGCATGGCTCTCGCCCACCCAATGCTCAATCTGGACCAAACTTGGGATGGGTGTGCCCCTAGCTTCTCTCCTGGTGGGGGTGATCTTTATCACCCAGGGGAGGCAAAGGGGGGGGGGGGGGCTCAGTCTCCTTCATGTCACCGGACTTGGGAGCTGATGCGGCTAGGAGCCGCTCGCTATGTGTGCCCCCCAACCCCCCTGGCACCCCCCCCAGGTATTTTGATTACAGCAAAGCCCTTCAGACCAAATGTACCCACAAAATAACTAGAGGCCATAAGTGTGTTTTGAGAACCAATCCATAAACTGCGAGTACCTCCCCCATCCCACCAACAACCCCAACCTGCCAGTTAAATCCCCCACCCCCCTAACTTGCAACCAATGAGCCATTGCATTTGAGGCTCTTGAGGCGTAGCCACCCCCACTCACCACTGCTATTGCATTCAACCCCTGCTGTAGGTCACCCATCCTATGACAATAGCAACCAAAGATATGGGCACTGCCTCTCTGCCATATTTGTAGCCTGAGTCCCTGGGGGAGGACCTGACCTGGCACCTTCTGTTTGTTGCCGGCCCGGTCCCACTGTCCACACTGTCCAAAAAGTCACTCACCTCAGATGATGGCAAAAACATTGCTTTGCCATTATGCTACACCCTCAAATGTGCCGGAAATAACATGGCATATTTGTTCCCCTTCGCTTGGAGCCTCCTTTTCACCTCACAAACTCTTCCTTGATGCATGTACCCTATTTGTAAAGTCCGGGAAGAGCCGAATCTGGTTGAGGGCAATTCCCTGGAGCAATGCAGTGTGCAGTCCCTGTCGCGGTAGTTAAGTTTGGCCATTATGGGTCTAGGTGGGACGCTGCCTGGAATATGGTGCGCCTTCTCCACCACAAATGCCAACTAGAAGCCAGTCTCCCCCAGCATCTTGCACAGCATAGACTCCACCCACTGTTCCATGGGCCCATTATCTGTTGCCGCCAGCACTTCGACTATTCTGAGGTTATTTCGCCGGGACCTGGATTCTAGGTAGTCTTGCTTCTCCAGTAACTCTTGGACCACATGCTTCAGTTGGACTACTTCCCATGCCAACGCCGCAGATTCATCCACCACCATGGGCAGACACTGCTCTGCTTCATCCATTCTATCACTGTGCCTGTTCGACCTGACCTGCCTGTGGTTGGCTTTAAAAGAAAGTGCGGGTATCCAGTTTGCTGTCCAGTGAATGAATGCCAGATTGTAACTGCGCCTGGATACCTTTTGTCCCGCAGTGTGTCCTAAGAAGGTTCAGCCCGCGATTCCATCACCACCTCCGTGTCCTGTGATCCTTTTGCTTCCTGTTTTGATGGTGAGGGCGTACCAAACGGGAGCCTGTACTGCGTCTTTTCACTTTGCCCAATCCCTCCTGCAGCACAGACAGCCAATATAGATCCCAGTGAGGTCCCCCACCGCAACATATTGCCATGCGCTCAATGCTACCGGTAATCTAGGCGCCCAAACCAGTCCTGCAACCGTGGCCACCGGCTGTGCACCAACCTTTCTGCTTCCAGTCCCCTGACCTTGCGCACCAGGCTTAAACCTGTCCAGTACGGGGGCACATTGCTCTGGTACACACAGAGGGGGATGGGGGGGGGGGGGAAGAGAGAAGCTTACCACCATTCACCCAGCTGCACAAATTCCTCTGCGCGTGTCCCATCGATGGCCGTTCCCCGCGCCTAGTAATGGCACCCGGTTCTCAGGGAAGGCAGCACCAGCCCCTTCGGCCTAGCATAGATGGTGGCTGCTTATCCAGTGGTGGCTGCAGTCTCCACATTGTCATCAGTGGCCTCCTCCCCAATGGTGCTGTGTTCTTAGAACAGTAGAAAGCAGCTGTATTATGGGGATGCCTCCCACTGTGTCCCCCCTCCTCATCCCCCCGGAGTGATTCCCAAAGTGTCTGGCTCCACAGGTATCCTGCAGCCTCCCAGGGGTAATCTGTCACTCCACTTGTCCTCCTGGCCATTTTAGCAAGCGTGTTTGCCCCGCAGCTTCAGAGGCTGAGCCAGGAGACCGCTCCCAACCTCCAGCTCCACCTAGGAGCCTGGTGCGGTGTCCCGGACAGGCACTGAATCTGCAGGCCGAGCTGCAACCAGCTGTCAGCCGCCTGTGCCTGTAGCAACACGGCTGCCGAGCCTCCTTCACTCTGCGGGGGGTGGGCTGGATGCATGTCTTTTTCGGCCGTTCCTCAGGCCTCGACTGGACCCAGCTCCTCTGACTGCACCCGCTTTGCTACGCCACTGCAGGGGTGCAGTAGAAGCTTTGCCGGGATCTGGTCCAGAAGCCCCCCACAAGAGGTCGTCTGAGTGGGTAAACTGAACCGCTTCCTGGCACTCCTCAACCCTGCCACTCAGACAGTACCCTCTGACAAGAAATTGCTGCAGTTTTTGTTCAGGGAAGGCCAGGACAACAGAGGGCCAGTTTTAAAGGGCTGCATACCTCCAGCCAACATCAGCTGGAGCCCTTCCACAGGCCTCACACTGGCTTCCCGCCCAGAGCTTAAGGTGCCGCCGCGTCTGCATTATCACTTACTCTGGGCCTCACAACAGGTCAACTGCCACTACCACCTCCTGGATACTTGGAGGCTGAAGAGACACTGCAGGAAGACCCCTGTTTCACCGGCAGTGCCCACACAGGCTTTTTTAGGGAGCGATCATGTCGAAGGCAGGATAACAGGATATTCAGTGGAAGAATCAGGAGCTCACAGAAGATCGACCATCATGGCGAAGCTCTCAAGCCCCCCCCCCCCATCCCCACAAAGATGTTTTTTAAATGAATGTTTTTGCAAAAATCTCATCAAATAATATTCACATTCTTTGGTTTTTAGTGTGGTTTGAATTTTGTAGGCTCAAAAAGAGGCAGATTAGATTTGTATTGATTTAAGTGATGAAATGATGAGAAAAATTGGAAAAATAATGGTTATAGTTTCCGCAGACATTAATGTGTAATATGAACCCTTCGTTATAAACAATTTTGGGAGGGAGATACTGCACCACACATCCCTACTCGAACATGGCCACCTAGACGCGCAGAGATTGGCAAACACTTATAAGCAGGTGGACTTGACAGCCGGTAATGGTAGATTGTCCGGTAATCGCCCAGCAAAGCCTACTTTCTGGCATACAGCGAACCATAAATGGTTACATGTGTTTGACTATAAATCTTGAAATGACAAGTCATGATATGCAATGCGAGCAGGCGTTGAGGAAAAACATGGTCATTGCAGAATACTGCATTGGAGATTGTTCATCAATACACATTTGGGTGTAATGATCAGTGACCAAAAGGATTACAAAGAATACCTCTTGAGCTTAGAGAGGAAATTAACCCCAGTTATTTTCCAAACAATGATCATACAAGCAAAATATGGTACATTTTCCATTACACCTACTCTCACGTACTATCACCAAAAGGTCATTCCTATATTTTTATATGGTTCGGAAACCAAGGCAATTTCATTGGAAATGTGGCAAAAATGTGAAAGTACATTTTGGCGTCAAATTCTTAATCTGCTGAAAAATGTCCCAATAGTGTGGATTAGATATGAATTGAGTCTTGTATCTTTGGACACTAGGTATTTGTGGCAGTTCATTGCACTTTTTAGGAAATGTTTGGTTGCGCCTGTACCAAATATGTTGAGTAATGTTCACTATACAACATATGCTAAAATGGAAATATAGTTCTTCATACATTAGCCAAAGTCGACATTTCTATTCAAATTCTTGTAGCAAATCCTGGTCGAGCAAAGATTAAACTTTTTCAACTTGATTGGATCAGAACAAGAGATAAATGTAAAATTGATCAAGATTTTAGAAACCATCCCTTTCAAGACAAAAGGTATAAAGTGGTTGAGTCGTACATGCTTAAATGTCCTTCTCCATCGCATAGATTGGATTTTTTAAGTTTGAGATTTAATGTGTTGTTCACTAAAGAAATACAAGCGAGGCGTGAAATAATTGCTAAACATTTTTTTTTTAAATATCTTTATTGGATTTTCAGCAAGTAGTGACAAAGGATCATTGATTGGTCAATTCAATATGCATAATCCAAAAAACAACATAATATAACATTCCCAACTCTCCCGCCCCACCCCCCTCCGTCCGAGACCTCAGGTACATCCACTTTATTCTTCTGGACCTTGTGTCGGGCCGGGACTGTCCGTGCTGACCGAGGTGCTGTCTTGAGCCGCTGGGTGGAGCAATGGCACTGTTAACGCCACCGAACAGAGTAGTTCATCACTGGAGTCCAGCCTCTGTACCTGAATCGCTGTTTCCCAGGCCACGGTCTCAGCAGCTATCCATCTTTTGAGGTCACCCCACCAAAGGGCCTTGCTTAGGCCTCCGGCGCTTTTCCATCCCATGGCTATGCGTCTTTTCGCTGTGATGTATATCAAGTCTTTGAGTTTATTTAGGGACTTATTCTTACTGTTTTGCTTATAGCTTCCCAAATAACAGGCTGCTGGTTTGTGAATTTCCACTTCAATCTCCGCGTTTGCTACCCTCTCCTTCACCTGGGCCCAGAACCTCTGGACCGTCGGGCAGCCCCAGAACATGTGGGTCATTCCCGCCCTCGGCTCCTTGCATTTGGGGCATGTCTCGGTTGTGGCTCCTTTGAACCTCGATATGGCGTCAGGTGTAAGGTAGGCCCTGTTGGTAATGTACAGTTGGATGAGTTGGAGACAGGCATTTCTAGAGATTTTTTTATGGTAGTGAGTTATTCTCTCCCATGCTTTGTCCTCAAATTCAAGGCCCAATTCCCTCTCCCACCTCTTTGCATTTAAGTTCATTCCTGGTCGTGCCCTGCAGTAGGGCTTCGTATAGTCTGGAGGTTGCGTGCCCCCCCCCCCTCTGCAGTGTCCAACATCGACTCAATGATCTCGTTCTCCATGACTTGGTCGGTGGCCTCCGCCCATCTGTCCTTCATGGCCTGTGGCACTGCTCTGTGGAGCAAAAACTGGCCTGTGGGCAGGCCTGTGGACTTGCTGAGGTCAGTGAATGTCATGAGCTCCTGTTCGTAAGTGAGGTCTCCTAATACTGCCGCCCCATAGGGTTCCCACTGGGTGCGTGTTTCCGTGTGTTCCCATGAGAGTTTAGCTATGACTGCTGCAATGGGGATCTGCGGGGAATACGGGTCTGTCACCCCCCACTGATTTACAGGCCCACTTCCAGAGCTGGGATCCAAGTCTAACCAGGTATGGGTAATGTCTCAGAGCCCCCTTGTCAACCCATAGTAAGTCTCGGAGTAACAGTCGAGGCAGAGCCGGTTGGAGAAGTCGGGTGTCTGAGGTGGTTTCATCTGCCATCCATTGCGTCACATGCTTTAGTTGACTAGCCAAGTAGTAAAGTTCGAAATTAGGGACCTTCAATCCCCCCCCTCTCATAGTCTATGGAGAATGTCCAGCGCCACTCTGTGCCTACCTCCCTGCCAAAGAAATCCCCTACAGAGTTTGTCTCTGAAAAAGGAGCGAGGGATGTTGAAGGGGATGTTGGAAAAGCAGTGCAGTAAACGGGGGAGTGCCACCATTTTGAGGAGACCCGCCAGCCCCGCAACTGACAGTGGGAGCTTACCCCAAAAATCCATGGACTTTGCAAGGGCATCATTAGCCCTAACCGTGTTAAGAATGTGTTCGGTGCTAGGGTTACGGTGTATGGTAACGCCAAAGTATCTAAACAATGTCACCTGCCATTGAAGGTCTAGAGGGGGCAGGGATCTGTGCTCCTCTCTGTACAATGCAGCAAGGGAATAGAGACAAGACTTGTCTTTGTTGATCTGAATGCCCGTGTTTGTGGAAACCATCTAAAGTCTCTAAAATGTAGGGCAGGAGGTGCTCTGGGTTGTGCAGGTACAGCAGCATGTCTGCGTGCATAGAGACAAGGTGTCTCCCCGCCCAGTTCAATGCCACTGTCTCTGTACTCCTGCCGGAGATGTGCGGCTACAGGCTCTGTGGCAATAATGTATAGCATAATATATAGCGTAGGGGACAGTGGGCAACCCTGCCATGTGCCTCTGTAGAGGGGCCATTTCTCTGAGTATCTTATTGGTTCGCAAGCTGGCAGTGGGATTGGTGTAGACCAATTGGGTCCACTTAAGGAAGGCGGGTCCGATCCCCATCCTAACCATGGTGGCATATAACCATTCCCATCTCACCGAATCGAAGGCCTTGGTGGCGTCTAGTGACGCCACAGCATATTTCTGAGGCCCTCGCTCGGTGCTGTATATTAAGTTTTCGGTGATAGAGCGCCCTGGCACGTAGCCAGTTTGGTCCTGGTGAATCAACAGGGGAATCGCTCTAAATAATCTATTAGCAAGGAGTGCAGTCAGTATTTTATCTACATTTAACATAGATAGTGGTCTATATGACCCACAGTCCGTCCCATCTTTTCCAGGCTTCAGCAAGGGGATTATTATGGCTTCTCTCATGGAATCGGGGAGGATACCGCGTTCGTAAGCCTCGTTGTATACCTGTGCTAGCAGTGGGGCAAGGGTCTCCTGATATGACTTATAGAATTCCACGGGTAGGCCATCAATGCCCGGCGCTTTCCCAGATGGTAAGGATCTAATTATTGCTTTCACCTCGTCGGGGGTGATTGGGTCGTCTAGGGCTTCAGCCATTTGTGAATCTATTTTGGGTAGCGCTATGTTATCCAGGATGTCCTCTATCTCGGTGTCGGTGGGGGGCAGGGTCTTGGAGTATAGGTTACGATAGAACTCCGAAAAGACCGGGTTAATCTCTGCATGGGTGTGCGCTGTGGTGCCATCAGGTCCGAGTATATGGCAAATGGGAGTCCTAGGGGTTTCCCTCTTGTAAAGCCAGGCTAAGAGTTTACCGGGTTTATCTACCATCATGTGCGTTTTTTCAGTGTGCTTAGCATAACTTAGTTTTCCCAAGCTTTCCCAGTGCGACAGGCAGGTTTGTCGCAGTTTGGTAATTTCCTGTAGATGTTCTGGAGTCGAATCTGTCCTACTCTCCAGCTCCCCCAACTCCCTTTCTGCGCCCACCAGGGAATTGGTGATGGACCTCTGGGCGCCCACACCACGGCTATCATCTCTCCCCTCATGACTACCTTATATGCCTCCCACGCGCTACCGACGCATTCAACACTGTCCAGGTTGTTTTGCCAGTATTCATCGGTACTGCCTTTTATGTGTTCTCAAAAGGCTGCATCGAGCAGGGCTTCGGCCCTAAGTCTCCACGTGGGAATTGGGGGTCTGGGCGGGTATACCTCCCAGGTGGCCAACATGGGAGGGGGGGGGGGGGAATGGTCTGACAACACCCTTGGCAAATACTGTGCGTCGCTAAACGTGGCTTGCTGCCCCAGACTGACTAGAATATAGTCCAGCTTAGTGTGGACATTGTGTGGCGGGGAGAAGGAAAATTCTCTTCGCTCAGGGCCCTGTTCCCTCCACAGATCACATAGTGCCAGCTGGCTTATTAATTAGACAATATTTTGGCTGGGGGGGATGGGAGGGAGTGTTTGGTATCAGACCTGCCTTTGAGGGGATATCTAGGGTGCAATTATGGTCTCCCAGTAAACCATAGTGCAATTTACATAAGGGCTCAGTCGCGAAAACGGGTTGGAAGAAAGCGGTGGCATCATGATTAGGAGCATAAGTACTAACCAGGCATAGTTCCTTCCCTTCCATGGTACCTTGCACAAGTGTCATCCTGCCCTCGTCCGTCTTGGTGCTCACCACTCTGAATGGGATGTTCGGGTCGATCTAAATCAGGACCCCTCTTGCATAAGAGGAGTAGGAGGACCCGATCAGGGCCCCTCGCCATGTCTTGGCTAGCGCCTTCAGTTTTTCCGTCAGGTGTGTCCCTTGAAGCATAGCAATTCCAACCTTGCATCGTCGCAAATATGCGTGTATCTGGCGTTGTCACAAAGCTGTTCATGCCTCTGACGTTCCACGTCATTACTTTTATTTTTTCAGCCATAGGCGCCGTGGTGTCCGTTGCTCCTCCTCGGCCTCGGTCGAGGTCCTGTTATTAATGATGTATCTGTCGTGAAGTTATCCTGAGGTCTCGGTGTTTTTTGTTCAAATTTCCCAACGTGGGTGCTAACTCCCCGTTTCTCCCTCCCATTTAATAAACTTCCCAAACATAGAACTGGTCCAGCGAGGTGACCCTCGTTCTGACTGTCCCGTTTCCTCTTCTTAGGACCAGGCATGGTCTTCGGGTGCCCTACGGGCGGGTAAACATACCCTGAAAAAGAAACTCCTGGGGGTTGGGGGGAGCACCTGCTTCGGCTTTCCGCAAAGTAGGATCATATCAGCCGTTTAATAGGCTAGGTCCATCTGCTGATACGGAGTTGTATTAAGAAGAGTTCTCCTGCGGTTTTTGGGAGGCGGTTCGATGCGGCTTCCGCCTTTTGTCTTCGATGTCGGGTAGTTGCTGTCCGTCCATCCAGTCCCGTGCCTGTTCCGGGGTGTCAAACAGGAGGGCCCTGTTGTTGTGTATCACCTTTAGCATTGAGGGGTATAGAAGCATGTATCGCAATCCTGCTGCTTTCAATCTGGCTTTCGTATGTGTGAACTGAGCTCTGCTCATCTGTACTTGCAAGGTGTAATCGGGATAAATTGCAGTGTTGGCAGAGTCCCTCTTGATTTGGCCACCTGATCGTGAATACGCCAAAATGACCTCTCGGTCCCTGTAATTCAGTACTTTCGCTACCATAGGCCTAGGTGGACCGCCTGGTGGTGGTTTCTTCGCAAGTGATCTATGAGCTCTCTCTATGGAGAAGCCCTGCGACAGCTTTTCTGCGCCAATCCCCTGCAGCAGGAGGTTCTCCAGGTAGTTGGTGGGATCCGGACCTTCGATGCCCTCCGGTAGGCCGAGAAGCCGGATGTTGTTGCGGCAAGCCCTCCCTTCTGCCTCCTCCGCTCTGTCCTCCAAGTTCTTGACTCTCTGCTGGAGGCCATCTACATCGGTAGGAGTTGGGTTTTTGCTTCCGTATTTTTGCGTACCTGGGTCTCCAACGCTTCGGTTCTGCCAGCCAAGGAGCGGACATCCTGACGTAGGAGGCCCAGATCTATGGCCACAGCGTCGATTTTGTTCACCATTGTTGCTTGGAATGTCTTAATGGTCTCCAGTAGTTGGGTATTGCTGGGTTCGGCCACCGCTACAGTGGGGCCGGCTTCTGTCTCGACAGATGCCATGTCTGAGACCTCGGGGTTGGGGAGTCTGTTGGCCGTGAAAGCGTCTATGGTGGTCTGGCGCTGCTTGGACCTAGCCCCCTTCGGCGTCGATTTGTTCGAGCGCAACATTCCCCAGTTTCCGGCTATGTCTGTGGGCTTCAGGCGCTGAGGGCTGTTTCGCCGATGTGCGCTTTCCTTTGTGGCCTCGGGTGAGGCTCGCGACTTCGAGGTGCGGAGGCCTGTGTCGTGCCTATCGTCCACGGTCCCTTGGATGTCTCGGTGGCCCATGCAACGCCGCCGATGCCCCGTTCGGCAGCTGTGCCACCAAATCGCTCTTCCTCTTCCCCTCACGAGCGGTTGTGCAGGTTTGTAGTTTTGCGGTCCGTTGGGCTGGCGCTGGGCTCCCCGGGCTCAGTGTGTGAGAGCCGCCATCTTGGCTCCTTTCCGAGCGGTTATCCGCGGGTGGCAAAAACAAGTCTTTCGGGCTTACACCCTCGTGTGTGGAGGGTCCTGGAGCTTCACGCAGGCGTCCGCAACAATCGTGGTTCTTCGCAGGGTCTGTTTGTTTCAGAGCCGTAGAAAACAGCTTATAAGTGGCACATCTAGCGGAGCTCGCCGAAGTCGCGTCCTCTCTACATAGCGGTTAGCCACGCCCCCCAAATAATTGCTAAACATGAGAATGTTTGTCGATTTTGTGAAATTCCCCAAAAAACCTTGCGCCATTGCAGTTGACTCATATGTTGCAACATATTCGCATTCTATAGTTAAAAAAAGAAAACTGTTTAAAGACTTCCAAGAAAGTACACCAGACTTGTGGTAACTAATTTTATCAGGAAAATTGACCTCAATGAGAATTGCTGTCATTGGTTTTCTAGATGCATTGCAATTGAACTAGAAACGTGTAATCCAGATCTTGAACAAATATAAGAACTCCCAATAGATTTTGTCATTACAATTTATTGGTTGTAATCTTATGAGTTTTTGAAATGTTATTGTTCAAAGAATTAATTTTTAATCAAAACATTTTTGTATAATATTGTTTGAGCAAACATGCACTGATGCAAAATTGATATGTATGGTTTTCTTTTTATCTTTTGATTGTATGGGATGTTTTTAAATATTGTAAAGCTCATAATCAGTTAAATCAATAACTTTTTTTTAAAAAGTATATATTCCCCTTCACTTCCATCTATTTCGGGGGGCGTTCCCTCCCCCCCCCTCCCTCCTTCCCCCACCAAATAGATCATGTTAAACGCACCTTTTAAATGTTGCCCTTCCTGTAATATGAAGTTCCCCTGGAAAGACCTGCACCGAGTGTACAATCTTTGTCTCCCCAGGGATCAAGCAGAGGGACAGTAAGTCTTGCAAACTGTTCAGGCCTAAAACACTAAAGGACCGCAAGACCAAACCTTGAGGGAGCCTCCAGCGACGGCAGCCTCAATGTCTTAAGTGACGCTGAGGGCGATCGGGGATCCATCGTGTTCCCAAGTGCGAGGCCCAAGCACCACCAGGCAGGCTGGTGGTTCTGCTATGGGGAAGACACCTTGCGGTTCAAGCCCTACTAAGTCTCATCACATGAAGCACACCTCCCAAGGCCGAAAGTTGACCACGCCGCTGACCGATGGGCCACACGTGGCCTCGAGGGGGAGGTCCGAACTTTCCCTGTCCTCTGGGCCATCGCGGTCGCAATGACCACATGGCAGGCCCCTGAAACAGGTGTTTGACACTGCATCTAAACCTACAAAGTGCTCAGGTGCTGATGACAGAGTGTCGAAAGACGCGTCAACGGTCTCCAAAAAGAGCACAAAAAGATCGAAGATGGGAGAGTTAATCAAAAAGCATGACTCCGACACCCTGTTAAAGGGCCGTACTTCAAAAAAACCACAAGTCTTCGACGTCCCAGACGGGGGGGGAAAAAGCCCAAGCTACTAAAAGCAGGGATTTCACTACCCCAGACGGCACTCTTTTAGTGGTTATACACCATAAATAAACCCCTGCCCCAGAGCACCCACTACTTCTGCTCCCGCTGTACTGCTAAGCTCCTCACAATGGACAACAGAAAAACGTGTTGAAGTTATGAGGAGGGATGTCCTGTTTCAGGAATTTCTTTGACCACCCCGAAGTCCTCCAATCTTCAGGGAACACCACAGAGCGGGGCACCAGTCACTCAGCCAACCGCCAGAAAAGCCTGCCTAGAGTCCACACAGGCTTCCACCTCGCATCAGGACCTAAGGCAAGACACTTACTACTATAACACGCAAGGCTACCAGGACCCTGATGACGATGGGGACATGGTGGACGTGGACCAATATTATGATGAAGTTGAGGACGTATGTCATCCAGTCCCCAGATCACACCGACCCACGGTGGCAGACTCACTGGTAGACAACCAGTTACAATATAATGACAGGCTCCTAAAGGCTGCACAGCACTTTAAGATGGACACACAAGAAGCCTAAGTCGACAAAGACTTTGTGGAGGACATCCTCTGGGATAAAAAATCAGCAACTCAATTTATCCCTGTTTCAATCTGTGCTGAGACTCTCTGCTCACGCCCAATCTAGAAGATGTTCAGACCAGCCCCCATCAGATCCCTTATGTCTTAGGGGGCAGTAAAAACCCGACTCTTTTTTTAGTCACTACTACAAGAAAGAGAGCGGGAACCCCTCTGGCCTTGCCGAAGCCCCTCCTGATAAGGAGAGTAAGAAAATCTACACCCTGGGCAGAAAGGTAGTTTCCTCGGCAGCCTGCCAAACAAGAATTGCTAGTAACGCAACACTATTAGCCAGTTACAATTGTCACACGTGGGATGAAATTGCTCACCAGAACGACTCTGTCCCAGAGTCCCCCAAAACACTGCTCTCGCTCACCGTTGCAGGGGGGGAAACAAGTAGCCAACTGCAGCCTCAAAAATAACTTGGACATGGCAGAAGGCACCCTGATTAAACGCCACGTATGGCTAGGGCAACCAGGCTTTAAACTTGAAACCCAGGCAACACTCCTAAACATGCCCATTGAACCCAACGCTTTGTTTGGCAAAGCAGTAGACTATGCTCTCGAGCGCAAAAGAGGAATATGACACCCTCAAATCCCTAGGGCAGCTCACCAACAAACCCTTTGGGAAAAGAGGGGGCTCTAACTCTTGCCGTTTCAGAGGGCAAAACTCCCAACGGGCCTCAAATTACAGTCAAAGTGGCCAAGGGTTGTCCTGGGGTTCGTCACAGGGGCAATCCTCACAGCAGGGTGTTCAAAGAGGCCAAATGAGGTCTCGCAGTAGGGGCAGATCCTCCTCCTCTAGATGGTGCTCAAACTCCCCTGCACCCCAAAGCAATGACCATCCTGTTACATGTTCCATCCCATGCCCCTCCAGTAGGAGGTCATATTTCACACTTTACCCACGCATGGGAGGGGATCACTTCAGACAAGTACGTACTTTCTACTGTGGCAGGGGTGGGGGGTATTGAATAGAGCTAATCCAAACACCAGCCACCCGCCAAGACCGTGACACAGCTCCCAGGAAGCAAAACGTATCCTGTTGGATGAGGTGATGGCGCTGCTTCTAAAGGACGCCATAGGAATCGTCCCGGCAAACCAGGTTAACTAGTATTTATTCAATGTACTTCCTTGTGCCGAAAAAGACTAATGTGCTAGACCTATGTCAAGCTACAAAGATTCTGCATGACAACGCTACAGGAGGTAATCCCACTGCTAAAACAGGGGGACTACATGGCAATCTTGGATATGGAAGGTGCATGCTTCCATATTCCAGCGCACAGAAGGTTCTTGCGTTTTCAAAATCCCGAACCAACACTGCCAGTTCAAGGTTCTACCCTTCGGTTTAGCCTTCGCTCCAAGGGTATTTACCAAAGTATTAGCTGTTGTGACAGCGCATCTATGCAGAGAATCGATCCCAGTGTACCCTTATCTGGACGACCGGCTGATAATGGGGGAATTCCTCCCTCACCCTCCCAAATCAATCTCCTGTTCCAATTGGGATTCTCAATCGAGGAAGAAAAAATAGTTGTGTTCCAAGCAAGACCAAACAGTTCTTAGGAGCGGTCATAAAGACAGAAGAAGGTCTAGTCTTTCCATCAAACGAAAGAGTGAAAAATGTACTGCTGCAAATACCTCAGTATCTAGCTGGTCGCCAAATAAGGCTACGCAAAGCGATGCGCTTGCTCGGGATGATGTCATCCTGAATTTACCTTGCTCTGCACGCACTGCTACGCATGAGTCCAACGCAAGAGTGGTTAGCGAAAGTTGTTTCAGGCAAGTGGTCAGTGGGACGATCTAGTGGTTGTTTCGGTAACCCTAGTACTAGCACTATGCTGGTGGACAAGGGAAAACTTGTTCAAGGGAAAACCTTATCACAACCCCCTACATTACAAGAAGATCTCACAACAGACTCCTCACTTACTGGGTGGGGAGCCCATTGCTTTCACCACACATCACATTCCCTGTGGACAGAGATCACGTCTGGAACAAGTGCACCTGTTGGACCAGACAGTACAAATCCTCAAGGACAGCACATCCGACACGTTTTACATAAACAAGCAGGGGGCACACAATCTCCAAGTCTGTCCAGGCTAGAACAAAAAATGTAAAAGTAGGCACTCAAACGCAACATGTTCTTAACATTGCAACATGTGCCAGGGGAACTCGATTCTCTGGGAGACTCATTAAGCAGAGATTCTCTACTTGAAGTGCACGAGTGGCATCTTGACAGAAATATTCTAAACAATATCTTCTCCCTATGTGGTTACCCTACTTTAGTATTTGTATTTGTATTTATTTATTTATATTGCGCACCTTGCCCAGAGGCTTGCGGGCGCATGTTTAGGAGGAGGTTACAAGTTACAGAAAGGAGGTTACAGGTTGCAGAAGGGGTGATACAGTATACTGTTAGAGGTGATATTAACATAGATATTAACAGCAAAGTAGCGGCACCCGGTTAGACTTTTTCACCACAAGCCATAACACGCAATGCCCTGACTTTGCATCCAGGTTTCCCCAACACGGGCTGAAGGGTTATGCCCTGTGGATGAACTGGTCAGGGAAATTTGCCTACGCTACCCTCCCCCCACCCCCCAGTTCCCCGACTCTGCTACTGAGCAGGCGTGGTCGTCAAAATGCACCAGGAACAAGTGCCACCAATCCTGGTCTCTCTCCTATGTGGGCGTTTGGTTTCCACACCTGCGCAAACTGGCGATGTGCGATCCACTCTGTGACCCTAAAACATGCTTACACAGCACGGTTTTGAACAATGTTCCACCCACAACCTCAGTCTATGAACTTGGCAGCTTGGCTCCTGAAGTCCTATCATTTGGCTATTTTAAAACTACCTCAAAGGTATATGGACATCCTCAAGCAGGCACTTAAACCAGACACTGTAATTCTAACAAATGGAAAGGATTTGTAATATGGTGCCAGTCGGAGTATAAACCTGATAGAATGTACCCCATCACACATTTCCCCAATACAGGCTCCACTTACTAGACCCCGGGGTAGTATTCAACTCAATCAATGTTCACCTGGCAGCTCTATCCGCATACACCACTTCTCAAAGTGAGTTGTCTTGGTGGAAAGTCCCAGTCATTAAGGCATTCATGGAAGGAGTAAAGGCTCTACCCTCCCATTTCTAACCTGCCTCCAAGGTGAGACCTTCACGTTGTACTTGCAAAACTGATGGGACGTCCCCCTACCCCCCTTTTGAGCCTATGCATACATCTAGCCATAAACATCTTACATATGACGTTTTTCCTGGTGGCTATCCCCTCCATAAGAAGAGTCTGTGAACCATGAGCTTTGCCAGTGCAAGACCCTTTCTTTGTGATCCACAAAGACAAGACAAGTTGGTACTAAGAACACACTCTAGATTTGCACCCAAGTTCCATGTCAACCAGTCCATTGAACTATCCACTTTCTGTCAAAGCCCTTCAAACTAGCTGAGAAACTCCATACACTAGATGTAAGGAGGGCGGTCCTTGTCTATGTAAACAAGACAAAACCGCTAAGAAAAACAGACCAACTGTTGGTCTCCATAGCACGAGGCAGGGAAGGTGACCACACTTCAAAAAACACCATCTCCAGATCGATAGTCTGATGCATACAACTCTATTATCTGTCAAAACGCTGCCTTTCACACCAAGAGCTCGCTCTACCAGGGTTACATGAGCTACCTCTGCCTTTATTGCAAAGTTCCCGCTGGATGCCATTTGCAAAGCAGCTACATGGAGCTCTATCCATACTTTTTACTCAGCACTACTGCATTGACACACGTTCTAAAGCCGATTCACAGGTGGGACAAGAGGTGCTACAACATCTGTTCTCCGTTGTACCTTCTCACAACCCCCTGCCTTCTACAGACATTGCTAGCTAATCTATGCATACATAGCATGTAATCTAAGCAGATTCCACAAGCCTCAGAAAGGCTACATTACTCACCGTAATCGTGTTTCTGATGCTTGTATTTGCTTAGATTCACATGCGCCCACTCTTCCTCCCTTGTGGAGTAGAAGGTGCATAGATGTTGTTCTGGCTTAATCTGCTTTATTACACCTGTTCTTGCGCTACCTCTTGTCAGAAACAAAACAATCTGAGGGACTTTGACGCGTGAAGGACCATTGGTATTACTGGCACGCCCTGTCGAAGACCAGTTTCAAGCAACTGTAATACTCCAACTACCACTAGATGTTGGCCAATCATAGCATGTGAATCTAAGCAGATACAAGCATCAGGAATACGATTACAGTGATTAATATATACCATGTTCGTTCATTGAGTTTTAAAACCATTTTTGACAGTATTTGCAGAAGGAAATTGTGGCCAGTGTTGGGAGAAATGGATGCACCAGACAATCTTGTTTGTGTGATTACACCAATGTATGATGTCAATTTGGGCAGAATGAGCTATAGTGAGAAATGTACAGCTTACTTTGAAGTTGGGAGTTGGTCAAGGTTGGTTATCACCCCCCCCCCCCTTCATTTATTGTTTTATTTGTGCTGTATTTGAACAACCTTGCTCACATTATAGAGCACTTCCCTACATTGAGGCTTCCCTTAATTGGAATTTTACTATGTTGAAATTGTATTTCTAAATCCTGTAATGGTGTGGAAGGAAGATACTGACACACGGGCAGCATGCTTTGGGCAAAGGCTCTCATTTCTACAAAAAAAGAAGGGAACCTAGCTATCCCGAACTCTGAGGGATTTCCTTGCCTCAACAAAAACTAAGGAACTGCCAGAATGTCCGCAACTAAGAAGTCCAATGTTCTGTGTTCAAATTCTACTTCAGTCACTTATAAATGAAGTAAACTGGATCAGTGTCTTCTGAGTCCTGAAGAATGACTACCTTCTTCTGGATGAACACAGTTTGCAAGTTGAGGCAATGTCTCCCATCCCCTGGAATTTCTCACGCCCCTCTAGTGACTCATTTGGATAGACTGGTATTCGACGTGGTCTTCCTTCACGCTTGGGTCCTTGACCCCTGGGTATGCTTGACAGATTCTTCCCGCTATCCCTGGTACACTCCCCTGCCAGGAACACTTGTCTCTCCTCCAGAGGATCCCTGATCCTGTTACGCTTTCTTATCCTTGGGTCCTCAACCCCCTTCACGCTGACTTCTCGGTTTCCAGACCTCTGTTTCTGTATTTCTCTTTCTCAGGCCCAAAACCCTTTACATTGGTTTCTTGGGTCCCAGGCCCCTTCACACTGCTTTTTCAAGCGCCCTTGCGGTCCCCGGACCGCCCCTGTACCTTCTATATGGACTCTGGTCTCTTACATCGGTCTCGGGCCTCCTTGTTTCTTCTGACGGTTCTTATGCATTTTCCTGTTCGTGCGTTGCTGTATGCAGCCCCCCCACCCTCCATATCACTTTCAGTGAGTCCAGCTGCGCGTACCTGCTGCACCGTCGTTCTCGGCGCTTTCGCTTTGGGAGCCTCCGCCTCTTCCGGCCTGCGGTTGCCTTCCAAATAGGTAGGGACGCTGTGTCTCCTTCAGCTATGTCCTGGTCAGTAGCTGCAGGTACAGGTTTTCGGTCTGCGCGGTGCTTGCCTTGCACAGTGCCACTGGGGAGGGACTGACAATGTTGTTGGTCCCCTTTCCCTTTTTAAGTCCCTTGGAACACCATAGCTAGACTTACCAATGCAATGATCTTGGGAGTTCTTTATGGTGCAGAGCTTCTTCCTAGCCTCAGTATATTGAGGGAATGGTTCAGTGGAGTCAGTCCGATCTTCCTCTTCCCAGTGCTAGTTGTACTATTGATATAGCAAAAATAAATGGGGGGGAGGGAGGTGAAGAAAGGTGGTTGAGGGTGTATTGTACTGCGTTATCCCATGATGCCCTCCCTGTATCTCAGAGCAGTAATCCCTTCCCTTAAGATCCACCCGCCGAGTACCACCGCCAGGGTGCTATCAGGTAGCGCCCTCACCTCCCTGGCCTCATGGAAAGGGTCTTTGCCATCCCCTGACCCCCCCACCCCATACCTCGGCAAGAAGGGACAACATGGGATTTGTCTCGATCCTCTATGGGCATAAGGAAGCAATTGGAGGCCTTGTATATTTTTTTGATTTGATCGATCATTGTTAGTTCAGTGTTAACACTGTTGTGAAGGCCTGCCCCAAAAACGAAATCTAGAATATCTATTTAATTTTGCCAGAGCCTATATGTCCCATGTTACAGCTTTTGAATACTTTGTGGGGCGGGGGGGGGGGGGGGGAGAATAGTGATCCTCCCACATTGAGCAAAGTAGATCACTTTTTGCTCTTATGGAGCAGTCATCTAATTTCTATATAGATCTAAGGATGGGGCGATCTTGCATGTCTTTAATGTTTTCATGGCACAAGCATGCTGTGTGACGTTAGCACTGGGGCAACTTTCATATTCTAAGAAAGCTGCTTTTTAAAGTGTTACATTTACCCAAAAATAGTCCTATTCCATTATATATGAAGGGAGGTATGTGTCCCCTTTCCTACGACGCAGATTTTCGATCTTTAGTGCCTGTGGTTACCTATCCACCACTGGGAAGGTTTTTTTCTGTATAGGAAGATTTGTTATAACTTTCTTTTAGAAGATCTGGGTTTTGGGTATCTCTGGCACAGACAGACCTACTATGAAAGATAAGGCGGCGAGGACAGTGTCAGACCTTTAAGTGGGTCATTTTATGGGTAAGTCTTTAGTTGATTATCTGATTTGGAAGATAAAATGGGGCTGTGAAAATTCTTTATTGAAATATTCAATGTATGTAAGTGTTCACTGTTTTTTTATTTTTTTATTTTTTTTTATTTTCAAATTAACCTTTGCCATCAACATTGAGATGGTATTCTGATAGGTCTTATTAGTGCCAGAGTTATCACTGTTACAGAGCTGATAATTTATTTTTGGGTTATGCCCATTTTATAAGCACTTCAAAGCAAAGTGATTTTTTTTTCCAATTTTAAAAATGGGCTATAATTTTCTTAGTGTTGCCCACAATGTCTGTCTGTAGTGAATTTGTTTACTATATTTGGTTGCAACGTATGTACATTGAGCTGGCTGCTATTAAATATTTTCTAATCTCTCTGAATCTTATATCCTTGTTCTTTGTTCATGAACAAATTTCCCCCCTAAAAAACATGAATGGCATGTAATGTGTTGGGCCTCGAGGGAGGGGGGGGGAGTCTTAGTTCTTGTGTAATTTGAGTGACCGGCTCGTGTGCTTACTGTTGGTTAGTTCTTTCATATCCTTGGGGGCAGAGTTTAACCCTGATGTGATGTAGTTTCAAGGCAGCATGTGTCAACTGCTACGGTTTGGTTCAGTGTTGGAGCTTCTTTTGGGGATGATTTGAGTTTGTGTTCTAGTACTGGAGGGGAGGAGTCCTTAAAGGAGCAACTTTGTTGGGCGTGGGTTATGTGTGATGAGGATGGTGGCATGGTCTGCTCAATGTAGTGGGACAGTGCCAAGACTTAACTGAGGATGCTCGGAAGACCAGGTGGGATGGTTCCTCTGATGTGGGTGGGGGGTAAGTACACTTTATTTCATGTCCAGTTACGCCATTAGGTGGAGAAGAGCTCTTGTGCTATTAGTGGCTTGACCACTAGCAGGTGTGTGCAATTTAATGCTGACAACTAATGTCATCTGGAATTACACCCACCTGTGAATAAATCCCACGTTTTGATGCGGAAAGAAAGCCATCCTTTTCTTTCAGTGCCTCCTGCCGTGGAGGTTAACAGTTTTTTTTTGTTTTTTTGTTTCTGTAAATCCCCCAGCTAACCGATATTAATATTTTTTCATTAAGCCCTGCTTTCTAGGGCAGGCTTAGGAGGCTAACTGCCGCAGTGATGTCTCGGGGCTGTTCTCACCCAAACCCACCCTGAAAACAGGGCTTAGTACTTGGCACGGTGTGTAGGGTGGCGGGGTTAAAAAAAAATCCCTTTTGGCTTGACCTGTCCGGTGCAGTGCCCATTCAAAGGTGCTAGTCCTAGAGAAGCGAAAGGGAATCTTTAGTGAGTTCTTTCTCAATCTTTGATGATAGCAGTGGGGGTGGGGGCTGGGAGGTGGGGAGCAGGTAAAGGAGAGTACCATCTAAGACATGGACATTCTGACAGCTGGTAAGTGGGGAGTGGGGCAGAAGAATGGGCGGGCTGCAGGTGCAAATGAAGCAATTTGCTGTCTTGGGATGTGGACTTCTACCACTGTTTCAAGCCTGGCATTCCTGGCATTCCAGATTGCCAATTGATTGGTACCATTGTGTTGTCTGTGACTGCAAAAGATCAGGTCACATATGCGAGTGGGACTATTTTCCAAGTTTCTTTTCAGTAGTGCTGATGAACACTGTGTCCTTTGAATGGGTTTATCTTGGGGTCCAAAGAGAGGGGGGCCTTCTATAGAGTCCATAATGTGTGCATGCAAACTCCCAAGATGGCCATTTGCATCCATTCTGTTATGCTGGCCCCCATGCCACCACTGTAGCAGATGCTCAGTATGACCTGTATGTTCTTGTCATCTGGGGGAACTTAAATCGTTACCTTTTAGCAATGGCTGAGCAGCTGGGCTTGTTTTGGGAGGGAGAGAGAGCTGTAGGGAGGTACAAAAAACTTGTTGCATTCATATGGCTGCTCAGTAAGCAGGTTGTGCTATTCCCTGCGTCCCCCGCCATGGTAAATTGCCCCCTCTGGCTGGTGCATCTATTTCCTGTCTTTCCCGTCCGCTTTATTTATTTAACTGACTGCTCTATATTTTTCTTTTCTCTTCTGCCCATACTGTCTAATTATAATTCCATATCCCGCCTGAGCCTGTTGATTTGTTACCCACTTTTTCCTGGCCTGATTCCCCCCCCCTTTGCCTGGCTCCCACTGCCACCTTTCCACTAACTCACTCCCCACCCCTTTTCCGGCAAGCGATTGGCTGCCCACATTAGGAAGTATCTCTATTTAGGGAGGGTCCTAGTGCAGCCTTGCCCGGGCAGCCCTTGGCTAAGGGCCAAAGGCAAAAGGCAGTGGCACTTAGTTTGCCTGTGTTCGTCTGCCGCAGTCAACCAGCAGCAATTGATAGTGTTTTGTGGGCGGGGAGTGCAGCCATTTCTGCCCTCCAGTTAAACGCCACCACTTTATCTAATTATCCTATAACTATGTGCATCTAGCCTAACCGTGTAACTGGTATTTCATTACACTGCATCTAGGAGTTTTGTCATTGCACTGTTGAGTATGACTAAGTTTTAATGTAGGTGCATTTTCCACTGCTCTTTTTGTTAAATCTGGGTCAATATTTCCCACTACTGTGCGTTTTTTAATCGAAGTGCATTCTACCAATGCTGTATATTTATTATCGGATCCCTTTTGCCACTACAAATTGACAAGGGGGGTCCTGGGAGTCCCTCTGCCAGACATTAGTCCTGGTTACGAGGGACTTACCCAGAGTCTTTAGCTCACTATCTTTCACAGAGAAGAAATATCCCAAACATATCAGTCTTTGTCCTGCCCTGGGGCAGTCCAGCACCAAAATGCTAGGCAATTCTCCTCTGAACAAGAGTACCAACAGCATCCCCAGACACGTGTTTCAGCCACTACTGCAAGTTGTTTAGATTTAAGCGCATTTCCCCACTGCTGTGTATACCAAAGGCACACAGTATGTTAGATTAGATGGTTTGTTGGGGCTAGGAAACGTGGTGTACCGAGTTGTATTTTGGGGGTAGGAAATGTGCCGTATTCGGATGGCTTTTGGGTGGTAGGAAAGTTGCACTTGGATGAGTTTTCAGGTGAGTTTTCAGGTGAGTGGGCGGGGTAGGATTGGTGTTGCACTCCTTCGTTAGCCCAGCCATTCACGCAGATGTTTAGGAGGTCCTGTCCCCAGCACTCTAAAGATCATAGGGAGAACTGGCCCAAAGCACCTAAAGTCCTTCGGGGACAGACTATTAATTGCACCAAGAAGAAGTATTAGGATTGCCCTTTTCTGTACTTAAAAATCCGTCAGAATAGCTTGCCACTGGACCGGTCAGTTTGATATTGGCCCGCTTAAAATACCTGTAAGGACAACCATCGGGTTGTCCTTAGACATGCGGATAGCCTGGTATATCAACTAGCGAGACCTCTGTAGATGTCTTTGTGTTGGTATTCAACTTGTTTCGAGAGCAGTTTCTGCAGCCTGAGCGACCATAGCTTGCTGGTGAGCAGACAGTAGTAAATTTCTCTTTTTAAGTCACCCTTGCTTGATTTTTACCCCTCCCATTCCTCTTGCTAGTTTTCACTCCTTCTCTTTCCATATTCCTTTCTTGCCTAATTTCTGTTTGCCTTGTTCTTTCTCCTCACTGCTAATATTTATTTTGTTAAACTTTTCTATTGGCTCTTTTTGGTGAGCATGCACTGGATCAGCCGTATTTGTGCACTGATTGGTTTTGAGCAGAATCGCGTGGGCTTGTTTGAGAAAGATAATTTCGCTTTTCTGCTGTTTGTCACATGTCGGTTGGTTTCCAAGGATACTGCAGTCGGTTAATTCACTGACAGAAGTATTTAAGAATGTATGATCACTGGATGAATGGCTAAAGAAACGGGCATCACATTTCAGAACACACTATTCTTGTGTGCGCTCCTTTTTTATATAGAGTGCTCCGATCATCACAAATGGTTACTTGGCGCAAACTGTGAAAGCTAACTGTTTTACGAGTTTTCCCAGCATGCTATTTACAAATGTAGTGGTGGAGGTGGTCTGATGAACAAAATATAAAAATGATGCAATATTTTTCACTCTTAGCTGTCATTCATAACCTTAACAAAGAAATGTTGGTAAACTCATGTGGAAAAAACACATACAAATTGTGCATTTCTTATTTCATTTGTGTGCACACCATGTTTTGAGTAAATGTTATCTGCTGCAAATTCTTTCCCTATCGATCCATTCTGAAGCTCACTTTGGGAAGATCTTTTAGATGTGAACACTTGAAACACTTGTGTATAGGCGCGTTACAAATGCCATATATCATATATCATATCATGTGTCTTATTTCCTGGAAGAGTCAATCAAGGTATTCAGATACTAGTGATATGTGTTGGTGTTTATTTTAAGTGCATTGCTGGGGTGAAGATGTTTTTTTATCTGAAGTTAGCTGCTAGTGATGGGACACATCATTAAGGGTTTTTGTGACCTGCCTGCTGCTGAGGACTATATTCTGACATGTTGAGGTCAAACGTGTGAAGTTGCTAATATGACTAGATTCTAAAATGTTTCCAGTGTGTTGAAATCTGGGAGACTGTGGTGATATTATGTGGATTAAATGCACAATGATAAACATAGCTCAGGGGCCCTTTGTTTTAACTGAAAGCTTATTTCTGATGGATTTAATTTCAAAGGTTACCTTTGTTCAATGGGTGACACACACGCAAGCCGGTATTAACCTGGCGTCCACCTGGTTTTACCAAGCCCTGTACACCGAACCCCCCCCCCCCCCCCCCCCCACCCCCGCCCCCCTCGCCTACAGACATCGAAGTAGAGGATGTCTTGGATATCATAGAGTTGCCCAAACTGGACGTGCAGTTAGCTGAGGCCTTAGATGAGCCCATTACCCCTGAAGAAGTCATGGCCACTATTAGAACCCTGTATTTAAACAAAAGGAAGGAACATATAACAAACATCAAAACAGTATATACCCTCAGACAGCAATTTCTTGTAGCAACCACGAAACAAATATGGACTGCATTATGTGTTCTCAATAATCATCAAAGGCAGTATTACCAAAAAATTTCATTTTTAATATATTCTCTCTTCAACACAAGTAATACTCATTTGTTTAAAAAACATATACACATAACATAGTCATACATCTTAAAATCATGCCACCTCAGTGTAAAAAATTATATGCCCAAAATTTCATTGACACAACAATGGCAACTCAATTTTTCTCATTCCCCATTGTGTGAACCTGCTGTCTGAGAGTATATACTGTTTTGATGTAGTTTGTTATATGTTCCTTCCTTTTGTTTAAATACATATTATTTATCCTCACTTAGTAGGAGGGAATATCACCAGAGCGTGGGGGTTACCCCTGTAGATAAACTATCCCACTATTAGAACCCTACCATCCGGCAAGGCTCCAGGCACAGACGGGCTCCCCGGGGAGTTCTATAAAACATACGAGGAAACGCTAGCCCCAGTCCTGGCCCGAGTTTTCAATGAAGCCTACGACTTGGGCACCCTCCCAGACACCATGAGGGAAGCCATAATTATCCCTATACTGAAACCGGGCAAGGACGATGGTGAATGCGGCTCGTACAGGCCCCTGTCTATGCTCAACGCTGATAACAAGATCCTGACAGCGCCATTAGCGAGAAGGCTGCGTAAAGCGATCCCATACCTAATCCACCAAGACCAGACTGGCTACATACTTGGGCGAACCATCACCGAAAACCTACACAAACTACACCATGTCATATATAGCACTAATGGCAAGCCTGGATAATGCGCAGTGGCATCCCTAGATGCCACCAAAGCATTTGATTCAGTCAGATGGAGGTGGCTACATGCCACCATGGCCAAGATGGGAATCGGACCGGCCTTCCTTAAGTGGACCAAACTCATATACACTGACCCCCACAGCCAGGGTGCGCCCCAACAATACATACTCTGAGAAATGGCGCCTTCATAGGGGCACGCGGCAGGGGTGCCCGATCTCCCCCATGCTATATATTATCACAATAGAACCTGTAGCAGCATACCTAAGGCAGGAATACCGGGATGAGGGCATCGTAATAGATGGAGTGACTCACTTAGTCTCCATGTATGCAGACGACACACTCCTCTATTTGGACAACCCCGAACATTTATTGCCATACATCTTGGAGACACTAGATGGGTTCAGCAGATACACAGGGATACAAATTAATCACGACAAGACTTGCCTCATCCCCCTTGCGTCGTTAAGTGAAGCCAGCGCTGAAAGGCTCCCAGTCATGGCCTTTAGATGGGAGACCACCTCCTTTAAATATTTAGGGATAACCATCCACCGAGACCCCAAGATAGAGCATATCCTCAACACAGCGAGAGCTAAAGACAACCTGAAAAAGTCAATGGACTTCTGGGGCAGACTCCCACTATCAGTAGCGGGAAGAGCAGGGCCCCTTAAGATGGTGGCGCTACCCCGCCTCCTACACTTTTTTACCAAAGTCCCATATAACATCCCCCAACAGTTCTTCAGAGACCTAGATAAATTATGCAGAGGATTTCTGTGGCAAGGAGGGAGACAGAGTGGCACTAGAAGTACTGCAAAGACCCTACGACAGAGGAGGCCTGAAAATCCCCAACTTTGAACTATACTACCAAGCAGGTCAACTGAAGCATGTAATTCAATGGATGGCGGACGAAATCACAACGGACACCCGGCTCCTTCAGCCTGCCATCCCCCACATGCTACTCAGACTTGTTCTGGACCCCAGATGGCGCAAACAACACAAACCATATCTAATGAAACTAGGTATCCAGATCTGGAAACGGGCCTGCAAAGTCATGAAGACACGAGACCCTTACTCACCTCAGATACCGATCGCTGCAATCATGACGAACAGACCAGGGGGCTTAAAAGAAATAAGGAACATGTGGGAACCCCACGGGATTGCCACTCTAGGCGATCTAGTAAACGGACAGGACATCCTAACGTTCGCAGAACTGCACGAGACCTCAGGACTGCCAGTAGGACAATTCCTACTCCACGGCGTGGTAACAAACACTAGCGAGCAGGTGGCCCGAGGTAAAGGACCTTGAAACTGGACTTGATGGCACTGAAAACATACCAAACGCTGCCGAGACTTCACCCAGCCTTGCACTGAAAAATGTTTTCAGAACTGTAAGGAGGGCATGGTATCAAACAGTAGGACAGACGTAAGTGATCACAGTTCAAGGGTGTTCATTGACCTTCAATCGGGTTTGGAAAATGCATATTTAATCTTGAATCTAAAGATGGGAGCAAGCTACGACCATCAAATAATTACAGTCCTAGTGGTGTCTTGCCAAGATGAAAGGACTTGTACTAATAAACCTATTGTCAATCCTTCTAAATACAAATAATTTGGGAAACAATGTTATGCAAAACAAGTCTTCAAGAAATTATGTCAGGATATTCAAGTCATTGGCCTCCCTTCCCCATTGTCCGGTCCTTATGATTTCTTGTCCCCTGGAGCTGCTGAACCCCACAGATCCCTCCAAGAGATCGAATCCACAACTGATACTATAAACAGCTGCGATTTAAATCTCCCAAAGGAAAAAGGGGAAGGGGATAAAATAACAGATCTCAGTCTTCTGGCTATTCGGAATGCTGTAAAGGAAATGAGACCAATCTGGTTTGGATTATACTGAACTCTTTAAATTAACAACAAAATTACTACATTATTTGCACATAGACTCAGTACCTGTATTTTCTCCTCTGTATGGAGGATGAATTTGTGTTGGCAGCAGAAGGATTAAACAGGAGAACCTTGTAACATTTACTTTACTTTTTAACTCTTCTCAAAAACAACCATCCTTTTGAGTTCCACGAAATCTGTTCTGTGCCTTGAAATTGACTTTCAAGGAAATTGTTCAATATTCAGACTTTGATTTGTGCAGGAATACATTCTCAGTTGAAGGAAAATGAACATGACCTCTTAAATGTTCTAACTCCCTAAACTCCTTTGGCCTTAATTTTCAGTTACTTGCTGCTCAAGGATCAATTGAGTCTATAGCGTTAAACTGATGCAAGTTGAATCCACTCGTTTAGAAATCAAAGTTCTCTTGCAATTCTAGAACATAACTGATCCCTCTTGAATGAGCTCTGCTAAGACAAACTCCATAGAACGCTTTCATGCGAACCAATGTTTAGCGTAACTCTTTGGCAGACAAATACTGAAATGACTCTTTGCGCACTTTTTTGTCAACTGCAGTAATACTACAGCGTTTTGCCTTGCCAACGTTTTACTTTTAAACTGCTGCTTTTTTCGCTAATAATTTTATTTTCACATGAATACTACTGATGAGTAGTTGGTGCGTGCGCACTAAGGAGTTCAGTGTCCTTGCCGTTCGCTCTTCAGATAAAGTTCATGTGCACGTCAGAAACACTAACCTTTCTATGTGAATACCAAAGGCCCTAAGCCTATGCGCATTACTAAACACTTTACTCCCACAGCCTTCAGAAAGAAGTTGCCTACCATTCAGCAGGATTATATTAACGGTCACTTCCTCATGAGCGACTGTGATTCTCTAGTCTCGTTCTCGCATGCGCACATCAAAAATGACTTTCCTTTTGCAGTTTGAAACTGCGTTAACTTCAGTAATGCAGCGCGATGCTCAAGATATACTTTTTGAAGTATTGAACCTCCAATTTAAAACTAATTGCCTAACTAAATACCTCCGGTAAACTTGGACAAATGTCTCTGAGGTATTTTAAAGTTTCTCTTGCGCAGCGTTGCCACCAATAAAACTGTTTTTCCTGTCCCACATAGTTTCAGGCAACCTGGATCTCGTAACTTGAAGTCTTCTCAAAATTCAGTAATTATTTGGGTCTAAAACCTGGACCTCCACTAAAACAGGACCTTCTGACTTAAACGGGGACAATGAAAGGCAGTTTAAAATGCCTGTAGTGACTAGAAGAATATTCCTACACCAATCGGCTCTCAGCACCTTTACCTCCATGATGGATTGGGGAATCCTCTTTGTAAGGTGCAAGGTTAAGGCCAAACCAACCTGACCTCATTTACATTGACAGTCATATTTAACTTAAGATATTCACAATTTAATAAAATATTTACATGAATGGACCATAATAATAATCAAAAACCACTCGCACTACTCCCAGACCTGACGCCCATGTTTTCAACACAGGACTAGGTGGCAAACTCGAGCTTAGCAGAGTCACTGGCTTCTTTAGCACGAGGACACAATTCGAATCTCAGTATCGGCGCTTTCTATATCAAAGTCTGTCATTCAAAGTCTCTTACTTCAGAGGGCCTGATACGACAAATATTTAAGTTCATTTTTCTATTCACCCCGCGCTTATTTCTGTGGGGCTCAGACCAACTTTAACACAACTTTCATTTGATCTCCCTCTGCCTGGCTCAGACCAAATTCATGTACTTTACAAACTTTCTCTACTTCATCGAAATCGCAGACTTTCGACTGTGCGCACTTTGATTCACACTTATGTATGTTCTCTCTCTGTCGGGCTCGGACCAAATTCATCTGCTTTTGTCACTTCTCAGCTGGATTGCTTAACAGAGACCTTCGATTGAGCACTCACATGGTGCCGGACCACTCTGTCGAAGGTATTGTAGCTTTCTTTAAAGTTCAATCTCTCAGCAGTTTAACTTCATTTGCGTCTTATCACATGCGATTTAACAATGTTCGGTTCAGCTCTTGCCATGCAATGTTGCTGCTTGCAATCTTGGCTTCAACACAGACCGGTCTTGTATTGGTCTCCCTAACTCGCCGACTGTGTTGATTGCACTGAAACTGCTTTGTTCTTGGAGCCAAGGACAGTACCACGGTCGCTGGAGATTCTCCCCGCCTTGATTGCTGACGCGGCAGGGCCCCGGGTACCTCTGACGCACAATGCAGGATTCTTCAGCCCGGTTTTCTGGTCTTACACTTTCTCAAGATTTCGTGGAAGTAAAGATTCCTTGTCGAAGAGGTCAAGTGAACTTCCCACCTTGCAACACTACCCCCCCCCCCCCCATTCCGTTTCGCTGTCTTTCTCCTCTCATTAAACAAACTGGTATCTTGGAACTGCTGTTTACTCGTGGGCTTTGCCTTGCTCCATGTGGGGTAGTGTAATGGAAGTCAGGTGTGAGGGAATGTCGATAATTGCCTGACCTCACCTGACCATAGTATTGGGACATGTCCGGTACACGGCTTGGGTGTTAGTCTGTTTTCCCTTAGAGCGGGCTGTCGTTGAGGTGTTTGTGTTGTAAAAAGGGAGGGGGGGGGGGCAGGGGTTCATTTCCTAAATATCCTACTGGGTAGGATGGGGTAAAGGTTTTACAGGGAAGGGGAGATACTGCGTCGCACCATCCGGTGTCCCAAGACCCCTCACCCAGGTAATTCTCCCGCAGAAAATAGATCCAAAGGCAATGGCCGTGTCCTGGCCACCTGGATGACAGATCGATCCCTGTGTACTAGAGGGTGAGACACCTTCTTGTTTCTCACAGAGGCTTCCCAATTTTATTTATTTTATTACTGACGGGGGAGGAAGTTGTGTCCTTTCATCCAGGTAAACTTTTTAAATTTCAAAAACCTTAAGCTGCTTGCATCTAGTGTTATTAGGAAAATGCTGTATTGTTGCTCAATGTAGGTTTTCAGTATGAATGGCTTCTGCTTACATTAAAAACAATTGTACAAAATTGCTAATCAAATACATTTTTGCTAATAAATGTTCAGTAGACTTTCTACTTTCCTCTTGCTGTGTGGGCAGTGCAGGCAGACTTTTCCATCACTGCCCGTTATTCAGTTCTTTTATTTATCTGCTGCGGTGTATGGGAGCTGGAGCTCCACACCATCATGGCTGCCCACGCCTAGCCCTTCCAAGGCCAAATTCTCTTCCCAGCCTGCTCCTGCAGAGTATTGCCATTAGCTGGGAAGCACCTTTTGTTGGCCACCAGGACTGAGCCGGATGGTGCAGCCGGTGCGCGCCTCGCATATAAGGACCACATAAAAGGCCAAGGCAGCTTGGCGGGCATCCTGTCTCTTTGCTCCGAGAGACGTGCTGCTAGTCTTTACTCCCATTTCATCTAGGCCACCTGGATTGTTTACCTGATGCTAGCCGTGTATAATTAGACGTGGCCTGTCCATTATGTACATTTACCTTAATTGTGCACTGCTTTCAATTATGCCTGTTCCTGAATAATTGTTTTCTCACACTCCATGCTGAATACTACACTATTAACTTCTGCCTCACCAACTTGTTTTTGCACTTGCTATACCACACATTCTTCCCCTCCTGCACTTCCCTTACTCTCCCTCTTTACATGTTTAGCACTTGCATGTTTCAAATAGTCTCACGGCCTAGTCAGAATGTTTGTTTTATTCCCTTTACCCCCTCTCCTGCTCTAGCACTTGCACGTTCTGAATGTTTCAAGACCTATTTAAGAACGTTTTGTTTTTACCTCCGTCCCAGCCCTGTTGTCCTGATGCACCTTGAAACACAATGTTTGCTCTATAGTGCGCGTTACAAATAACCAATCAAAACCTTTTTCAAACCTAATGTATGACTTCTTTGGGACTAGCGTCTGGTGGGAGTCTTAATATCGAAGCTAAGGTTGATGTTTTTTCGTAAAGGCAGTGGAAAAATATTTTAAACAAAGGTAACTAAGCACTCTGTAAATCGATGCACATTAGCTCTTCTAATCTGGTCTGTTTTGTGCACACGGTTAGTGTGCATGCTTTGCAGAAAAAAGTTTGCTTTACACGTACGCTTGTATTCTTGGAGCAAGCCCAATGAGTGGAAATAGCCCAGGTAGCAGCTGCATTAGCAGTAAACTGAGACTCCCGACTCTGTTCGCATTTAGCCTGGTGATTTAATGCCCGTCATGAAGCAATGTAACACCAAGTGTATCAAGGCTGTTTGCTCTCAGAATAACGAGGCACAGGCTAAGCCAGTTGCTTCATCTGAGCCCTGCTTAAACTTATTAGAATAAAATGGCTTTGAAGCCTTTGACCTCTTCTGTGCAAGTGTCTCATTCTGCTGGTTATGGCCACAGGTGGGTATTATGAAAAGTATTGCCCACAAATTGGCTAGGACAGATGGGACCTCCTTGCAGTTAAGATCCAGTTGGACTATTCTGCCACGGTTGGAGAGCAGGAAGAGGACGAGAGGCGGCTGTGGAGCACACTGTGTGAGGTGGACAGGGTTCCTGCAGCCACAACTTTCACCCACTAGGTGGTCTCTTCGACACATTGATCTCTGCGACCGAGGTTCCCCCGCCTCTGTGTGGAAGGTAGACTTACACGCCTGTTGAAGTGCCAGAACAGCTAGACCGTTTCATGCACAGCGAGCATTGTTCTATGAGCCATACGGAAATGCACAGCATGTACACAAGTTGAAACCATGGGATGGATGGATGGATGAATAATGAAAGGAGTGTTTAGTTTGTATTGCTTGTGGGAGCACTGCATAAGTGGACCATTAACAGTGCAACCTTATAATCACAAGAAAAGGTTGCTGTGACAGAAATGGGGAAATTCATGCACTAAAGGATGTTGTGGGTTTCAATGTTGTAAGAGTTGTTCCGAATTAGGAAAAACATGTCTATTCCCCTGGAAGGTACGCCAGGATGGGAATTGATGATTAAAAAGGGCTTGCGGGTGATTGTTTTACAAGAATGGCATAAATACATCACCACCAACTCAGTTTTCTGTGCATGGATCTTTTGACCTGGAGAAAATAGGGTACCTAAGAGAAGCATTAGCCGCTAAAGTTCACAAGGCCGTTAGACCACTCCAATGTGAAACATCTAAACCATGGGAAGATTACGCGAGACAGAATTTTAATGCGTGAAGCGAAACTGAAGTAGAAGCAGCCTCAGAGGGCTAATACACGTGCCTATACAAATGAAGGAAGAATGGGATCAAGGGGATTGGGAGGCCATGATGAGAATGAAAGGGGTATATGTGGCAAAAACACCATCCGCCCCAACTCCCATAGTCCCTTCTGAGTAGGAGTTGGATCTGTTACTAGAATGTTTACTTAATAAAAGACCTCCTCAGTCCCCTTATCGGAATCAGAAAACTTTTGGCAAAGCACCCTCCACACCCTGTTCCTGTAGAATCACTGCTGCAAATGCAGGCACTGCGGAAATAGTAGTGATGGCATGGATCCAGAAAAGAAAGGAAGGGATAGGTTTAAAGCCATTTCTATTTCTATGTGCCCCAGCAGCAAGACCTGCTCGTATTTTAAATGGTACCAGAGCAATGCAAACATGTGGCAGTTGCATAAAAGGGTAAACACCGAGCATGAAGTGCATCCCCTTCCAAATGATTATCTGGAAATGGACCAGCAATTAAGGATTATAAACTTGATTCGGGCCGTGTCCTGCAATAGTGCAAACATTTTTATGTTGGATCATAAATGCAACAATGAAGCCCATGGTAACTCAAACTTTTCCCTGGGTTTGATGCTGATAATCCAACACACCAGGTGCATATCCCCTGGAAGAGGATGGAGTTACTGTCTTTTACTAAAGATTATCCAGCTGTTAGACAAAATCCAGAACAGTGGTACATCTAGATGAGCTGGGTTCTTAAAATGGGTCTACTCACGTTGGGAGGTACAGTGAATTGTTTTCATGCATTCTGCCAGTAGATGTATGGAACCAATGCAGAATGCAAGACAATTTAGATTGTCATAAAGTGGTGTGATGATCTGACTACCAGCGAGCGAAAGGGGGAGGGGGGAGAAACTGGGGAATTGTCTAAAGAAATTATGGCTCTTCCAGCACTACTGATAACACATATCCAGCAAGTGGTTCCCCTGCAAGCAAATTGAGATACATGGACTGCTTGCAGGCAGGAAGGAGTCAGTTAAAATATTTTGCACGAAAGGAAGAAGCTTTTACCTCGTTTAGTGGGATGGATAGGTCTACCCTGGAGAGGCAAAAGGCATCCTGTTCCCATTTTGTTGAAGGGTTGTTACCCCACTTAAAAAACTACATTCAAACATATGAATCCACATTGCCAACACAAAATTCTGCTCAAATGTTGACCATGGCTAGGTATTATGCAAACCGCCATGCTAAAGACAAAGGTGAAAAGGAAGAAAAGATGATAGTTAAAAACCAGAACATTAATGCAACACGCTTTTCCAAAAAGAGGCATAGGTAATAATTTACGCACTCTAGATCTGAAAAATTAACAGTGGAATATGAGTAGCATTATGCACATCAATGATGGTTACATCTGCTAACTGTGCTCCACAAATAGCAGCATATGCATTAGCATACTCAGTATGTTACATCCAGATGTATAGAATGGCGGCGAGCATTATGCGTAAACAATATATATACTTTATATTTATTGATGACAACACATTGTTGTATACGCCATTATCAGTAATTTGCTGATTAGGATACATTTTAGTACTGACACACTACATTATGTGGAAACATAGATCTAATAGACTGTTATAACGCACTAACCCGTTCTATAATGGCCGACACCGTTGGGACATAGACACCAAGAGCAGTCCCCTTTCTGTTATTAGCTAGTCACATGGGGTATTTTAACCCACAGCAATGTTTGGGTCACTTGTTGTGAACAAGCGGACGGAAGCCCGTGAAACGCGTTAACCCCATCTAGGATGCGCCAGGCACTTTGGGAGAACCACTATGGGTGTGGCTTTTGACACTATTTTGCCATGAAAATGTGCGAGGATTTTATGCAATTAAAATAAAGTGGAAGATTTTTGTAACTTGGTTTCCTGAATTTCTGTTTGGACCGAAGAGTGCTCCTCCGACTGTTGATATAACAGTATAAAGCACATAGGTAATATACATATACAAAGGGGCAGTGGAATGTATAGAGGAGTAAGAGGTGGTAGTACCCCGCCAAGTAATGGAGTAGGTATGATAGACACTGGGTGTCATTTTTGGAAGGCAAAGGACCACTGGATAAGGGAAACGCTGCTGCGCTGGCGCGCACTCTTATGGGCGAGGAATAATAAGAGGGACTTTTATAAGGACCAAGTCCGGGATCAACATAATGACAAATACTTGGATACTGGAAGAGAATGGGCAACAGCATTATCATTTTGACGTAGGCAAGGCCAGCAGTATTCAGCCAGGGATTATGAGGATGATTACAGTACTAAAGACCACATAGGATAATGCTGCCCTGGAGAGGGGAAAAGGGCACATAAGTATTCCCGTAGATCCAAAGGGGCCATTTGTAAAATCTACATTGCAAGGCAAACTGGCGTCTTTCCTCCTTGACACAGATGCGTCCAATACATCAATTTCCCTCAAACTAGTGCCCCATAAAGTAAACTCATTGGTGGGGTTCTCTAATGATCCATTTAAACTCCAATACCTGACCCCAGACAGTTTTTTTTTATAGGTGCTATATCTTTCATGCCTCAGCTTGTTCTCACTTATAAATGTGCTTTAAATTTGTTGTGTATTCATTTGTTGAAATGTTTACATGCAAATATATATTGCTCGCCTGATGGAGTGTGCCAACATGTAATGCAAGGAGGAGCCTGAGAAACTTGGAAAGAAAAACTGCAGCGGTTTCCAACACAATAACGTATTTATGTTTGCGGTTGCTTCAAAAGCGACCGCAAACATAAATACAACGTTTTTAAAGCTGCGGTTTTAATTCTAAGTTTTCCGGGCTCCTCCAGCCCGGAAAACTTAGAAAAAAAAAACCGCAGCTAGTGCTTATTTTTTGTAAAATAAATATCACTTACCGAGATTAAGCTGCAGCTTTCCTGCTCTGGTCTCCGGTCCCCGTCCTCCGCCTACAGCACTAATGAAGGGAAAGCCACCCAGCGGTAGCCTTTGTTTACTACAGCTGGCTGGCTTTTCCTTCATTAGTGCCGCAAAAGCAAAAGCCAGCACAGGAGGGCCTCCATTTCACAAAATGGCTGCACCCCTGTGCTTGCTTTTGCGAATTTTGAGCTTGAATAGCTCAAAATTTTACATAGGAAGTTTTAAAACGGAGAATGCTAGTATTTTTTTTTTTTTTTTTTGTGGCCTATCTATTTTTTAAATAACATTTTTTACTAGACCATCCCTTTAAGGGAGTTAACCTATGATATGGGACATAGGATCTAATGAAATAGGATGTATGGTAGTTGACACAGTGAAAATATGGGTTAAACCCGGTGTAGTATTACGCAAATCCCTCAGTATAAAATACCTAAGGAAGGATTGGAAGGAATTACGCCTGTTCAACAGGATTTTCTATTTAAAGGGAGTTTAAAGGAAACTGTGTGGAGTCCCTGCAACAGCCCAATTCTTCCTGTGCAAACACGGATTGATGGGAAGCCTTGTGTCCCAACAGAATGGAGACTGATTATCTAACTCCGAGCAATAAATAAACTTGTAGAACCACACTATTCTTTGCTGCTAGACATCACTTCCCTGTTCACCATGATACTGCCTTCAGCCCAATATTTCACCGTTATGGACCTCAAAAATGCTTTCCTTAGCATTCCGATCGACAATCTGTACCCATTTACCTTTAATGTGTAAGGGTGGTCCAACACCTTCTGTAGGGCCCCCCCAAGGTTACACTGAAAGCCCAAGTATTTACAGCCAAATATTGAAAACACAGCTAGACATGTTTACACCGACTGCAAATACCATACTGCTTCAATATGTTGGATTTGTTGATGGCTGCAGACACCCAAGAGCAGTGCATGGATTGTACTGTGCGGTTCCTATAATTTTTAGCATTTCTGGGACATACTGTACCTAAAAATACAAACTACAGTTCTGCAAAACCCAGGTTGCTTGTTTGGGACACCTCTTGTCAAAAGGAGAGGGTAGATTACACAGCCAGCGTCTAGAGGCTCTAATGAGAATACCTGTCACTATAACACAGAAGGATGTCAGAGGGTTCATAGGGCTTTCATTTTGCAGGCAGTGGAGTCACAAGTTTTCACTATTAGCAAAACCACTGTTAGAACTAACATTGCGTAGTGCCATGGACTGCTGGCTCAGCACGAGTTTTGATGTTTTAAAAACTGCTTTATGTAATTCACCTGCTTTGGGCACTCCTGATTATACTAAACCATTTACGTGGTTTGTGCATGGAAAAACAAGGCTGTGCATTATCTGTACTAACTCACCAGCAAGGTGGTAAAAACACACCATGTGCATATTTTTCTTGCCGCATTGGACCGAGTGGCAAAAGCACTTCAAAATGGTTTGAGTTGTATCGGCTCTAACTATTTCTATGAAGTAAGCCGATGCCATAATATTGCAACACAGTTACATTGTCTGTGCCACATGCGATTGATATTTTATTGAACCCAACTAAAACACAGCACCTGACAAAAATGCTAGGTCAACTAGATATGAGCTGACGTTATTGGCTCCAAACATTGCCACACAACGTTGTAACGTTCTAAATTCTTCCACCTTGATACACCGCCCATTGGATGAATCTAAAGTAATGTATAATTGTGTATTAATAACAGATCATTAAATGAAGGGACTGTAAATTGGTGGATACCCCATTTGATAAAACTAATGGTACATAGATGGATCATTTTTTAAATTGGCACATGGTACTACCAGAGCAGCATATGCTAATGCAACATTGAAAACCATTGTTGGCTTGTTGGATATCTTTGCATTCAACCCAAGCAGCTGAAATTATTGCCCTCACCGAGCTTGTGGGTTGAGCTCCGGTCTTGTAGTTAAAATATATACTGACTGTCCATATGCATTTGGAGTAGCTCACAACTTTGCCTGCTTATGAGCTGAGAGGATTTTTAACTTCAGATGGTTCAAAAATACAGCATGGTACATTGATTTCAACATGATTGTATGCACTAACCCTGCTGAAGAAACTAGCCGTCATCAAATGTAGCACGCGCAAGGCCATTGTAGATGATGTAGGAAAAGGTAATGCTTTTGCTGACCATATTGCAAAGGCAACTGCACAGTCCCCTCTATGTAGGTTACACACATGGCCAGAGAATCATATTTGAAATATTCAGGCTAAGGCCACAGCGCAAGAGCTTCAGGATTGGAAACTGCATCAGAAATGTATAGATGGATGCTGGGTGGACATTCCCAAATAAACACATACCCCTAATGTTTTCTCATGCCCATGGCTCATCTCGTATAAGAGTGGATGGCATGCTCAGTCTGCTGACCACAGTAAGTACCTGACTAACACACACTGCAAAAAGGACGCTGACAAATTGCCAAAACCACTGAAGGGGCCAGAACACAGCATTCAAATGGACGAGTGGATCTACACTAAGAACTTTCAGCGAACATCTGGGTTTGCAACCCAGATGGAAGGGCCCAGTGCAGCAGTTACTAACCACTCAAGACTGCTTTGAAATGCTCTGGCCACAAAAGCTGGATCCACTTTAGTCATGTGAAGCATGCACTGTCCTGTTGGTTACCTGCCCCTGTGGATAGTGCATTGCCGGGTAAGGTGACCCAAAAGCCCCCTCCCAGAGGTAAGACTAGATTGTTAGTCCCAAAGACATTGCTGGAGCAACAGAGGGGCCGCAATACAACTTGAGACAAAGGAAACTGAACCGACAGCTACTGAACTACACACTGTGAAGAGGAATCCCTTTCCGTAAAGGACAGCTTCCAGGCTGTCAAGACCGCCATCTTTAACGGACTACTTGTGGGTGAGGTAGTAATAAGAGACACTCCATAAGAATTACGGCGTGATAACCTGTGCCTTTGCCTTACCTATTACGTGGTTGACCAATATAATATGCCACAACAAGAGCATACTGTCATATCGCTCCAAAGAGGTTCATCCATTAAGGACAACAGGACTGAATGGTACACAACACAGATTTGTATGTTTACTATATTGATTCTCATCATATTGGTTGTCATCGCAGGGAGGTTATTGGTAAAATGTGTATCCAGCTGTCCACAATAACACTATTTGCCTACTTTATCCACTGTACAACAATACCACCGGGAGAAATTTATGGAGAAAAATACTTGTTTCACTGTTACATAACCCACGTGAAATCATCAATGGACGCCTGTTATATCTGTATTACCCAGCCTATGTTGGCGAAGGCCTCCCGTTGCAGCTCCCTTTACCATTCTCCACCTCATGTTATGCGCTACATGTAGCTGTGGCTAGAGGGGACCCCCTTTCTTTAGCATATATGCTTAAATCGGTAGAACCAAGTACAACTTGTCAGGTATCCCATATCAGTATCTTTATGAAAATCTTCTTTTTAAAAAAGAGGGTTGTGAGGACGTCAAATGCCTAATGGAACCTTCCCGCTAATTGTCCTGATACCTAGAGAATGGCAGGAATGTTCTTTCTTTACGAATGTGTCCTACAGCAATCGAGCCTCAACAGCCTGCCCATGCACCAACTCTCCATATAAGGAACAAAACTGTCTTGGGTAGTATGTGCATCTCCATTAATGGTACAAAGGATATGGGCGTTACCTTGAACTGTAACTATACATTGAAACTGCTGGCCAAGGTGTTGAAAGTCCTTCTCTTTGTAGGGGAATCGGTATACTTTGTGCTACCAATGCATATTCCTGGTTACCCTCTGACTGGGCAGGGCAATGCCACTTGGGGTTTGTGCTGCCTGATCCTACAGTAATAGATAGCCATTGGTCTTCTCTCAACAAAAGCATTATGTAATACAGGATGATGATGAACTTCAGTTAATGTGAGATATTCTTAAAGCGATCCTTCCCTAGTAAGGCCCTTCCGTTAATTCCAGAGATATACGCAGATTGCAACAAGTGTTAGAAATTACAATAGATGAAAAATCAGATGCCCTTGCTAATATCGGAGTTAAAAGCTGTGCGCCTTGTAGCATTGCAGAACATAGTACTCCTCAATATGATTTTTGGCTGAGAAAGCCAGGGTTTGTCAGATTATCAGACTTTTTTTTTTTTCGTTCAGTCCCAACTCCTCCCACTCAGTGTGGCATGCTATTAATAATCTCCAGAGTATTGCAGACCAAGCACACTTCCCTAGTGGTACATTAGATATTGGCGGATCTTTATGGTCCTTATTGACATTTGGGTGGAAACTATTGTCAGTTATTTTTGTATGTTTGGCCATTTTCCTTTTCATCGGACTTTGTATTAATTGTGTGCCTGCCTTGTGCCATAAGCTTCATATCTCAGACCGCAGGCAACTTCAGTATCTAACACACATGCTTTTATTATGCAAGAGAATGTTATTAGAGCTATGCTGGCCATACATGCAATGGATTGACTTACTTGCTAATATTACATTGTGATAATAGAACTTATGTTCAAAGGGCCGATTGTGGATAATAATTTTTTTTAAAAGGAACTCTAAGCAGCTCTACAGATAAGATGTGTCAGACACTTTTACTCACAAAAATTGGCAAATACTCCCAAAAAGTAAAAATAGATTAAAAATACTCCCCACAAAAAAACAGGAAAAAGACGAGTAGAATCTTGCGCTCCTGCTTTTACCCTCACAGCTTCATGGATATGTTTGGACCAGTAATTCACATAGTACCACAGGAAGAACCTATTTGAACTGCCTGATTGGATGAAGTAAACCTGTATTTTTTTTTTTTTTTTTTTTTTTTTTTTGGTTTTATTGATTTTGAAACGGAAAGAAAAAGAAAAACAAAAAAAAGAACAAAAGATTTGAGCGTTTCACTTACAACTCTGTTAGCATGTGGTTACATCAAAAGAACAAAACTAGAGTCTCATTATACAGTTGATCGTCCTTGTGTTCATTTCGGATCTTTAGTAGTAACAATCGGAATAACATTCTCCATACCCACCCCCCCCCCTTCCTCCCCGTGGTTGGGCAGACATCATTGCGGCATCTTTTCTCCGACATGTTCATAGCAGGTAATGTTCGGTTCACTATTATGAGGTTTCCTTGATTCTTGGGTCTTAGCTGGCTTGTATTGAATTTTTTGGGATTCTTGGTTCATTTAAGATCCTGTAGTGTCTTCGGGTTGGGAGTCCGTCGTCTCGGAGAGGTGTGTGCTTCGAAGCTCCGACCATAAGGTCTCGCATTGCGGTGCCTTGTTATGCAGGGAAGCCGTGATCAATTCCATTGTATAAATGTTGGTTGATAAATTGATCCATTCCTTTATACTTGGAACCTTTTTGGATTTCCATTTTGTTACTAGCAGCGCACGGGCTGCTAATAATAGGTGTGGAGCAAGACCCCTAAGTCTAGTCCATTCATCCTCGTTTTTTTCCATTCCGAAGAGAACCAAACGTGGATCAACTTCTCTTTGTATGCCATCTATGTCCTTAATCCATGCCAGGACTTCCTCCCAGAATACTCTAATGCGTGGGTAGCTCCACCACATGTGCCAATAGTCGGCAGTTTCTCCACATTCTCGCCAACATTTCGGGCTCAGAGTCTGAAACATCTTGGACAATTTGAGTGGGTCGTATTGCCATCTATGTAGGAGTTTGATGGCGTGTGATTTATATTGGCTGGATAAGGACGTCTTGGATGCGTTTTTGCATATGATTTCCCATTGTTCTGGGTCTATCTCCTCTCCTAGGTCTCTCCCCCATCTGCTTCTAAGATGTTCCGTGGACCCAGTGCCTGCCTCGATAAGTTCCTTGTACATAGCCGATATCAAACCCTTCATTTCAGACTTAGAATCCAAGAGTTGTTCGAATGGTGTTCTCTGCAGTTTTTCTTTCCATGTGGATTTTGAGAGGACTCCTTTTATCTGGATGTATTGGAAGGTGGACAATGGGCCTATCCCTAGGGCATCAGTTAGGTCTGGGAGAGTAATGAATTTGTCCTTCTGCTGGAGTTGCCCTACCCTTTCGAGTCCCGCCTCGTACCAGGATTGTAATCTCCCTACCTCAGGTATGTGATCGTTTATACCAGTGGACCATAAGTGGCTAAGTGGGGACGGCCAGGTGGTGATCTTGTTCATTGCTTTGCTTGGTTGCCAGATGTCCCAGATGGTACTCAGTATCGGGTGGCCCTTAATTTTCCGTTGTATCCTTTTGTGAGGGGTCCATAGCCATTCTGACACAGTGGCCGGCGAGAAGTAATGGTTGTCCATGTGGACCCATTGTAGATGGTTGTGTTCACGCAAGTGTGGGATAAGGATGCGTAGCTGTGAGGCTTTGTAGTATGTTCGCAGGTCGGGGAGACCTACCCCTCCTTTGTCTTTAGAGAGCGTCAGAGTGTTGAATGCAATCCTCGCCTTTTTTCCCTGCCAGAGGAACCTAGGCAGACGTTTTTTAGCTTTGTCAAAAAACGCATTTAGTATCTCGATAGGTAGCATCTGGAAAGGGTACAGGAATCGGGGGAGGCATACCATTTTAATGGCGTTAATCCGCCCTAACCACGAAATCGTGAGTTTGTCTGACCTGTTCAGATCGGCCGAAAAGCTCTGGAGGAGGGGAGGGAAGTTGGCTTCATATAGGTCCTTTATGTTTTTGGTGATCTGGATGCCTAAGTATTTAAAGGCAGCGTGTTCGAGTTTGAGGCCTAAGGGCAAGAACTTGGTTTTGTTTTCCTCTTTTGTTCCTTGCAAAGGGAACAATATTGATTTAGTCTTGTTCACCTTAAACCCGGAGATTTTGCCATATTCTTCTAATAGTTGAAGAGCATGAGGGACAGATACAGAGTATTTGGTAATGTGTAGAAGTATATCATCAGCCTAAAGTGCTATCTTATATTCTTTTGTTCCCAATTGCATACCTTCTATTCTGGAGTCGGATTGTATCTTTTGGGCCAGAGGTTCTAGGGAGAGTGCAAAAAGTATAGCTGAGAGGGAGCACCCCTGTCTAGTACCACGTCCCATGCCATACCATCTGGAGTATTCCCCATTAACGGAGATAGATGCCGTTGGGGATGTGTATACTGCTTGTATCCCTTTCCTAAATCTCGGCCCTATCCCCACCTTGCAAAGGACTGCCCTCAAGAATTCCCACTCCACTCTATCAAACGCCTTTTCTGCATCTATTGACAGTAGGGCAGGGTCACTTGGTAGTTCTGGTGATGAGTGGATGAGATGAAGAGTTTTACGCATGGTGTCAGCCCCTTGCCTACCCAGTATAAATCCGACTGGGTCATTGTGTGTGAGGTGAGGGATCAGTACTTCTAATCGAGCGGCTAGTACCCTGGTGTACATTTTTGCATCCAAGTTGAGCAATGAAATTGGGCGGTATGAAGCACAAAGTTTGGGGTTCCTTCCCTCTTTTGGGATCACTGTTATTAGCGCCTTCGTAAAGGAGTCGGGGGTCGTCCCTGTTTCTAATATCTCTTTGAAGAGCTCTGTCAGGAATGGTGTCAGTTGGTTGCTGAAGGTTTTATAAAACCCAGCGGTATAACCGTCCTTTCCGGGGGATTTACCTACAGTTAGTCTTTTAATTGCCTCTTGGACCTCAGGTTCGGATATTGGGGATTCTAAGAGCTCAGTTCCGGGGTACGAGATTTTGGGCATGTCTATCTGGGAGAGATGGTGTTCTGTACCTGATTCACCTGGGGTCACTTCGGAGGTGTACAACGCCTCGTAAAAGTTGGCAAAACTCTCTGGGATAGTGTGGGGGTTTGGGGGGTTCGTAGGGTTATCTTCAATTATCTCTTTGACTTTCCGTTCTGCCCTTTGTTCTCGGAGTCTGGCTGCCAATAGTGCATCGGCCTTGTCCCCCTTCTCATAGAATTTCTGCTTGAAGAATTGGAGTTTGCGTGCTATTTGTTCGTGCTCCAATAGTTTTAGTTCTTCCCTTTTACGTTGTGCCATGTTGATGTTGTCGCAGTCCGTGCCCAGGTGTTCTCTGTTCTCGCTCTCCAGTTGGCATATTTCGGACCCAAGTCTGTGCTCAATGATCTTTCTCTCCTTTTTTTTTTTTTTTTTTTTTTTGGTAGATCCTTTTCGTATCAGGATGCCTCTCCAGGTGGCTTTAGCCGACTCCCATATTATCTGCTTGGAGACTTCTCCATTGTTATTTAGTTTGAAGTATTCCTCGATTTCAGTTGCCATTTCGACTTTAAATAGTTCATCTTTCAGCAGGCTTTCATTACAGGGCCACTTCCCTCCTGAAACAGGTAAGTCTGCCCATCTTATATCTGACAGGACCATGTCATGGTCCGACCATGTTATCGGAATTATTTCTGATAGCGTTGTGGTGTCAAGGAGGTCCTTGGTGCGGTACAGGTAATCAATCCTGGTGTATGTTTTGTGCGGATGGGAGTAAAATGTGTAACCCCTTTCATCAGGATGTTTAATTCTCCACGCATCTTGTAGATCATATATCTCCATTATGTCTGAAAGTCCAGTGCGTTCACTTCTCATTTGGCTTCTTATCTCGGGGTTGCCCGGTTCCCAGTCTTTGGTCGGGTCTGCCCACTGGTTAAAGTCTCCTCCAAGAACAACCTGGCCGGATGCTTCCAACATTATTTTGGGTATTGTCTTTTCTAGGAACTTGGCTTGCATTGGGAGAGTATATTCCTGCGACTGTTAGTTTGACCTTTGCGATTGTCCCAGATATCAGGAGAGCCCGCCCGCTTACATCAGACCAGGTCTTATCCACTTCGAAGTTAATTCCTTTCTTGATCAGGATTCCGACTCCGCCTTTCCTGAGTGGGCCCGAGCCCCAGAATTCCTTTCCCCCTCTTTTTCCAAGTATTCCTCTCTCCTCCCCCATGGCAAACTTTGTCTCTTGTAGAAGGAGAATGTCTATTTGAGATCTACGGAATTCCCTTGCCACTAGTGATCTCTTGGTCGGCGAGTTGAGGCCTTTCACATTGTGTTCCTATCCTTAGGGACTCCCTACCCTTCCGCTCTTCAATTGGTGCCATTATCACAGTATTTTGGTTGTAGATCCGAGACCCGTGTCAAGTAAGTATATTGGTCATAGGGACTCACGTCGTCTTGAGTGATCCTTTGTGTTGCCGGTAATGCTTCATCCTCTGTACATTTCTTGTCTGCCCAGCCCCCCCACCCTCCACCCTTCCCGCATTGACGGCGTCCGTGCGGACCCAGGTGAAAACGCTGGTCCTGCATCGAACCACCTTTAGGGACCGTCGTCTCGGGTCCCCAAGACTATTATAACATCATAATCTTGATTGAGCCCCCATTCACCCCCCATCTTTGTGTACATGGTCTGGGTCTTTTTTTGACCCTAGATATCCTTACACAGTTCAGGCCATAGACCTATGTATTAAAGTATATGTCGTGTTAGCAGTGTTGTAGTTCATCAGTTCTCCCCCTGGGGGGGTATTACCTCTCCGAAATTTCCTTGATCTCTTGACACGTTTCCTTCTGGGGCCCCGTATACGCCATCCTCTTTCTTCGTGGCGTGGGTCTCCCCGATCATGTTCCTCTGCGCTTGATCCAAGGAGTTCGGAGATGTACGCCTTGATCTCCCCTTCTGAGCGCAGCTTGATTTTGTTTCCGTTATATTCAAAGGACAGAGAGAAGGGGTACCCCCACCTGTATCTTATGTTCTTTTCTTTCAGATGTTTGGTGATAGGCCCGCACGTGCGTCAGAGTGCCAGGGTCATGGATGATAGGTCCTGGTATATCGAGATTCGGGATCCTTGGAGGGTAATTGAGTCGCTGGCTCTTGCTTTCTCGAGGATCCGTGTTTTGTCCAGAAAGCGGTGAAATCGAGCGAGGACAGATCTTGGTCCGCCTGGGGGCCCTCCGGCTCTGTGCATCCTCTCCGTCTTAGGTTCATCAACTGCATCGTCGGCAACTAAGAGTTTGATGATGTTGTGCAGGGTATTCTTCAGATCGCTCTGTCTCCCCTTCTCCCCTTCTCGTTCCGGGATTCCGGAAATCCTCAGATTATTCCGCCTCTCCCGGTTTTCCAAGTCATCAAGCTTGAGTTTGAAGCTCTCCTCTCGTTGCTCCAGTTCGGTCATCCGTTGGTCGAGTTGCGCTTCAAGAGTGTCTATGGACGCCTGATTGTTCTCGACCCCTTCGAGCCTCTCCTCCATGGTATCTAGACGTTGGGTAATCTTGTCAATTTTGGAGCCAATGCTGGCACCCATATTCTTTATTTCGCCCAGCAAGGCGGCAATGTCCCCTTTGGTAGCTGCTGATTCCCTCTCCGAGGGATTTGGGTTCGCCATGGTATGGGCACAGTTTTCAGCAGAAGTTGAGACGTAGGAGAATGTGGCTAGTTTCTCCCTAATGTCCATTGGTTCTCCCAAAGTTCCTTAGTATCACCAATGCTGTTCGATGGGGGGGACAGAGTCGGGGGTCAGAGGAGGCACACGCCCCTGGATCGGGGGCCTTACCCTCTGCACTTCGACGTCGATGTTCTCCGTAAGTTAGGCGTTGGAAGGGGTGCCCGTCGTGCGTTTGCTGATATGTCCAGGGTGCGGGTTCAGTAATGCGTATGGGTTACCCGGAGTGCGCTTTGGGGGTGTTTCCTTCTGCAAGGCGAAACATTTAGGGCGAGAGGGGTCCGAACCGCCGCTGCGTGATGATGCCGCCGTAGATGGGATGGGCGGGCCTACCGTTTCCCCGCTCAGCGCTGTTCTAGGGGCCTATCCTAGCCCGGTCCTGCTCTTCGGAAGCTCCGCCGACTCGACCGAGGCTGTCCCGCTCCTTTTGCGGCGCGGGACGTCGACCGGAGTGCGAATTCCGTGGTCAGAGTCCTAGGTCTTTCAGGCTTCCTTCGTTTGGCAGGCCTAGGGTCCGCTTCCGACTGTTGCGCAGTTCCTTGCGAGCGGGCCGCTGAGTCGTTATGTGTGATGTCTTTTTGATGGACGTATATCTCCGGTTTGCAGGGGTCGTTTTCGATCGGGTTTTCGACCAAACGGAGGGGGGGGGGCTCTCTGCTGGCAGCACACCGCTGTAGAATCTTGGGGGGGGTCGTCAAAGTGGGGGCTCAATCCTTCTTAGGGACCCAAAGTAGCGGAGCTCACGCAAAGTCAGACCACATCCGTGCGCCCCCTGGTGGCCAGGCCCGCAGTTCCCCTTTTTAATCAACCTGTATCTTTTTAATGTGCATGATTAACTAGGTGCAAATAAATACATTTTTTTTTCAGTTAAAGCATATTTTTACTCGGTTATAAAATACTCTCATTGGGAATTGGACTTACATTTTTACTCTCTAAAAAATCATTTTACTCCCAACTTTAAAAAATGAGTAAAATATTCCCACTTCCAAATCTTATCTGGAGCACTGATGTAAGCACTCTGTAATTCGATGAACATTCAGTTCTTTTTATCTGGTAAGTTTTGTGCACACGGTTGGTGTGCTTGCCTTCCAGAAAAAAGAAACCGTTTGCTTTACACATACACATGCATTCGAGGGGATTGGGTCCTCCGACGTATTCCATATCTATGACGGGTAATGTCCACAGCTGTGCTGCTTCGGAAAATCTTTGGCGTCTGCGTCCTGCGTCGATGACGTTGATGCGCCGTCCCCGAGAACCTCCACCGATGTGATTAGTAGGACGCAAGACGCCCATAGCCTCAGTTCCGTTTTTTCCGCAACGTGTTTGCTTCGTGAATCTTGGTACGCCTCGACTTGTTGGAGTTGCTGTTTTCTTTCTCGGTTCGTTGAACCTGTTCGGTTGGTGTGAAGACCTGTTCGTGGCGATGTCTTTCTCATCTTCGACCCCCCCCGTCCAGGCTTCAAGAACTGCGAGGACTGTGGGTCTAAGATGTCGGTCACAGACTCGCACGACGCCTGCCTCTGGTGCCTCGGGGAGGCCCACGATACGGACGACTGTGTCGACTGCCAGTCGCTCACTGCGAAGGCCTTGCGAGAACACAAGAAGAAACTGTCGGTAGGTCGGGTGTCTAGGCCCCGGAAGTCGAGGTCTGCGGGGCTTTCGACCGATGACTCGAGGGGTGACGCTCCGCATCGTCGTCGGAAGTCCGTTGGGTCTCCTTCCAGGAGTCGGTCTCGGCACTCCTCTTCCTCTAGGCATTCCAGGAAGCGCCGGCATAGGTCGCCTTCCCCGTCCTCTTCCGAGGACTCCGCCCGTCGGCGAGTCGCTTATCCCTCCATGTAAGCGACACCGGAGGAATGGGCTTCCTTCGGGAAGCAGATGCTAGCGATTCTGGAATCACAGGGCACCGGTCTGTCTGCGCCTTCGAGTGGGGTCGGTCGGCACCTGTCAAGAGACACCGCCCGTACGCCTTCGGGCTCGGGTGGTCGGCACGGCTCGCGGGAGAGGTCCCGCTCGGACAAGGGTAGCCGTTCTCGCCATGCCCGGTCCCGGTCCTCGACGCGCTCGAGACCGCGTGATCCTGTGCCGTCTTCGAAGACGACGTCGACGCCTGTGGCGCCGAGGTCGTCGATGATTTCTCTCGAGGTTCCGTCTTCGAGGGGGTCGTCAGTGCCCAGGTTGTCGAGACACGCTCAGAGCTCCGGCTTCGAGGACTGTGTCGACGCCGCAGATGCTGGAGGCGTTGCAGCTGACGTCGACGCCTTTTCTGCCGGCGCTGACTCGCTCGGCGCCCTCGACGCCTTACGAGGCGGTGGTGTCGGAGGGGCCCCGTGGCATGGGGTTTGCCCCTAAAAAGGCTATGGCTAAGGCCCGGCACTGCTTTGGTCTGCAGAGGTCTTCCTCTCCCTGCCTGGAGTACATTTCGGAGGGTGATAAAGGCTCTGATGGCGGCCTGGTTCCGGTTCCGGATGACCTTATCTCGGGCCATAGTCAGTTTGATGACCTGAGGCAGTCACTGCATGATGCCAGTGGACTGGACACCTCTCCGGAGGTGGAGTTTTGTCGGCCGGAGCCTGGCACTCATGCCGATTCGTCATATCGGCGCCTTATGTCTCGGGTTACCGAGTACTTGGGTTTGTCAGCTCCCCCAGGGGAGTTAGTTCAGGATGATCTCACGGACATCCCAGTTTTGCCTTTTCATATGGCTTTGCAGAGAAGGGTGGCGGCGGCTTGGACTGCTCCGGAGAGTCTCCCGGCAGTGGGCAAGTCTTTGTCGCGTAAATACCGTTCAGCCAGTAGCGACCCCTGCTACTTGTCTAGGCACCCCACCCTGGAGAGTTTGGTGGTGAAGGCGGCTACGGCCCCGGCAAAGCAGGCGTCGTATCCTACCATCCCTCCGGATAGGGACGACAAACGTTTTGACGGCTGGGCGAAGAAAGTGTTTTCTTTTAAGGGTATAGTGCTTCAGGCGGCCAACTCCATATGTGCCTTGTCTCGTTTCACACACACTCTGTGGAACTGTGTTGCATTAGCGGCTGATCATATTCCCGAAGGGGACGAACGGGATGGTTTCCTTGCTATGGTTCAGGATGGCAAGGATGCCATGTGTGAGGCCGTTCAGTCGGGTTTGGACCTGGCGGATTGTGTCAGCCGGTCCATGGCGGCGAGCACTGTAATGCGCAGGTTTGCGTGGTTGAGGAAGTCTGGGTTCGCTCCTGATGTGCAGTCCTGGCTCCTCAACGTGCCCTTTGACGGTGAACACCTTTTTGGCAGCAAGGCTGACGAGAGCCTTGAGAGGTTGCAGACCTCCAAAGCTGCAGCGAAGTCGTTGGGCGCTGCAGTTCGCCAACATCCGCCTTTTCGTCCTAGGGGACAGCAATGGAGGGGAGGTTCCTTTCGCTATTACTCGTCCTTCAGTAAAGCGAGAGGAGCTAGCAGTCAAAGAGGCCATCGTAAGAGTGCCAGAGGTGGAAACAAAGGTACTCGAGGTGCCAAGGCCGCTCGGGCAGTTGCCTCTTTGCCCTCAGGCAACGCCGCAGCCGCTACCACTCAGTCATGAGGCCAGGTCCCATGGTTCGCCGGTTGGAGGAAGGCTGGTGCAGCATCTTGTAGAGTGGCAAGCCATTACTTCGGATGTGTGGGTTCTGGAGATCATAACCCATGGCTACTGTCTTCCTTTCCGGCAGAGGTCTCACGACAATCCACCAGGGAACCTCTCTTTGAAGAGTCCGGATCCGCTCCTTGCGCAGGAAATTCAAGCCCTGCTGGAGAAAGGCGTCATAGAACTGGTGCCTGTAGCAGAGAGGAACAAGGGCTGGTATTCCCCTTATTTTTTGATTTCAAAGAAAGATGGGGGATTGAAACCCATCATGGACTTGCGCGGTTTGGACAAACTCCTCAGGAAGGACAAGTTCAAGATGGTGACTTTCTCAAGTCCTTCAGGCCCTTCAACTTCAGGACTGGTTGGTGTCTCTCGACCTCAAGGATGCTTACTTCCATGTGCCGATCCATCCCAAGCACAAGAAGTACCTGAGGTTCGCGACTTGCACTTTCAGTTTCAGGTCCTGCCGTTCGGATTGACCTCCGCCCGAGGGTTTTCACCAAGCTCATGGTGGTGGTGGCAGCGCATCTCAGGAAAGGGGGGGGGATTCAAGTCTACCCCTACCTGGACGATTGGTTGATCAGGGGGAGCTCTCCCGAGCAAGTCCTGGCTCATCTGTCGTCACCTGCCACTCCCTTCACAGGCTTGGCTTCTCCCTAAATTTAAAGAAGTCCCATTTGACGCCAACGCAGCGGCTCCAGTACATCGGAGCAGTGCTCGACACGTCCCTGGGGCAGTGTTTTCCTCCTCAGGTGAGGTCTCTTCACATTCAGCAGATGGTGCACAAGTTTCAGTTTGCCGTGCCAGAGGCTCATCTCCGGATGAGATCTTTGCAGTGGGCACTCAAGCTCCAGTGGTCTCAGTCCTCCGGCAGGCTGTCGGACCCTGTTCAGGTGCCGCCCTCGGTAGCCTGGGACCTTCTGTGGTGGGCCGTCGAGGGCAATCTGATGAAGGGTGCCCCATTTTGGCTGCCCTGGCCGGAGGTGACGATCGTGACGGACGCATCCCTCATGGGATGGGGAGCTCATGCCAACGAGTTGACAGTCAGCGGTCGTTGGTCTCTGGAGTCCAGACTCTATATCAATCTGTTGGAGCTGAGGGCCGTCAGGCTTGCCCTGAAGGCTTTTCTGCCGACTGTGCGCGGGAAGAGTGTCCCGATTCTGACAGACAACACTGTGGCCATGCACTACCTCAACAAAAAGAGGGGGGGGGCAGGGTCACTTCCACTGTGCAGGGAGGCGATGCAGCTCGAGTTCTGGGCTATCCAGCAGGACGTTTCGATCTTGGCAGTTCATCTGGCCGGAGACAACGAGACGGCGGACGCTCCGACCAGGCAGAGCATAATCTCTCACGAGTGGGAGCTGGCTCAGGAGATTCTCCTGGAGATCTTCGCCCTTTGGGGGACCCCTGAAGTGGATCTCTTCGCCTCCAGTGTCAACCGGAAGTGCGAAAGGTTTTGCTTGCGGGAATTTCCTCCAAAAGGAGCCTTAGGAGACGCATTCGTGGTGGAGTGGTCATTCCCACTGCTGTACGCATTTCCTCCAGTCCCCGTCATCCCGCAAGTGTTGCGGAGGTTACGGAGGTTCGGTTTCCGGATGAACCTCATTGCTCCGGCGTGGGCCCGGAGGACGTGGTACCCAGACCTTCTAGCCTTGTCCATCTGCCCTCCATGTCGTCTTCCCTACCGAGATGATCTGCTCTCACGGGAGGGGGGGGGGGGGGTCAGGTTCTCCATCCAGAGGTCAGATCCCTCAATCTTCACGCTTGGCTTCTGAAAGGTTGAGGTATAAGGATTGGGACCTCCCTGAAGACGTGATGGAGGTGTTGCTCTCGGCCAGGCGGCCTGCAACAAAGTCTCTGTACCGTTGCCGTTGGAGAAAGTTCTGCGACTGGTGCAGAGTTCAGAATGTGGATCCTTTTGAATGCGACATTCCCATGGTTTTGTCTTTTTTGCTTTCTTTGGCCCACAGGGGCTTGCAAGTGGGGAACATTAAAGGTTACCTGGCGGCGCTGTCCATATTTAAGTGCTCGTCTGAAGAGTGTTCCTATTTTAGGATTCCTTTAATTTCGCAGTTTTAGCGCTCACTAATGTGTTCCCTCTGTCACCTTTTTTGGTGCCAGGTTGGGATTTGAACCTTGTTCTGTTTCTTATTGGTGCTCCGATTGAGCCTTTAGATTATTGCACTTTGAGGCTGTTAACTCTGAAAACTGTTTTTAGTTGCGGTTACTTCCGCTCGCAGAGTGAGTGAGTTACAGGCACTTTCAGTTAAGCCACCCTTCACTGTGTTTCACAAGGACAGGGTTGTCCTTGGAGTTCGTCCTTCTTTTCTTCCGAAGGTGGTTTCGGAATTTCATTTGAGCCAGAAGGTTGTTCTTCCGGCGTTCTATCCTTCTCCACATCCTGGTAAGGAAGAGGAGAGGCTCCATAGGCTTGATCCTAGGAGAGCGTTGAGCTTTTATATCTCGCGCATGTCCCGGGTCAGAGTGGACGATCAACTTTCCATTGTTTACGCTGGGAAGCGTTTGGGACAAGCTGTGACGAAACAGACTGTCTTGTTGGATTATTTTAGCTATCTCCGAGTGTTACCGCTTGGCGGGTAAGGACCCTCCGGCTGGCTTGCGGGCCCATTCTACCAGAGGAGTGGCTGCGTCTACTGCCCTGCAGAGCGGAGTTCATATTCGTCACATCTGTGATGCAGCCACCTGGGCTTCAGTACATACTTTTGTACGTCACTATTCCCTCGATTCCATCAGAGGGCAAGATCTGGCCTTTGGCAAGGCAGATCTCTATTCCGCAATTAGATTGGGCATGCTAAATTTGTATTCTAAATTCTTTCCCACCTCCTTGCTTGGTACTGCTTTGGGAGTCTGTCAAGATAAGGAATACGTCGGAGGAACCAATCTCCTCGAACAAGTTACTTTCTTACCTTGTAACGTTCTTTCGATGGGATGGTCCGACGACTTATTCCATATCGCTCCCTCCCTGCCTTCCCCGCTGCAGAATTTCTTTTGTGATTGCAGCTTGCGTTTCCGCAAGGCCTTGTGTCTGACTGGCAGAAAACTGGTGGCACACGTTCTGGGGAAAAAACTATAACTGAGGCTATGGGCGTCGTCTGTCCTACTTATCACATCGGGTGACGTCGGCCGTCGGAGGAGGTCCTCGGGGACGGCGCATCAATGTCATCGACGCAGACGCCAAAGATTTTCCGAAGCAGCACAGCTGTGGACATTACCTTTCATAGATATGGAATACGTCGTCGGACCATCCCATCGGAAGAACATTACCAGGTAAGAAAGTAACTTGTTCTTCTTGGAGCAAGCGCAAGGAGTAGAAATAGCCCAGGGAACAGCTGCATTAGCATTAAACTGAGACCCCGACACTGTGTTCGCGTTTAGCCTGATGATTTAATGCCGGTCATGAAGCAATGGAACGGCAAGTGTATAAAGGCTTTTTGCTCTCAGAATACTGAGAGAAGCACAGACTAAGCCAGTTGCGTCGTCCGAGCCCCGCCTAGGTGTATTGAGAATAAAATATAACTGTGAAGCCTTTGAACTCTTCTGTGCTGGTGTCTCAGTCTGCTTGTTATGGGCACAGACTGGTAATATGAGAAGTATTGCCCAGAGTGTTTGCATTTTTTTAATGGTTACTTGCAAATGTGTCTAGGCATTGAGCACCTATGCATTCTCCAAGTGGGTGTACTTGGAAGCTTCTTCGTTTCAAGAGAAGTTGTTCCTTTTTCAAAGTCTTTCCCCTATCAGGTAAATGTTTTTAGGAGAGTGAATTCTAGATCTTAATGTTACTACTGGTAATTCCCCATGAAAATGGAGATCCTCTTTAAACGTGGATTTCTTGAGTTTTGTTAAGTGTGACATTCAGTTTATCCACCTCCACCACGCTTCCCCCTTGTCAATTTCAAGAAAAAAGGCTGGGCCTTATTTTGGACGTAATTGGTCTTTTATATGTTGTGGATTGTTTTTGATACAATCACCATGGCCCAGACCCTTAAGATTGCATAATTTGGGGTACACATTGTAAGTTACAAGCTACTAGCCAGGCATAAAGTCACTCACCCCTCAGTTGTCCACTTGCACACAGCACACCATGTGTTACTTGCCAAGAGTCAATGTTTCTAGCCAGTGGTGAGTGCAAATGTTGATGCCTGTTATGATCAGGATAGATATTGCATATTCCTGCTTGCGAAAGTGGATATGGCAGTCCAAAGAGCCTACATCAAAGGGGTGTGTCTCTGCACCAGATCGTAGACCTTAATCTGTGCTGCGAAAAGGGGCAGCTTCTAATGGAATTGTGGATCTGGTGCACCACCCAGTGATCTTGTGTGACGACAACAAAAGGTTTTCAAACCTTGTGCACATTGATGGTGGTGGCACTTATGATGCTCTGACAGAACTGAAAAGGGCTGTATTCTTCACAATTTTCTTTATTTTTTTTACTCTCATTTGGCCACAGAAATTGGTTCACTAGGTGCACAGAGTACCTGGAGATTATCTAGATGCCCAAGGTAATGCATCTCATCATTATGTAAATGTTCATTTTTGTAACTGTTAATGCCAGTCTGTTGCCCAGTTCCAAGCACTCCATTTCTTGCAGGGAACGATGCTGCTGCACTGGAATAACCTGTGATAGCTTACTCAGGATTGCACGTTATAAGTTATCCTTATGCAGGGGTAGTCAACCAGCCACACTAGAGGTTTTTGGCCTACAACCCTTCTCTTCCATGGATTATGGCAACTGGAGCTAAAGCTGTGTATCAAAACATCTGAAGGGGGGGTGACACGGGGCCACCTCTGTTCTAGGGAGAGAGCTGAAGCTACTATTTAACTGCTAGCCTGCATGTTATGCAATAAGGCTCTTGCCCTCTTTCCCTCCTTTCTGGTCGATGATCGCACAACCGGTATGGCCATGGTTTCACCGGATCCTCTTACTAGCAACAGGTATACAAAATCTAATTTTCGGTCAAGTTGTTACATGATGATGTACATGTATGTGAAGCAGACCCAAATGTGTGGTGTGGTCTTTTGTAACAATGGGAACTCCAGACCTCACTTTGCAACAAGGGAGCAGTAAAAGCATACACTTGGTCTCCAGGTACTGTGATGGGCGTCAGCAAATAACCCCTGCACCTTAGAATGGTTCCAGTGAGTTATTGGGAATTAAACTTAGATAGGTTTGGACTGAAATACAGTATCTCGTCAAGTATAGGGTCTGTAACCCTGGTTAGAGCTAATGCTTGGTAACCCCCTACTGTCTGTCTTCTTGGTCGAAGGCTTTGATGGTTCCTTGTTCTGCCGGCTAGTGGACTCCCTAGAGGCCTTCTAACTGCCCCCCCTAACCTTGCTTAGTTTTTTGTAGGGAGTTATGCAATAGGTTTGTGCACTCGGCCTGTTGGAGTCACGCACAGTCTCCCTTGCCTCTCCTATTCCTCTTTAATGTTCTGTCCTCCAATCTGCCACTCCTCCTTCCTTCCTCCACCCTTGGATATTAACATACTTCCTCCTGTTAACTTTCTTTCCTTCTCAGCTCCTCCTTCCTACTACTGTTTCCTTCTAACCCGCTTGCTACTGGTATCTATGACGGTAGCTTCTTTTCACCTCTACTATGACTTATCCTCACTACTAATTCTTCACTATTACTACTTATCCCTTCTACCACCTCTCTGCTTCTACCACTTTACTACCTCTACTACTTCCCCTTTTGCATCTTCCACTACCTCTTACCGCTACTACCACCTTCACTACATCCTCTACTCTTAGCACAGCTCTCTACTGTCACTTCTGACTTTTTACCTCTGCTACCATCTCCTGCTGCTACTACCATTTCTCCTCTACTACTACCACCCCAATCCTCACTTTCACTAATTTGAGCTCTCCTCTCTCTCGCGCACATCCACTCTGCAGTATTCGTCTCTCTAACCACCTCAACACTCCTTCTCTCCATCCTCCTGCTGGCCTCTTCGCCCTCTGCCGCACCCTTCTAACCTACACTAACTTCATCCTGTTTCTTCCTTAAATAATCCTCCTCACATGACTGGCTGCTGGCCCTGGGCCTCCACTTCCTTTATAGGGATGTGTGTTTTAGAAGGCTGGAAACTTCCTTATGCTCCACCCCTTCTCTATGCTGGTTTGCTGCAGGCTCCTCAAAAGATTCTCTACAATTTACGAAAGTCTGTGGTGGGATAGAGAGATTTTCCTCCTTGTGTGTGGGCTTTGGCTGGTCTCTGCTGTAGCTGCACGTATTACCTGTGGTGATGTTGCTACTTGCCCCCCTCTCTTCTTCAATGATTGCCTGCCACTGCTCCTGTGACTTCCCTCCTTCCCTCAGCAGAGGTCACTGGATAATTGATTCATGGTCACATCTGCTTCACTCCTACAGCACCAGTGAAAGCTGTACACCAATTGCTCTAACGTCGATTGAAAGGTATCCACTTACTTGAAGTGTCAGTAACAGCCCATGTTTATAGTACTGGTACATCAACACATTTCACCCAAAGGTAGGGCTAGACCACACAACTCCGCCGAACTCTTTAAAATCTGCAAGGAGCTGGCCAATCCTGCTGCAGTCTCTACATCTCCTGTCCCATTCCATTCCCTCTGCACAGCCCTGACTTCTCATTTCATCTCTAACTCAGGACATCCTGTCCCCTCTTCCTCTCCTCCTCCTCCCTCTACTCACTGCTCTTCCTCTGGCCCTTCTGCCACCCCTCCTCCCTCCCTCCCGCTCTGCCTTTCCCCTGTTCTCCCCAGACGAGGTTTCTAGACAAATCCGGTTATGAAAGTGTCATCAAAACTGGTTCACCCCATGTCCCCCAAAACCATCAAGGACCACATTGACACCCTGGCCCCTGTTCTGGCTGACTTCTGCAACCACTCCTTTGCCACTGGCGTCTTCCCTCCCCCGCCCCGGAGCACTCCCTTTTGCATCCTCTTCTTAAGAAACCCTCTGTCGACCCTTCCTGGCCGGCTAACTATTGCCCAATCTACATCACTCCTTTCCTGGGCAAACTCCTGGAAAAGCTGGCCATCTCCCAATCTTCACACTGAATCTTTTGGTTGTCTCCATGACCATCAGTCTGCCTTCAGAGCTGCCAGAAGCACGGAAACTGCTCTCATGAACATCTGTGAAGACCTACTCTCCAACCTTGATTCCAACACCCCGTGTCCTCATCTTACTTGATCTCTCTTCTGCCTTTGACACGGTCAACCATGCCATCCTGCTCAACCGTCTGATAACCTGGGTATCACCAATCAGGCCCTGGCCTGGCCACCGTCTTTCCTCTTCGATCGACCCTCCCAGGTCCAACTTGGGTCCTTCCCCTCCTCTATCTCTACCTCTGGTGTTCCCCAGAGATATAACCTCTCCCCCTGGCTGTTCAAGCAATACCTTGCACTTCTTGTCCCCCCCCCCCCCTGCATTGCGGCTCTCTGCCCCAACTTTCAGTGCTATGCGAATGACACGCCACTTTTTTTTTTCTTTTTTTTTTCAGACTCACTTCCGCCACTTCTCTTCTCCCCGATTGTCTGCTAGCCAGGAGTGGTGTGCCGCCAATGATCTCTGCCTTAATGCCAGTAAGACTGAGATTCTCCTCATCGGCAGACCTGCTCCTTCCTTTCCTGTCACTCTCTGGCTGGCCTCTCTTGGCCCTCTTCTTGCTCCCACCTGGGAGGCTAAAAACCTCGGTCATCTTCGACTCCACACTTTCCTTTTCTCCTCACATCTGATGTCTCTAAGAAGTCTAACTACCAACTTGGAGGTATTCTTCCTTTCTTCTCCTTCCCCCAGAAGCTCACTGTCTCTAGAGCTCTGGTTCTCTCTAGGCTGGACTACTGCAACAGGCTTTCTAAATCTGCCTGCCTCTACTCTCCACGCTCTGCAACTCATCCAAAACAGGACTGTGAGACTTGTCCTTGGCCTCAAGCCCAGGGATAGTATCTCTCCAGGACTGAAATCTCTGCACTGGCACCGAGGATGTAGTTCAAAACGCTCTGCTTTGTCCACCAAGCCTTCTGGGGCCTCAAAACCTTCAACTTTCTTCCTAAATATCTTCTTTATGATATCTTCTATCTTTGCTCATCTGCTTCCAACTCGCTCAGGGTCAGTCGCTTCTCCAAGCAACGAGTTGGTGGTTCATCTTTCTTCTGCTCAGGCCTCCCTCTGGAACAGCCTCCCTTCCTCTCCGAAACTTGAGAACCATCTCTGGTTGCGGATGCACCTCGGGACCTCCCTCTTTGCTTCTGCTTTCTCTCCTCCTCTCCCCTGCTGATCTCCTGGCTGAAACTGAAACCTAAAACTGTTACCTGGCTACCCTCTGATCTTGGGCCCAGTTCCCCTCCCTGCCAGTTGCACACCTTTACCGCCCCCCCCCCCCTAGTTTTAGCTCCTCTGCATCATATGTTAATTTCGAGCCCTGCTTTGGTAGTTTAACATTAGTTATGTGAATCATCCGCTTGCGTTATGTACCTACATTCACAACGCAGTAGCCATAGACACCTGAATGAGCATTGACTATGTAATACGTGGCCAATCTCGCCCTCCTGGGAGTGGAGGGGCGGCAGGCGAAGGATGCTTTCTCAACCATGCATATTCATCTTTGACTCTTAAACTGTCTCGCAAACTCAAACGGAAACCTTGTGTTGTATCCATACTCTTGCAGCTTGTACTGTTTTTAGTTGCATACGCCCCATCCAAATTGCTTGTTTGGTACAGTAAGAGAAGCACTGAAAATGTGTAAAAATGTAAATGTCAAGTTGACAACCACTAGCCGGATACATCTCGTGGGCGCCCAATGCTCCACATCCATATAACGCACCACTTATTACTTCCCAAGAGTCAATCATCCCTGGCGAGTGCAAATATTAAGACGTTGAACTTTTTTCTTGCAGGTTTTTTTGGCATACATGAAGCGTTTATTTTAGACTGCACGTTTTATAATACCAAGATTAAATGGAGTGTAAACCTAATCCGCCAATATCGATACTTCAAAAATGGGAATTCTCTGGCCCTTTCACTAGATGGCAGACTGTGGGAAGCATGTGCATTCAAAATAATGTAAGCCACAAGGATCATGCATGTTAGGCAGCATTCTCATTTCTGTGCTAATGCCCTTCAACCTTGGAGACCCCCAAGCTCCTGCTGGACTTCAGGACTTTTTCATCCCTGGAGTGAGTGAGACCTTTTGCTCACTCATGTGTTTTGACCTGATTTGGAAAATGTTTGCACTGTTTTGGGAGTCTGTCAAACTCCATAGGCATCAACTTTTTGTATGGTGACACATGGCACCTTCACAGATAAATCCTTTAGATTTCTCATACGATTGAAGCATCTTTTCTTGTGTGAACTACTGTTCCCAAGAATAGTAAAGAGAAATCTTATGTGGAGTGCTGGAGGGGGTTACCTAGTAGCCCCTTATCCTACATTTGCATGTAACATTTGGTACTTTAAATGGCTGGTGGCAGTGGTTTAATTTTCCTACTTTCTCAGCTTCAGTATAGCACCCACGGGTGACCATTTTTTCAAAATGGCTCGGTAGTCTTTGTTCGCCATTTTCTGTTTGGGAGGTTTTTCTTGGGTTTTATTCGGCGTGCCAAGCAAGGTGTGAGCCCTTTGTTTTGTACTGAAACCCACCTCTGGCTCCAGTGTCTGGAAGGGCAGGAAGTGAGGGAGGTTCCCAAAACTCTGCTTTCCTTTGTCTCTAGGAGTGCATGAATTCAACCGGTCCTGATGGGCTGCTGTCTGAGTGACAGCCTAGGCTGTGCATGAATGTGAGAAACCTGCTAAAAAGGCGAGGGTTTTGGGGCTAGAGGCATAGTCTACCACTGGAAGGAACATCCAACGAAGAAACAGTGAGCGAAGCCTGCTCCAACCTCCTGGACCTTTGACTTGCCCTGGGAAGCCCTGCTGCTGTGCTGAAACTCCTTTTTCTGATTGACAAGAGAAGTTCCGGAAGGGACGACTTCTTCCCTTTTTAGTGGGACCAACTAACCCCGAGACGAACTCCACTTGACCATCTTCCCCGACTGGCTGTACTTTGCTACTGCAGGAACCGAGTGCCAGGTTTTGAGAAATTCGTAGTTTAGTACAATGTCTGCAATCCGGCCAGAAGCTCCAGGAGTCTCCTAAGGACCCTCCAGAAGCAGGACGACCATATCTAGAGTCCCCTCACCAGAGTGGAGGACTCAAGGAGTGAAGGAAGCCCAAACCGTATTTAAGATCCATGGTGGTGCTGTTTTCCTCACGCTAAAACTGCGACATTCTGCTGATCTGAAAAGAGCCAGTAACTGCTGATACCTCCAAATTGCTGCCACAGGACTCCTCCAGACGTCCTCCCTCTTGTCCCCACAAATGAGGCTTAGGAACCCAGGATCTGCATCGCTGCAACAGGACAGAATCCGGCTGGACCGCTGTTATTCAAACTAGAAGTACTGTTCAGACTTGGGGTACTTAGCTCAGTGTCTTTTAGCTTTGCTCTTCTCAGTTGCTACTTTTGTTAGTTGATTTCAGCTCTGGTCTCCACTAACAGCGTGACCCTACAGTGATTTTTTTTTTTCTACAAAACTCTAACTTTGTGCAAGACTTTTATTAACTACGAAGTGCCTCTGTTCCATTGACTGTGCTCCAATTGACATTGGCTGTCTGGGCTCCCTGCCGACTGTTCCAGTCCATTGACTTTGATAAGTTCTGTCCCTCAGAGGTGATGAGACTGTTATTGCTGGGAAAGGTATTGTCTATACTTCATTGGAAGATTTAAGTATACCTGCATGCCCTGAGAACCTGTTTAACCTTTTTTCTCCCTTTTAACCTTTCCTTTCTGCAACCTCAATCTGCAACTTGTACTAGTGGTATATAAATGCCATTACTGTCCTTGTGAATGAAGTCTGGATTTAGCAAGTGTGTAAAAAGCATCTCTCAAGAGAATCTACTAAGCTTATGCTGATTCTGGAAAAGTATTGTAAAGTAAATTTGATACAAATCATGCCCTTTTTAAACAATGCTTATTTAAAAATGGATGGATCAATAACTGAAACCTTTAGTATAAGTGTTGGCTATTTGTATTTGTGAATTTCATTGCTACAGCTCTATAGCTCACATTTACCCCTCTTGAGATAGGCCTGGCTGCTCAGTCACACTACCAACTTGTGTAGTACAGCCCTATAACAAAAGGTAGGTTACCTCATGCCAAAGTAGACCAGTGTTGTGTAGTCTGTTACACTACATAAATTCTTGCCTAACAGTGCCCCTACTAGATTTTGTTTTTCATATGCGTGGAAGTTGATAGTTTGTGCTTGGAATGAGAGTCCAACTGCGTGTACATTCTGGAGCTTGGATTTAGTTCATATTTTAGTGTTGGGCTTAGTGAACCCAATATTCCCTGTAACTATTTCCGTGTCAATCCCCATCGCTACACATTTAAAAAAAAAAAAAACAGAAGACCCTTAACAAGAACAAAAATGAAGAAGCAAGACCGTAATACACGTTCAGCGTCTCCAAAGTAATTAACATGTACTGTATAGTAGGACTACAAGAAAGTGTCACTGGCTGCTGTTTCATTACATGGGTAACTGGTGGTGACCTGACCACGACCCGGAACATTTATGCGTCAGTAGCGGGGCATTTAAAGATCGTTATTAAACTAATGGGTGGAGGGGCATAAAGCCTCTTCCAAGTTGAAGGGGACACTTCAGCAGGCGGCTCCAACCCTGTGAACAAGGACACATGTCTGCTTCCGAGGGCAGGTCCCTGACCGTCAGTCCTGTTTTAGCTAGTTTTGCCATGCCAAAAGAGCAATATTTATTGCAGACCACCCCTACCAGGGTACCAGTAGAAACCCCAGACGTATGTGCACAGGGCTTTAAGTGGGGTAAGAAATCGAGGAGGGGGGGGGCCTCATTTGGGGGCGTGGCTTGTGGGGGGGCGTGGCCTAAAAGTACGCAAATCGTAGGGTATACACACAAATATAAATGTTATATATTTGTGTGCGTACCTTACTATGGTTTGTGTACTATGCAAGCCATCTTTTCTAAACATAGAAATAAATTTCTACGTTTAGTAAAGATGGCTTGCATAGTACACAAGCCATAGTAAGGTACGCACACAAATATATAACATTTATATATATTTGTGTGCATACCCTATGGTTTGACTCGTTTTCCGGCCATCTTTTTTAAACATTTCGGGTTTATAAAAGATGGCTTTGAAAGTACACAATTCAAGCCATCTTTTATAAACCTCGAAATATGTCGAGGAATCCCCAGGTTCGCGAGGGTTAAAGACGCCTCGGCGACCTGGGGAAACAAAGGGACAGTAAGTCAGTAACTGCCTCTGATGACCTCTCGCGCGCAGTTACTATGACTGACGGAAGTGGCAGCCAGTCACAGCTTCGCTGTGGCTGGCTCTGTCAGCTTGCCTGACTTCATTGCTGGTGCATCTCCCGTCGCGGCCGATAATGCACCCCGCGATTCCCGCCAATATTGCTGTAGGACGGGGCCCCGGCTCGGTCCCACTTTTTGGAGACCCCGGCAGGCCCCGGCCCACTTTAAGCACTGTATGTGCAGCATTCTCACCAGAGGAACTCCCAACATGCTCGGCAAAGATCCTTAAGGGTTTCACCCCTGCCTGGGCCCTTTGCTTGCTCATGGGGCCCCGTGAAAAGCAACAAGCCCCTCGGCTGCCTTCGATGCTCTGGTGCAGCTTGCATCCCTGTAGCTGGCTTGGGGGCAGTCGGGCACGGCCTGGGAGACAGGAGTTTGAACTTCTCTATGAGAAACTGGCCAACATTAAGCAAGCAATGCCATGTTGCCGGAAAGCAAATGGGCTGCGAGCGTCGTCCCCGCAATCTCGCTCTGGGGCCCTCCTGCAATGCAGTATTGCCGTCTGCGATTGGGAGACCATTCTTAGGGCTGCCTGTGCAAACCCTTCTTGCGCGTGTTTCTCCTCCTCAGCCCCGGCTCCCCATGTTGTTTCCCCCTCCTCTGCCTTTCCCCTTCTTAAGCCCTGTCCTCTGCTTTTCATTTCCTGTCTGCCTGCCTCACTCGCTCTCTCCGTCTCCCTCCCCTCTCAGCCTGATTTGGTCCAGGAAGTGAGCGATGCCTGCAGTGTGCGCGCACCTTGGCTCCCCGCGCGGTTGGATCGTCTTTAATGGCTCTCTCCAGGGTCGAGGCTCTGTCTCTGAGTGCATCTCTTCCAATGGGGATCCGTGCTTCCTGCAGGTAGGTACCCCTTCTTTGCGGCGCGCTTCTGGGGCGGCGGGGCGATTGCAGTACCTTTTTCTGGAAGACTGGTGCCCTGCCAGCTGATGCGGGTTTATGCCCGCAGCCTGTCTGTGCCCATCGTAGAGCTCCCGGTAATCGCGCAGAACATGCTTGTTTGCCTAATCCTGCCTGGTGATTGCACGCAGAGACAGCCATCGGATCCAATTATCCGCACTCGGGTCGGGAAGGTGGTGTCAGGCGCTGCTCCTGGCACCTGCACGAGCTCTTGGCGTTCTAATGGGTGGCTGGCAGATTCCTCTGGTCGATGCCGGTGTTAGCAGGTTCTGTGGCTAACACACCCTTACTGCTATGTGCAACTGGGGCGCAGGCTGTGTGGGTGCCAGACCTGCCATTGGACGGACAGATGTCCAAAACCGTAGCTGAAAACAGTTCTCGAGTAATTGGGGCCATATAACTGTTGTCTGGGTTACACATCTGTCCGTGTTCTTTCATAGTCCGCCCCTGACAGCTCTGTTTATGGTCCCAGTGCGTTTACGGTGATGGCTGTCAGGCGACGTTGCAGAGCAAAACGAATTTCATCGGTGTTTGCTCGCTCTAAAATTCGACAGCACGGATGGACGCAGCCGAGGGTGCAGGCGGTCACCAGTGCGACCACAACCTGCAGACTGCTGCGCTTGCACGACTTCCCCACTACCGCCAGATAGTGTAACGATTTGAACTGATTTTGCCCATCCCGTTAATCGCATAGGATCATCTCCAGCAAGGCTTGGTTTAAATAGTTTTTGTCATGGAGAAAAGGGTGGCGGAGCAGAATAATATTTGATAGTGAGTGGTGGAAAATGGTTACGCTGCTAGGGAACACTCCGTTCTAGCTCGCTTTTATAGAGACGTGTGGCCCAGTTCATAAGCACGTTTTATTCCAGGTACATGGTGGGAGAGCGTAGTGAGCGTGCCCGTGGTGGGAACCATGTTGCAAGGTTGATTGGCTCATCTAAGTTTGAGAGACTTGTTGCAGATCTTTGCTTTAGAAAGACAAGGAAGGTCTCACGCTCTGACTTGCAGCCATTCCCTCCATAAAAGGCTCCGCTGGCACCCCATCTCATCTCTACACTGGCGAGAGACATCTGATTGAAAGCTAGGCAACTAAACTACGGTGGTGGAGCGTCTCCTGCCGCGTGGCTTCCGAATCGACAGGCCGTCTCTGATAAACGCATGAAAAATGGGTCACACCCAGACTGGTGGAATGAAGGGGGCATGCATCTCTGCTCTGTAGGATACAAAGGGCTATTCAATCATGATCCATTTTGCATGATTCTCTGTTATTTTTGTTTTCTAACTCATTGGAGCTAGTGCCGTTGCCGGCTTTACCTCTCAGTTAGGGGTGGTTTATCAACCTCGTCTTTTATCTGAGTTTAACCATCTACTTCCTGAAATGGATGCCAATCTCCTCGGACTGCTAGGAAGCACTCAACTAGGAGGCAGTATACGTGCAGAGTTTGGAAAGACTAATCTCGTATTTGGGCCTTAGCCACGGGAGTCAATACTTGACATGATTAACACTGTCTAGCATTTATTTTAATTTGCGATTTGAAGCTGGTGATCTGGAACGCTTGTTTTTCCTCATTGTGAGGCTTACTGGATTTCTTAATGGCAGGTAGTTCTTGGAATATATCCTTGGTTTCTCAAGGTCCTAGCAAATGTCCATATCCAACAAGATCTTTCTTTTCCCATCCCTCCAATGTTGAGGAGAGTACATGAAATGGCTTATTCACTTTGCTCCCTAATTTGTTGGGCTTATTTTGCCTATGCCACAATCTAATTGTGTGGATTGGCACGGATTGTCTACCACCTGATCTGCTAGCAACCTCCCGGTTGCATCTTAGAAGTCCCTCCTGCATAAATACCCTCCCAGGGAAAAGGCTAATGTGCATGCCTCCAAGTAGGTTAAGTTCTGCAGCACCAACGAAGGACACTGCTTCTGGGCAAGCTTTCTGGAAAAGATCACTTAAAATGGGTCTATATTCGCGCTTTGCTTAATCACCCTGCTATCTAGATTCATATGCATTAAAATCACTGGTTTCTGTATGTACCAGTGAGCACAGATATCTCGCCAGAAAGCCACTGATGCATGGTTAGGACTGCCTCAAGAACTCTTCCTCTGTTCCCCAGATGTCTTTATTGATTTAGTTTGAAGGTAGATAAATCCTGAGGTGCATATAGTTGGTGTTTAAAGAAATGTGCCAAATCATTAGCTGCTAATTCCTGAAAGGTTCCCTATTGAAATCTTGTTTCACTTTGCAAAGAATGCTCTGGAAGGCTATGCATTAGTGTGAACACTATTAAAGAGGAGCATGTCTTAAGGGAAGTATTGATCACTATAGTGAGGACATTTTTGTTCTCACAATACCGATTAAAGTGCAGATGTTAACGATTCATTCTACTGTTGCAAATGCATCCGTTTCTGTGCTGTGCTTTCCCCCGTTCATGACACTTGGACTGAGGTCTATTTTGCTTTGATAACAAAGAGCCTGTGACTTGCTTTGAGTCGGAATTGGCTTTATTAGATGAAATGCCAATCTTTTAAATAAACCGATTTATTCCGTACTGAGAAGATTAGGTTCTGTTAAATAGAGGAATATTTGTTACTGCTGCTTTACTTTCGGGATGTATTTGTTGACTGTGGGTTTCATATCCTTGACCAAGTTTATTGATTGGGGCGGCTAGGTGTGACATACAGAGCTTTTGAGTGACCGCTTTCTCATGTCATAGTTACACCTGTCCCCGCTTAACTTGGAAACTTGGGTGAAGTAATGCTGCTCCCAGTCTTCTCGAGCAGCCAGTGTAAGCTTCCTGGGTGACCGCTAAGCAAGCTGATCTTCAGCCCAGGCCTACGTGCCCTAGAAATCGCATGAGGCTTGCACCTTTTTGATTGTTGCCATAAAGAGCATTTAGTGAATGTTCATCTGTGTACCTTTATGAATGGCCAGAAAAAGAATGTATGTTAATTGCTAAGACACATTACATAAGGGATTTTACTTTTCTGGAGCGTTTATCATCCAGTAGTTCTGTGGGTGGATCCAAACCTAAAGGGGTAGCCAGTGAAAAGAGAATATCCATTTTGACATCTGCAAATCTTCCCAATAACAAATCCAGAATATCCCGCTCTTTCATACCTGGTTGCATTTGTTTCTACTTATCGTGACTTTGAGCACATTGCAGTGCTGAAAATTGCTTATGAGAAAGTGTCCTGTAAGACTGGCATCTGTCTTAAACCCTCTTGCATTTGCCTCCTTGTAGGGATGGACGATATGGATCAAAAGGCATATCTCTGTTTTTGGGCTGAATAGCAATATACGATATACATCTCCATTGTTTGTGGGTTAAATGCTCAGTTGTAAGCCAACTACATGCAAGATGCCAACAGTACGAATGCTGAACAGTGAATGCAAAACACAACTCTGACATTAATTGTCAGTTAACCTCATCCTAAAATTGCAATGGATTCAAAAGGACAACTCAGCAATAATGGCAATACTAAAAATGTTTTTTTTGATGTTAACCATATTGTCTATAATCCTATATTGCTTTTGAAAATATATCGATATATCTCAAACTCGATACAAAGCCCTACCTTCTTGCTTTCTGCTTGTTCACCCATGAATGCGAAAGCTCTTAAAGATGCACTTTGCATATTCATGGGTCAGTGTTTCGGTATGTGCAATATGCATTGTTGGGTTTTATACCACGCCTCCTTGCCAGTTTTCATAGTCTTTTGTCTCTGGCGGATGCGAACGAGGAGGGCGATTGTAGTGCTTGGAATCGTTAATGGGGAATGAGGGGTGAGTGCAATGTCGTTTCTCTTGTGTTTATGCAGGCACTTTGGAAGTACAGGTACTGCGAGTCTGTTTCTAGGTGGTTTGTGTCGAGAGCTTGAGGTATCGCTGGGAGCCTTGTGTACCTGCAATGCAAGGATGTTAAATGTGACTGTGGTTGCTTTTGTGAGGTGTAACGTTTTGATTCTGTTGGGAGGGGTATACAATTGCGATGCGTGGGTGGCTTAGTTGGTATGCATATTGTGTCGGAAGATAGAATTTGAGCTGGTTAGTGTTGGGAGTTATCAGTAGAGGTCTTGCTTGGCATTTGGGACATTCATCAGATGTTGATGTGCCAGTGTCCCAGGTAGTATTGCAACTCTGGTGTAATTCTGAGAAGTCCTGATGCACCAGGGAATGGGCTGATGTTTTTCAGGCCTTGCGAAATCTACTTGCCCATTAGCGTAATAGAGTAGTTCACTTAATGTTGATTTCAGACCTTGTCCATAAAACATATAAAAACATTAGATAAAATCACAAAAACATGCACATAAAGTCAGTAGCGTAGTAGGTCCAGTTTGCTTGGTACTAGACCTTGCTGGTGAGTACAATGACATTCTGGGATGTTTAAAACTTCTATTTGTTTGCAGTAAATGTCAAATGTTTCACTGCGTGGCTGACCTGTGCATGGCAGCAGTGCGCCAAACATGAAGTGGGCCTATCTGATCGGCACCATTTTACTTAAAGTGCTGGTAAAATGTTTACCAGAGACAAATGCACTCGACTCATGGTGACTGGTCAGAGGTGACAGAGTATGTAAACTAAGTTTCTTGACCTGCCAGTCCAGTGGGATTTTCAATAATTTGCCAGGTCTGTAGTAGACTACATGCAGCTCTTGCTTAAACACTTTGGGAAGAGGCTGCAGTGTAGGGAGTTGAAAGGTCAGTGTGATCGCTCCACTGGAGAATCTCCAGAGGCAAACATAGCAACATTGTAGTGGAGCAGCTGGGAATACAACTGCACCAGGCAAACTTGCATGGGATCCTTGAAAGTGGCTATACATTGGCAACACATGATAGCAGTGTAGTCTAAAGTAAATACGATAGTGAGGGCAAAAACTATCAAGGCACATTTACTTAGTTTAATGAAGGCATACAGAGTACAGGAAAATCATAGCAAAGAGTGAAAAGGCCTTCTGAGGAAAAACACTTGGTATTGGGGCAGGGTTAGACTAGGGCCTGGCTTGTTAACTTACGCCAAATTACTAACGATTATGAGAGACTTTAACATCTTGGCTCAGTTGAGATTAAAATCCTAAGTGCCCATTTCACGATCCTTCATATGTTCGGCAGGCTAAGAACCTCTTCACACTAACTAACTTGTTCAAGTGACATGCTCAGTGGGCCTTGCTGGGACTTAATCCGTCAGGGCAATTGCTTGCCTTTGTAAGGCGATCAGGTAATTTGGTCTGCATCCCTAGTAGTTTCTTTTCCTCCTAAGTGTACCCAGGTGTCGCAACAGCCCTCCTCGATCGTCTGCACAGATATGTCTCCTGGTGTTTTAGCTGTGCCATAACGTTCCTGTCAGAATGATTCTGAAACCCTGCCAGAGTCTAACAGTGAGGTTCAAAGGTTCAGCAGCTTGAAAGATGAAGGGTGAATGCGGATGCCGCAAAGTGCCCATTGAAGCATGGTCTAACCTCTCTTAGCCTAAGGAGGCTGTCACAGCTGCAGGAAGGTTAAGTAGCAAACAACTCTGAATAATGGGGGGAGGGGTTTGTTTGGGCAAGCCCACATTTGTCTCCTATATCTCCGACCATAAAATGGGTCTCTCTCCAAAATGGGAAAGCTCTGCAGAAGAGCTAGATAATCTGAGCACAAGGCCTTCGAATTGTAGATGACATCACAAAAGTAGGGACTTCTTGACCTAGAGACTGGAGGCTGCCCATATTTGATGTAGGCATTCCATGGTTTAGGTCTTCTTAATCTCTTGCGCTCAAATTAAGACTGAAGTCATGGCAGGAGAATAGTGAACATGTTACCAGGAGCAGGGTGCATCTTCCCTTGGACTAGGGATTCCTGTTATACTAAAGAATCATGTGATCTCTAGCATTGGGGCAATAGTTACTTAATTTTTAGGGGGCTCTCTGGACTTATCTGCACAAGGCATGAACAGTCTGATACATTCAATACCATCGGCTCAGGCACCAGTGGAATTTATAATGGAATTACTTTCACTATTGCTCACCAAAAATGTCTTTAAATATAAAGATCAGTTCTTTGAACAAACCCAAGGCACGGCCATGGGGGCAGCATTTGCTCCAAGTCTAGCTATCGTATTTATGGCAGCCATTGAAGATAAATTCATTTTCTCAGATTTTAATCCATACCGTCAATACATTGACAGCTGGCGGAGGTATAGCAATGATATTATTTTCATTTGGCACAGCACTGCAGGCAACCTAAATGCCTTCCTCACATGGCTCAACCAACGCCATAACACTATTAAATTCACAATCACTATGAGCAACACTCAGATGTCCTTCCTGGATATACTGATCCCAACACCAGGCTAATAAACTCATCTGTTCACTATTTACAAAACCGACAGATCGGAATACTTTGTTGCATTTCAACAGCTTCCACCCCTTGTAATCAAAAAGAAAGCCTGCCATACTCTGTTTATGAGGCTCAGGAGGAATTGTACATTACTGACTATGACCATCATGCCCAGAATTTGACCACCAAATTCCAACAACTGGGCTACCAGAAAAAGCTAATTTCAGATTCATATAAACGAGCTAGGTTTACCCACAGGGAAACCCTCCTTGAACCCAACAATCAGTTATCACAAGATAAGCTAGTTTGTGCCCTGACATGCAGTCCACACACTTTTATGATTAAAAAAACTATTAAGAAGTATTGGTCGATGGCATAACTTTTGCTACCTGAAGAACCACTACCACTTTTTGCAATGAAAAGGCAAAAAAAAAATTGATGGACCAACTGGTCCATGCTGCTGCCCCAAACAAATCCTCCAGATCTACAACTAGCTGGGACCTTCTGCCCTTACGGGTCATTTTGCCTGTGGGTCCTGTTCGGTCTGCAAATTTGTACTCCAAAGTATTTTCTCTTAATGGCAAAACTTTGGACTTACTGCATCATTCGAACTGCAAAACAGCTTGGGCAGTCTACTGTATCGAATGCCCTTGTGGACTTAAATATATCGGCAAAACACGCCCGGTGCACACTTGCATTACGGAACATCGTTCCCGTATTAGATGCAAATCCATTAATTCACCTCTGGTGAGCCATTTTATGGAGTTTGGCCACTCTGCAGATGACCTACATTGGTGGGTTATTGATGTTAAGGCAGCTAAACCTCACCAAGTATTGGCTAATAAGGAAGCGCGTTGGATTTTTCTACTTGACACTATTGACCATGGCCTGAACGAAGCACTACTCGTGTGATAGGGCGCACCCTCCACGCTGACATTTTTGCCCTTTGGGGAAGCTGACATACTAGTCAGTGCCAACTCGGCACTCCCACGTTCTTGTACACATGACATTCCTTTATCAATCAATCCTTAGTTCACATCCACTGTGACGATGGCGAACGATGCGCACAAACATAGAAGCTTTTTTCATTTAGTATTACGTCAGCGACTGCGAGCAATTTGATTCCCTCTGGCCGTCCTCTAGTTAACTTCAGCCTGTAGCCATTGTATGCATGTCCTAGTCCGTTAAGGCTCCCGTATTTACAAACGCGCACTTTGTTTTTTCTGCTTTCTCCACGCCAGCGTTACTTCCTCATGGTGTGAGCCATCTGTAGCTAGTATTTAAGTTCTGGATACATTCCAAATAAAAAGGAATCCTTACAGGCAGGTTAGTTTTCTTAAGTGGCATGGAAACATGCAGCTTTAAATATAGATTTAACGCATATCGATACCCAAACTAAAATTAATATACTTTGCATTTATTTTATCAGATTGCATTGCTTTATGGAGTCCGACAGGCTTTCCTGAGGATTTCCTTGATGTCAGCAACACTTAAAATGGCAACACTATAGCTGTATGCTTCGCATCTTTGAATAAGCATCAGCATTTTTTGCAGGTAATGACGCCCGATTTCGGTGCAACTTTCTGTAGAAGCTCAGAACCACTTTGGTGTTTCCTTCCTTCTACTGCACTTGATCTATTAATTGCAAAGGAATTGCACCAGAGCACTTTGTTCCTCTACGCACGCCGCTAATACTGGCCTTTCTCTAAATTTTTCTTTCAAGTCTTTTTCATCTAATGTGCACAAGCTTTTCTTCCCTTGGTCCTTTGATTGGTGATGGATCTTAGGGTGTATCAGGAGGGTGATACCCTGGGTCGCCTACGCAGGAGTAGCGAATGCCCGGTTCGACATGTTGAAAGACCATCAGTTTGATACCCTGCATACTAATATTTGTTTTTACATGCGTGTTTCAGCCTCATTTCTACTAGCTTTGAGACGAGCATTCATGTGTTGTGTATTAGCCTTATTTTCATTCATTTAGAGGCAAGTATATTTTGTGGCATCAAACCACTAGATGGTGTTTGGGTTGACTGTCCGTCATTACAGACTCATGAAACCGGCAGCAATTGAGTTAGGGAGAGTCAGCTAGACCTCACCAAAGCCAAATTTCAATGCCCTATTGTTGAACTCAGTTTGTGGATCAAAATTAGCATTATGAGTAGATGTTTTGCTTTGACTTGCACCAGCTGAATTTAAAGTACTTCTCAAACCAAATTTCTTTATTTTGTAAACACCTGCTTAATGACGTTCTGCAACTCATCAGCTCCACTTAATTTTTTCTGTTGTATTTGTTTTCAACAGTTATTTCCTTTGTAATATCTAATTTTGAAATAGATTGTCTTTTTCTTTGTTTGAACCATCGGAATAATAAAACATAGTTCTGTTTATGTTCCAGATTGACCTACTTTGTTGCTTTTGTGCTAATAATCACAATTTACCGCACTTCTACAGTATGTAGGTTTCATACTTATTAAACTTTATGATTTATTCAATATACTCGCCAGTCTAATAAATGCTGGCTGTTTATTTTTACAACTTTATCCACACGTGAACACTCTTGTTTACTTTGAGCTCTTTACCCCACTTGGTTCCCGGAGCGTATGGAGTTCTTCTTTGTTACCACCAAATACAGGCGAAAGCCATATATTAATAAATGCAGTTTAACCAATTGAATCCACCTGCAGAATTTTTGCTTTTCATCCATTGGTGCACATGCAAATCTACTTAACCTGGCCAGAGGAGTGTAAGTAGGAGCAGAAGCTTTGAATGTGCTTCTCCCAGCCTTGCCACACCCCCAACTCCGTGTTTACCCACGCTTTAGAGAATTGTTGGAAGCTGATTGTGGATGCAGGCCATCTGAAAGAGAAATGTGTTGAAAATGGCTTAATTCAGCCCTCAAAATATAGAAGTAATTGTCGGGGAGATTTATCATTTTTATGCGTCATCCCCTCTCCTAGTGAGACCCCAAGCACTTTTTGCTGGACTTCTGGACCTTTGTTTAATTAATTCAGGATTAAATATTGGTAGCCTTTTCAACTCATTCATTCTTATGAGCTCTGTCTTTTGGAACTCTGTTCTTTGTGTTTTTCTGTCCAATTGAGTCTACTTTCTTCCATATCTCTTTAAGGCATATATATTTTACTGTTGGCAGCACCCAGGTCCTTATGGGGCAGTGTTGCTGGGGACCCTTCCTTCTTTGAGATTATTTTCTATATGCTAGAATTCTTAAGGATCTCTCCTAAAACATGTAGGCTAAGAGATTGGCACACGCCACCTTCTGTGGAGTACCAAGGGGATACTTAGTTTCCTCCGTCTCTCTGCTCCTGTGACTTTTATGTCACATAGACCATCTCCTAGTTATGGCTGGTGGCAGTGGACGTGTTCTACCAACTATTGTGTCAATTGTCTACTGCATGCTATGTCCTTTGCCCCGGTTATACACAATAGGGTCACCCAAGTATTCATTTGGTGGCTTCTTTCTTTTTTCGCCATTACTACCATGGTTCTTTGCTGGCCCTTCTATCATCCTGGAAGGGTGGGGGAGGGTGGGGGGTGTGTGTGTGTGTGTGTGTGTGTGTGTGTGTGTGTGTGTTTTGCCTTTGGTGGGAACCCTGGCTCCAGTGTGTCTGGGCAGGCAGGAAGTGGGGGAGGAGATTTTCTCTCCCCTGCCCTTGCCTGCCCAAGTGCCTGATTGCACAGCCACCTGCCCCTTTCTGTAAATTGTTGAGCGAGATTGCAGAGGAGTATGCTAGAACGGTATAAAAGGTGAGGCTCCTGACGTGAAAGGTAAATCGACCACTGGAAACTGAAGTAACCAAAGAGTAAGACGACCAGACACGCCTGCAGACCCTTTCAACACAGTGAAACAACCACTACTTTGCTGACCCCGTTTTAGTTGCGACAGAGGAACACTGAATAGGATGAAGCCTTCACTTGGACTGGTGGAAGCAACTGGTCCAAAGACTGTTAGATTTGAGCCATCTCCCGAGGTCTTTGTTTCTAGAGCTGCGAAAACCCAATACCAGGAGACCTGCTGCCCATTCAGAGTGCATTGTTGTGGAAAGGCCAAATTCGTCCAAGTCTTTGCTGAGCCCTCAAGGACACACCAGAGACCCCATCAAACACACGTCCAGACCCCCTCAGTAGAGGGTGGGACTGTAAGAAGAAAATATTTCCTGGGCGAATCGCATCCTTTGTTGGTGCTGTCGAAAAGGTGCCAAAACAGCAGAATGACACAAGGTTGTTTAAATCTGTGCCAAGGTCCTCCCTCGAGACTTCTGCTGAGTGAACCTGTCCATTGTCCTGCCTTTCGTCGTCAGAGCGTTGGAGTGCACATAGGTGTGCAGGGTAAACTCCTCACCAACCTCTGACTCAAGCTGCGGATTGTGTACCTTTTAGCGAGTCCTTAACCGAACCTCCAACACTGGTTTAACCTTACTACTTCACAAAGACTAGAGACTTAAAAGTATCCACAGGAACTTTTCATATGCTGCTGCTTGTCAAGACTTTAAGCCCTTGCCGAACTGCCTTTAGCTAGGGTTGCGTCTTGAAACTTGAGACTTGCTGCACAAAGAAACTGCCTCTAGAACCTTAAGCTTTGCTAGTGTAACGCTAACCAATTATTTTCCTTCCCAAAAGTAAATTTTATACGTTTATGTAGAGTAAATGTCTTTACCGTATTTCTGCTAAGATTCATGACTGCGCGTTACCGATAAGATAGAACTGTCATTACTGTCAAAAGCTGTAACAATTGTAACTTTGTGCAACTACAAACTAAGCAGTGGCCTTCGAAAAGTATTCTAATCTATTCCAAAGTGTTTTTGTTTATTGTGTTAAGTATTTTAAAGTGATTGTGTACATATGATCTATATTTTAATATACATGTATGTGTAAGTGTTTCTTTGTGCATTACTAAATGGGTTCAGTGTACTTGCCTACAGATCACATCTTCCTCTTATGATGAGCCTGACTGCTCTGCCACTCAACCAAGTTTCCAGCAGTAGTACAGACTGATACTAACGGGTGGGGGGATCTACAAACCATTGGGATAGCTTACTAACGTCCCACCCTAAAGTGGGACTTTAAAAAACTCCTAACAGTCATTGAATTTGAACTAATTGGCAAGTGCCAAATTTTCAGACTCATAGCCGATTTATTCTGTTTGTATTAGAATGGCTGCCCAAGAAGTCCATTCGTGTAGTTAAGTTCTGCCTGGCTTTGCATCTGCTCCGTGATCTCTAGAACGCTGGTCAGCTGTTCTAGAGCATGCTTTATAGTCTAAAGGTCAGCTTACCTAAACCCCACCTTTTTCCTTTACAACAATCCTGATGTGTACATAAATCCAGTTTTAATGTTTGAACCTGTCGGAAGCTTTGTTTCCCATACATTTTGCATTGATTTCTGACAATGGCAGTGCAGGGTCATTCATGATTTATAAACTCCTCTCACAGCAAAGCTTAGACCACCCATCATTAAAAACTGGAACTTGTGGGGGAAGCTTAGTCTCGCCTAGATGTTCCATTAAATTGCAAAAATGATGGTGCCAATTGTTGGAGGCTAATCTAAAGGTTTCGCCCATACCTTTCACAATCATTGTAATCAATTACTCTCTGCTTTATAGGGTTAACATTTATGACTCGGCCCACTTTTTTTCTCTATGCAATCAGTTTGCAAAATGGCCAAAATTAAGATCTTAAATATCTGTGCAGTGGGGAATACCTACTTATTTTAAACCAGTTCTTCCAAGTGATCAATAATTTCACATTGTACTAAATCGGAGGCTGCAGAAGCTTTGGCGTGGTTCTGATTGCCACCAGAATGGTGTTGAGTATGCCTGGGCATCACAAGAGGACTGTTCCCCCGTGTATTAGTTTAATTTCCAACCCAACAATAGTCTGGCTCATAGAGGAGTATGTGCTAGCAGAGGCGTTGTGTTTATGTGCAGGGTAAGCCAGTGGTTGCCTTTTGTAGGTGATAACAGGCATTTTTGAAAAGTATGGGGGAGGCAGTGAGGATGCCGCAGGATGGTGGTGTGGGGGTCTACATTTTTTTTTGGGGATTTATTTTTTAGTAATGGTGCTTCGTTGACATATGGTGTGATGAATGCCTTCAGGGGAGCCAGATGTATCACAGGGAGCCTAGCGATGATGTGTTAACCACATCATTGTGTACGATCTGAAGAGCCTGTATCACGCTCAGTTCTGGAAAGGATGGAAAGGCTTAATTTTGCAGAGCAGCGTGATATGGAAGCACCCAGTCTAGGATTTCGTGTTGATTTGCTGCTGAAAAATGTTGCTGTCCATGATTAACCTCAGGGATACTGTTCAGGATCATTTTGTTTGCCATCCTTTTAAGGGTTTCATGTTTGAAGGCGTGTCTGAGGAGCACTAACTCCGTTTTGTCTGAGCATTAGGTTTCTTCTTGCCATTTGCGTTTGATTGGTGGCAAGGCATTTTTGGGGAGTGAGTTGTTGTGGAAGCAGTTTAGGGTACATCTTGTCCTGTTATGGGTATTTGTACAGCGTGCGTACGCCCAAAGGCGGCATGGCACTAGAAGCGGAGGAACAGCATCATCCCAGGGCTTGGAACAGTAATGTCTTTAAGGAGCGGTGGAAAACCAAATGGTAGTCTGTGGCACGCAGGGCTAAAGGAAGGTCACTCCAGGCCTTAGCAGCCAGCACGGAAAAGGCCCTGCCGCCTGTACGCGCCAGTCTGATACGAGGGACACATAGTAGAAGGGCAGACTGGGAGGGCAGACGGCGCGCCGGAACATACCGTGATAATTTTTCATGGATATATTCAGCTCCTAACTTGTAGAAAGCCCAGTGCACAATGCACATGGACTTGTAGAGTATCCTCTTTTCAATGGGGAGCCAATGGAGCTGTCTGAGAACCAGGGCCATATGTGCTCGAAGTGGATGCAACACAGATCTAGAAGCAGCATTTTGGAGCAGCTGTAGCCGATTAGTAAGAAACTGGGGCTGTCCAAGATAAAGTGAGTTGCAGTAATCGGTCGTGCTGAGCACCAACACCGCCACCACCGGGCCATGATATTTAACAGGGACAAAAGGGAGCACTTTACGTAGAGTGCAAAGCTTAAAATGTCTGGACTTGCACACTGCCGCCATTTGCTTGACATTATTACCCCCAGATTTGTTACTGATACAGCAGGTAAGGGGCACAGGCCCAGGGAGGAAGGCCATCTGCATACTAGTTTGGTTCGTCAAGGAGTGGTCCCAGCAGTTTCCATGGAAAGATTAAAGATCACTGAGATGAGGATTAAGCCCTGATCTGAAGGTGCCCATTTGGCTAGCCTGGTATCTGTCTAAGAGGTAGGAGAAGAACCAGTTGATGACTGTTTCCACAAAGCCCATTCTATGTATGAGGCGTCTGCTCAGGAGTCTGGTGGTTCACCTCATCGAACACCGCTGATGGTTCAGGAGGCAGGAATCCCCTTAGTTCAGGATCTGTAAAGCATTTGTCTTGGGGAGGATAGCTGGGGGGGGGGAACCTGCTCTCCTTGGAAGCAAGGCGACACGGAGCACCACAGGTTCGATCCCTGGGTCTGCTCTTAGAAACCTCTGGGTATTAAGCGCGTTATAAATAACCTATCATATCATATTACTGATTACTGGATGGTGGCTGTTTCAGTTCTGCATTTGGGACGAAACCCAGATTACCAGACATAGCGCAATGCTGACCTGTTGATTTGCTCATGTTCATTCTATAATACCTTAACAATTGTAGAAATGAGAGGATTATTGGTCAGTAGGAGGTGAGGTCCTCGGGGTCCAGTGTGGGTTTGAGTGGGTGGATCAACCCTATTTTGAAGCACCTTTTGGAATCCCCTGGTTGAGGGAGGCATGCACAATCTCAAGGAGTTGGGTGGTACTGTCTTTTACTTAGGAGTCCTGTACTGCCTCAGACTGTACCACCTGAGTACATGGCAGCGTAGGCAGAGCAGAGCAGCCAGGCTTATTTTAGGAGGGAGAGAGGGCAGTAGATACAGTACAAGTGAAATTGTAATACAAAGGATCCAAAGAAACACTTAAACACTATTTATTGTAAAAATAAAGGATTTATTTAAAGACAGATAGGCCCAGATAAATCTAGGGGTTAAGTACTAACAAAGTATATAAAATCACAACACTATACTTGAAATCCACAGACCCAAGCATACACCTTATTTGCAACACCTAACGGTAGTTCTAGGGAAATTGTTATACACATTTAGTGTAGGTCAAGCCTATTCTGTGGGAGTAAAAGACCAATGGTTACTTTCAGATTACCTTCAGTAATACAAGGGCAGTAGGCCCTTTCAGTTGTACAGTGACTCTTGGGACAAATCACATAAACAATCAATTGGACAATATACTTTTGGTGAATAGTGAAATACTTATCCTAGGTGCAGTAAAAACCTAGAACTACTTTTGTCATAACAGTTATACCAGGTGAGTAAAAACCGAAGGATGTACCATTACAGATGCTTTTGAAATCGGGGAACCCCAGATTGAGGTAAGCAATAACTCTGGTAACTTATTTTGGATGGCACACAGCTAACACGGTAAGTAAAACCCACTTACTTTAACTTCACAATGAAGGGGAAGGTAAAACCCAATGTCACACTTTACTGAATAGTTATTCTAGGTAGGCAACAACCTAATGTAGACTTATTAAGGACAGACTATCAGCAAGTCGAGGGGAAACTAGACCCAGTTGGGGGACACTCGTACAGTTATCCTAACAGGACTAACCTGGCGATACCAACAGTTGGGGGACACTTGTACAATTAACCTACATGAATAATCTGGTGAAACCAACACATTACTTTTGTAAAGAGGCACAACCTAATCAGAGGAGAGTAAAATACCTTCACATCTACTTTCTATTAGACTGGCAAAACAGTGGCTAAGGAAGAAAAGAGGTTAACCATACTTTTAAGAGTAGTGCATCACACATTCAAGATCAGTAAGAACTTTTGTAACTGTTCACTCTTAGAATTACAGTTACCAACCAACTCTTTAAAAGTAAGCAAAACACTATTTCTTTTCTAGGCAGAAATCTCAATCCCTTCAAAGTCTTTCCCTTATTCTTGGAGCATGAGTGTTCTCAGTGGCAGAAGTGGAGTCACTAGGACTAGTGATCAACAGGCAGCGTTAGAATAAGTTCTATAGTAGCAAAAGTCAGAGTTTCCTTAGGAAAACTGGGCAAACAGGTGAGTACTTCACTTTAGAGTTAGAAGAGGGTCCAGGGGCTTCACAGAAGACACTCCAGCAGGATTCTAGCAGTGGGACTGGGTGCACTAGACGAGGGACCTCCCAATCGCAGAAAACGCCCCAGGACTACAGAAATCCCAACAGGCTTAAGGTGAGTATATACCCAAGCCAACACAGTACCTCAGCAATGAAGAAGCGATTGCAGCAGGAGAACTTCAGGGACTGCAGCCAAATACCCGGTCAGTGGATTTCTTGTTGTGGAGACGGAAAACAAGACCTCAGAAGAGACTTTGCAGCAGGGATCGATGAAGAAGGCTCTAGGCAAGATTCTCTCGCGGCTGAATGCAGTTCTGTGGTTTTGGTGCCTTTTCAAGGAGCACAGAAGACAGAAAATCGCGGTTGAATTCTCGTTGTTTTAAAGGTCCAGCACTGTTGTGAGGGGACTTTTTGGACTAGATTCGTGTCTCTGCAGATACACCAAGATGCCCACAAAGTTTCAGCGAGATTCGGATTTCGGAAGACCGTGCACCGCACAGTGGCTGGAGGTCTCAGGTTATTGGGGTATTGGAAGAACGCAAGGTCTCAGCAACCCGTGGGATGGCTCATAAAGCAGGTCTTGAGCCTAGTGGGTCTCACCAGGCTCTGGGTTCGGGTCGTTTTTGGAGTCCCCCGCTCGATTGGAAGGAAGGGCTGCAGCAGGCTCGGGTTACACAGCAGGCTCTCCGGTCGCTGGAAATCATCTCCGCCGCTTTTACTTCATCATCCTCTTCGGTTTTCTGTTCTAGTGGTCGACATGACTTCAGCTTCCAGGTTTCCAGTATTTATCAGGAACTACAGCACAACCTCTGCCTTCTCTCCTTTCATTTTACAATAAAGGGGCGTCTGGTTGTCCAATCAGGAAAGCCATCCCCAACTGGGATTTGTCCCAGTTGAAGCAAGGCGTAAGACAAAGGAAGGGAAGTTTTGGACTCCTCACCCACTTCCTGTGCTTCCAGACTGACTGGAGCCTGGGCGGGGTAGGGGACTCCCGTCGAAGACAACTCACACAAAGGAATTTCCCGCCCTGGATGTCAGGAGAAGGAACAAACGACAAGAACTAAAATGGCAGAAAAAGAACACTGGAGCAATTTTGGTAAAATGAGCACCCATAGGTGCCTTTACTGCAGCTGTGATCATAGCCCGCGGTAAAGTTGCACCAAAATAGTAAAAGGTATCACTGTCACCAGCCATTAAAGGTAAGCTTGTCACTGTAACAGAATTGTTAGGTTTAGTGTGAAAGGGGATACATTGCATCTACACAGAAACCAGTCTGTTAACTTTCACTTATGGAGGCCCTGGGATGAAATGCAGGTTTTAGGGTATACTCTGAGGGGAGCATTAGCACTCTATATAGGGCATTACCACAATAACACTATAGCACAATTTTACCACAATAAAAGAATACCACAAGATTAGGTGCGTCTTCCCCAGACAATATCTCTAACACTGTGGATTTGGAGTAGTTAACTACGAAGCCCGCGACTGCCACACATTTTGCTACTTCCACCCATAGCTCCTTTAGGGATGTGCTTGGTTGGGTAAGGGAGAAGAAGAAATCGCGTACAAGGAGAGTTTGCAGATATCCGCCCCCACTTGCAGCCCCCTTACACCAAGGTTAGAGCGTAATTTTATGGCAAAGGGTTCCATTGACCAGGGCAAATATTAGCAGCGAAAGAGGGCAGCCTTGGCGTGTGTCTCCCAGTATCATTAACTTCTGGGAACGGTACCCATTAATTCTTAAACAGGTGTAGGGGTGTTGGTAGTTGGCTAAAACCCATGCAACATAGTTTGGGCTGAAGGCCGTTAGCGGTTTTGCCATATAGTTTAAATTTAGGAGGTTGAACGCTTTATGCGCATCTAACAAATCGCTAGCGCGACCCCTGTTCTTGAGGCGTATTGGAGTAGGTTGAGGATACATGTCACGTTGGGCATGGTAAGCACTGGAATGAAGCCAGTTTGGTCGCGATGGACAAGCTTTGGTATTACCTTTTGCCATTCTGGCTGCCAATAGCTTTGTGAAAATGTTCCCATCGTTCTTAAGGCGATGGGCCTGTAAGAGCTGCAGAACTCCAGGTCTTTCCCAGGCTTCGGGATCATCACCGTTGGGGACTCCTCTGAGGGAGTGACCTGGCCTGTGGTCAAAAATGAGATGAATAATGTTGCCAAGTGTGGGGCCAGGATGTGGCACGGTATGTTTCAGAGAGCCTATAGTCACGCAACTTCCTCTGTGGAGATGGGGGGAGGGGGCTTTCTAAGGGGGCCAGCAGATCCTGAGCTGCCTCAATTGGAGGGATGGAGCACATGTAATCCTCCTGCAATGTCCCTGGGATATAGGGCTCGGTGACGACCTCTGTGATGGGCTGACATGGGCTGTATTTTGTTGCTCTCTGAGAGAAGTGGCACACCGCGATCATCTCTCAGTAGGCGGATGTTACGGGTGTGCACTTTCCTCAACTTATAGACCAAGAGCTTATTTGCTTTGTTGCTATTTGCATAATAAAATTGTTTGGTGAACATGAGAGCTTTGGCTCACTTGTCGGCCAGGTGCTTCTCGATATTTCCCATTTTTGATGTCTCAAGCGGGAAGCCTTCTGGGTGTTCTCTAGGTCCCGAACCTTTTCCGCTAACTTCATCTGTTGTAAGGAGCTCAGCTGCCGGTGCTCCGCCGCTTTCACCATTAGCTCCTCTTTGACCCCCTCCTTCATCGCGTTCGTCAACTGCCAATGGGGTCTCGTTTTTAAAGTGTTTTCTCTGAAATATGCTTTCAGGGTTTCTGCAATATCGCCTCTAATTACCGGGTCCTGTAAAAAAGAATCCTGTAGCTTCAAGGGGGCTGGGCCGGAAAGCTTGAAGCTCGGATATGGGTGAGGACTGGAGCATGATCTGAGATTACCCTAGGCAGAATCGTGACCCCTTCCAGGCATGGGTATTGCTCACTAGAGAGAAGCCGTTCAATTCTCGGGAGGCCCTTATGAGCATGGGAATAAAATGAATAATCCCTGATGCCAGAGTTGTGTAACCTCCAGGGGTCCACCACCATTGTTTTGAACAGAATCTCTATACACTTTTTTTTCTCTCCAGAAATGTACTGCTCTACTTTACTTTCGTAATAGCTGTGAAGTTTCAACCTTTTCTTTGTATCGCTGTTCGAGGTATTTGTTTTTTAGTTCAGTCTTCACACCTAGGCTGTGGCTAAGCAGATTTTCAGTGCTTAATAAACACATCCTCCAATATGTCTAGGTTTCCTTTTCATTGGTTCTGTAGAATCCTGCTTTTCAGTCATGGTGGTGTTGGGTTGTAGAGGTTTAGTTTAATCCTGCCCATCCTAGTTTTTTTTTCAAGACATCTCAGATCTTAAGGCATGCATTTGGAAAAGGTTCATAGAATTTGGTGGCTGTTTATAATAAAGAATTTCTAGCATCTAAAACTTAGATGGCGGATTTGCTTTTATCAGCTCGCTAATTTGTAACCACGCTTGGTTTTAGGGGGATTGACGCAAACCTCCTTCAGACAACCCCCCCCCCCCCTCATCCCCCTCCTCCCCTCCCAACACCCTGCCCAAGTTTTCCAGATCAAACTTGGACATTGAAGCTTTCTTTGCTACAGACATTTACTGTTTGTGAGCCACTATTTAGGTCACTGTTCTTGATTACTCGATACATTTTATTAGGCTGAGCTTATAAGAATGACGTGCACACCTCCTTTATGGCTAGGTGATGCTTCTCCTTTTGAGCCGGAATAACCATGAAAAGTGCAGCATAGTTTGTTTGTGCCCCATCCCTCCTCAAACAGCAAAACATTGTAAAATACATGTTTATCTAGTCCAGTGCCATTTAACCCACAAGAGTTACACATTTCTGTGAGAAGCAATGCCGAAGATCTTTAATATTATGCTTTGGATCAGTTAAGGTTTGGGGAAATGGTGTCAGTGCTGCTTCATTTTTGATACTGTTTTGTGAGGCAGGCGTGCTCTCTCGTGTTATTTTGCATCTGTTCATCTAATTTTGCTTGGTCTCCCAGGTCTGATGCTCACCACAGAGGCTCCACCCGCGAATATGAGAATGAGTCGCAGGAACCTGAAGAGGAGGAGGAAATTCTTGGTTCGGATGATGATGAACAGGAAGATCCCAGCGATTACCGCAAAGGTGAATTCTCTGTGATGAGCATGCTTATTATCTCCATTGCTTTTATTTAAATTACCTGCAGTATTCCGTTTAGACTGGCGAGTAGAAGATGGTGGGTGTGCTTCCTCAAGTGTAGACCTTATGATCCTCACGGCTACTAAAGCCGAGATCTCCTCTTATCTGCAGAATGTAAAACTTGGTAGTTTCTATAAGTAGGTCTCCTCCCACCCGGTATCCAGCGAAAATGTTGCCAGCAAAATGTAGTCTGTAAAAATGTCAGGAAAATACCCCCTGCAGTGAAAAAGTTGGCAAGCAAAATGTCTAAAAGAAGCCAAAAATATGCTGCTAGATTATTTGTAATGGTTAAGGATGCTTTTACGGTCCTGTGATTGCCTTATTTGGTGTTCAAATTGTGGTTGCGGGTAAGGGTTGGAATAAAGATTTTGGTTCGAATTAGGGTTAAGAGTTTGGGTCAGAGTGGATGCTGCAAGGCTGGTGATGTTAGAGTTTTGTTGGTTGTTAGGGTAGATTAAGTGTCTGGATAAGTGGTAGGGCAGGGCTAGAGCTAATGGTTTGGGTAAGTGTTAAAGGAAGTTTGGGAGGGCTGGTGATGTTGGCGTAGGATAAGTGTTGAGATAAACCAAGGGGTTAGAGCAAAGTAAAGCATTAGGGTAACTATTATAGTTGCAGTTAGGGTGAGGCTAAGGTTGGGATTAGAGCAAGGGTTTGGGTTAAGGCGAGGACTGTCAATTGTGCCGTGCTGGTGATGCGGTTGGAATTAGGTTCACTGTTCATTTTCCATAGATTTATTTTTGAGTAACCTGAAAATAAAATGCTTTAGCGCACTGAATGATTAGTGTTCTGTAATAGTTCAGGCTAGTAATTGGAATTGGGCAAGCTTTAGAAATGGAGTTAGGGTGAATATGGAGGTTTTATTAAAGGTTTTGGTCATTGTTGGGGTTACAGCAGTGCACTTTAAAATTGATTTTTTTGGCGACCTTATAACTGGCAACATTTTCACACTTTGCTTTGATTGTATTGAATGACTACATTTTATTTTAAAACTACTTTTTTCTCGTTACGTTTTCACATGACTACATTGTGCTGGGTACATTACCTCCCAAACCTTCCCACTTTCAGTGTTGCACATGCAGGGGATAATTGCTGCAGAAAATAAACCTGAGGGATCGGTGCTCCATTTAAAACTTTTTTTTTCTCTTGTCATTTGGTATTGAAAAGGGGTGTTCTTAGCCTGGTGCATTAGGGAATCCTGAAGTTTATTATGAAACCCGTAGAATGAATACGGAATTACTTCGTGGTGATGTAAACATTGTGGATTTGTAGTTGGGTGTCCTTGGCCCGATTGCATTTGGGCCCAGTATCCCTTAAGATTATCTACAGTGGAAAGTATCCTGCTACCCTATCTTTGTCTAACCAATAGAAAATGCCTTCCTATAGTCTCTCTAAGGCACCCTATTCTATACACTGTTTTCATATCTCCTTTCAAAAATTAAGTGGGTGCCATGAATAATAGCCTTTATAATCCGGTTTAACGTACAAACGCTGCCCTTGTGCCTTTTCTTAAGAACAGGGCTGTTCCTGACCCGCTGCAGGGAATTAACAACTAGTTGGGATGTCTGGCATGAACATGCTGTTATTGAGGTGTCTGCCACGAAAATACTGCTGGAGCTCAACTTTTAAGAGTGAAATTTTGAAACGAGGCACTGTCCATAAGCCAGGGCCATTGTACTGGAAATGGTACTTGAGTAACTTTGTTTTTAAATTTATATTGCACATCAAGCAAAATTGAGAACACAAGCGCTTGTCTGTATGGATAAGTTTAGCATTGGGTAGCCACACAATAATGTTCAGTACATCTTGGCAATTATCACAGCAGCATTTTAATGTTGCTTTTTTTCTGGCAGGTGTAACATTATTTAGGTGGTCACACATTTCCATATCCCAACTCCGCAGGAGACCCCATTTACTTGTTGCTTGATTAAGTTATGTTCCAAGTTGCATTCATGAATGAAATTAAACCATTCTCAATTAATTGGGATTGGTGGGAAGGGTACGGGGGTAATTTGTAGGATTTCAGTGATGTATGTGCAGTCATTTTCTAAATGTTCCAAAGTATCCTGACCCTGTTTAAAAATGTCACTAAGAAAATGCATGCTTTTTTTTTGGGTAAATGCTGGCAACATTAAAATATGAAAGTATGCATCTTTCATGTCTAGTGTTGTCATGTAATCTCCTTGTGATAGCAGGTTGATCACTTCCTGTAAGGTCACCATACGAAACTTCTGGGGTTTGACAAACTTGTTCGCTGGGCGCAGATCTAATACAGGGCGCATGGTTAGATCCTTTTTGGGTACAAGGAAGTACACTGAATAAATACCTTCCGTTAACTGAGATAGAGGCACGACCTCTATGGCTCCTTTTTCCAGCAGTTGTTCTACTTCTTGGAGAAGGATGGCAAGGTGTTCTGGTGTCATGCGTCGTCCCCTCGGGGGTCTGTATGTTGGGGAACCGTTGAATTCGATGCAGTATCCGTGGGCTACGGTGGAAAGTACCCAGCGGTCTGACGTTATTCCCTCCCATGCTGGAAGAAAGGATGTTAGCCGGCCCCCGACCGGTGTTGCATGGGAGGGGACGCGAATCTTCGCGTCACTTGGTGTTGTTGGGGGCTTGGGAGCCTCTGGGGGTGGTCCCCCGACCTCTCCCTTTGTCACGGCGCTGGCCTCTTTGGCTGTACTGCCCACTATTGGTCTGGTAATTGGTGGCAGGGTACTGTTGCTGCTGATTCTGTTGTTGGCGTTGGCCACGAAAAAAGCGTTTGTTGCCATAGCCGCGTCTGGTAGTGGGCTTAGAGATCTGGTCAAGAGTTTTGATAGTATCGAACTCTTTTTTAGCCATATCCACCGCTTTCCCGACGAGGTTTGAGTCTTCAATAGGTTTATTTATTAAAGACGCCTGTTTCTCTGGTTTGAACCCTGAGTTACGCAGCCATACATGGCGTTTTAGGAGTATTCCCTGAACCAGGGAACGTCCCGCTGTCTCTGCAGCATCCAGAGAGCTCTTCACAATGCTCTGGTTGACCTGGGTTCCTTCGCCAATAGTTGATAGCAGGCGTGTCCGTAGCTGTTCCGGCGCTGCTTCGGCATCTGCGCAGTTTGGCCCACTGCGCGTCCGCCTAGCTAGCAAGGAATAGTTGTTCGCAATTCTTGCAGAAAAGGCAGCTGAGGATGTGACTCTTTCCAAGGGCATATAATCTCTTGCCCTCCTTGTCAGGTGGTGCCTCGCTGGTGGACAGCGGCACCCCTGCCCTCTTCCTTGTATTAGTTACTACAAGGGAGTCAGGAATAGAATGTCCCCTGATGTACAGCGGGTCTGAGGGTGAAGGAGTGAAAAGTTTTTCAATTCTTGGATTAACTCCTCTGATTAGTGCGGGCGTGGATAGCGAAGGGATGATTCTTCTCTTCACTGAAGCGAGGAGGGGAATGGTCTGGCTGACCGGAGGTTTCTCCTTAATTACTCTTTCCACAAAGTCTATTTCAGGAGAGATCTCCCCAGTGTCCAGTTTGAAATGTGCTGCTGCTCTGCGCAACAGGGCATTGAATGTGGGCTGATCGTCTATGGGAGATGTGTTCCTAACAGGTGAATTGTCAGGAGGATTTAGGTTCAGGACATCAGTGTCCGAATATACTGATGGGGATTGTCAGGGATGTGAAGGCCCTTCTTCTGGATTTTCTCCGAAGCCTTCTCCTACCATGTCTGGGCTGTCTTCCAGACCTTCCTCCTGGTTCTGTCCCTCTTCATCGTCCACAAATTCATCCTCCTCCTCCTCCAAGTATTGTTCCTCACCAGTGAGGTCATACACATTATGGAAATCTGAGGCTGTGTCCTGCTGGGAGGGGTTGAATAGTCTCGGATATTTAGCCCTGGGGTCCTCCTGAGGCCCTTCTCTTGTTCTCTTGGGAGTGGGAGGGTTCTGGGTCTTCATAAACCTCTCCATCCTCTCCATGCAGAGATGGAGCCTTTCCATGGTCTCATGGGGTACCCCTGAGCGGTCTAGCGGGGGAAAATTAGTGTCTTCCGCCTGAAAACGGCTCGACCTCTCCCATAACGTTGAGGAAAGTGCCCCGTCGCCTTCAGAAAAGCCTTCCGGTGTGCTGGGGGTCCCCCCGACTGAAGGGGGTAGTCTCTGTCTTTCTTCGGGCCTTTTCGGCGTGTCTTTCGACCTTTGCGTAGCGCTCGACGTGTCTTTCGGCGTACGCTTCTGGGCGTTGGCTACAACGATCCTTACCAAGCTCTCTGTGACTAGTTTGTCAGAGGAGGGCTGTGGTTTCGACGTTACGGGTGTCGATCGTTCTACGGCGGCGTGCGCTCTCTGCTGGTGCGCGCCGGCCGATGGTTTGGGGGCAGCGCCCTTATTTGCCGAAAGCCCAGTCGCTGGTCGCGGCTGCGGTTGCGAGAGGGGCTTCGAACCTGAGCGGTCCGAGGAGGCCGCCGGTGGAACCTGCGTCTCCTTGGGCGCTGATGCTTTCTTCGTCTTTGACGAAGAAGAGCCGTGGGTTGTGTGCTTATGGGTGGTAACGTGTGCGTCAGTGTCGCCGGGGTGTTCATCCCCATAAGCAGGGCGTGAGCCGAGCCCGTCGGGGCCGGGGACAGACGACGAAGAGCGCGAGCGCTCTTTAGAGGGGTCTACGACTTCCGTAGCGGAGGTCGTGTTATCACGTTCCTCGTCACTGTCGGTGGTAGCGGCGGCGGGTGAGGAATCAGCCTTCGACATAGCATAGGCCGCCCACCTCTTGACCCTGCGGTCTTTTAGAGTCTTTGGCTTAAGAAGCCGACAAGCCGTGCAACCCTCCTCCTTGTGATCGAGGGGCAAGCAGCAGTTACATCGTGAATGCTTGTCCTTCCAAGTGAACTTGCCCTTGCAACGCGGGCAGAACCTAAAGGGTGTCCTCTCCATAGCTGAGGCAGTAAATCGTGATAACGACCCCAAGGGAAAGGAAAGGAAGGGGAAAGGGAAAGGCATTCTCAGAAAGGAAACAAGAGATGTCCCACGACCCCACTCTCCCTACTGTATTTGGCCTGTGAGGCCAGGCCACGTGTTCGCCAACGCCGAAGTATCTCCTCCGCTCGTCCCCTCCGTCGAAGATCTTGCTCGGCGGAGAACAGCTTCACAACTGCGTCGAGGGAGGGATCTATGTGTTATATATTATAAGAAAACTACCAAAGGTCGAGGAGATGAAATCTGCAATGTCTCTCGAGGAGCTCCGCGTAAAGGCGACCAATAGCTGGGCGGAAAAAAACAATCTGAGGGACCTCGACGTGTGAGGGATTGTGGGTACAACGCACGTCACTATAGGGATAGTGTTTCAGACACGCCTTGTCGACGTCCCCTTTTCGACTACGAAAAACAAAATGCAATACTCCGCAGTGACCACTGGATGTCGGACCTATGCACAGCATGTGAATCTAAGCAGATACAACCATCAGAAATGCTTTTACGGTAAGTAATGCATTGTCATACTTTTAACAATCCTAAAATCTTTGTACAGAGTTTCCCTGTTTGTTACTGGCATTTATATTGCATACCGTTGCCATTTGCATGCTCCGAAGATGCTCTGGTGGTACTGAAAGAGGGGTTAGGGTGGGTTGTGTTAATGAGTGGGGGGAAGCTAGATAGCCTTGCTGCTGTTAAGATATGCTTTTTGAAGTACTCTGGTACTCTGCGAGTGGCTCTTTCTAGGTGGCCTATTGAGGGTTCGAGGCATTTGTGTCCAGGTGGGAGCATCCTGTGCCTGTAGTGCTATAATAAATTAGCTGGTTAGTTATTGATAGTAGATTTCTTTTTGATGTCTGTACAGCGGAAGAGTGACCTAGTTGGTCTGCACTATAGTGTGTTTTGGTGTGAGAAGAGTGTTTGGGCAAACAATCTAGAATGCTTTATTCTTTTGGGTGACTAACGTAGACCCTATGGCTAGGACCCATATCCACTGTATTGTGTAGAATAGTGTTAAACCAAGGGAACTACTTGCTTTTGTTGTGTTGATCCCTTTGTCGCATTTCCCATGTAATATGAATGGGGTGCACGTTGGCCAAGGTGCCAAGAACTTAACTTTGTGTAATATACTATTTCGCGATTTGAGGTCTTGACCACCTTCCCAAGCAATATTATCATGTGAATACAAGGGTCTCTGGTGATCCATGTGCCCCCCAGAATATCTTCTTTCTCGTGTTACCTCCTCTCCACCCCATATTCCCCACCCCCCTGAAAAAGCATCTTGCAGCATCCTGCTCACCAGAGAAGTAATTGCCAAATGCAAGGGAAACCACCTGCCAAACCCTGCTGCTGCAGTCAGTAGAGCTATAGGGTTCGCTGACTAGATGTCAAGGAATACTGTGACTGGGGTAGGGTCATAGTCCAGCCTATCCTGGGCAGGTCTATCGTGATATCCGGCTTGGCATGAGAATCCCACTTATGTCAATATTATCCCCTGCTCTCCTAAACCCAGCATTGATTGTCTGCCAAGAATACTCTCCGGCGTTAACCATTCTAAGTTGGTATGATCTTTACTGAAGTAGTTTTCTCTATTGTAGTACCTAATCCATTGTGTTGCAGTTCTGCTGCTTGATCTGTCAATGTTTAGCATCTCCTAGAACAATCTGCAAGAAAACTACAACCTTGGAATCCAGAAGTAATTAAAATGGCACGCAGCGCAGCAATATAATAAGTAGGTTGTTATTCTAATTTTACGAATAGCTGAAATGGACACAAGGAAGTAATTCTAATGAAACAATTGCTAAAGGGCAATCTGGACCATCAGCATCCTCCTATTTGTTCCAAATTGCAACGTATCGGTCTACTGAAAGTAGCAGAGTACACTGTTAACCTAGTAGAGCAGTTCAAATGCAATTTTTAAAAACTAGCTAAACATTGCCCTCATTGCAAAAAGAACAGCTAACAATAAACAAAACATTAATGCATACATAATGAACACATTGCCAAAACATGTAAAAAAAAAGTAACTGTAATACAATCGGACGCTAGAGCCACAAGTAAACACTTGAATGTTTCTTCCTCCTGTGAGCAGCAAAGAGAATCCTACCGTTCCTATCATTTGTTAATAAAACAACCACTATCATCGCCCTTGTCATGTCCAGAGTAGACTACGCCAACAGCCTATACTTGGGTATACCTGAACGACTTAAAAAAAAAATTTAAAAAATAAAACGCATACAAAATGCGGCAGCCAGACTGCTTCTGAAACTACCCCGAAGAGAACACACCGCGCCAGCGCTGAAAACGCTAAACTGGCTACCAATAAAACAACAAATAAAATTCAAAACAATGTGCATCATGCATAGAGCAGTACACAACCAAGGCGCTGAGTTCCTGAGACAAACTGTGTCTACATCAACCAACAAGAACTTTCAGATCAAGCACTGACATCTGCCTGGAACCGAAACACTACAACAAAAAACTGAGGATCTTCCTTCTCTCACAAGCGCTGGAACGACCTTCCAAATTACATACGTAACACTAGAAACCACTTACTATTCAGGAAACTACTCAAAACTTGGCTCTTCACATCATAACTAGAAAGACCGGTCACAGGGGCGCACCCACAAGTAAAACATCGATGAACGAAGAGACCGACCCTGATCCACACCAAGCAATCGACAAAAACCCAAGGAAAATTCCCACGACATACCAAACGACTAACCGAGAGACAGCCGTAATAGGACCAAAGACTGAACACAGCGAAGTCGGAAACACCAGGGCGGCTAATCAATAGGACCCTGACCCTAAACTATAGCCATTCCCAACAGACCTAATCACAGCAGACCGCTAGGGAACAGGAAACCCTGTACCATTGGCTCCAATCCAGAGGGTGAGAAACAGAATAAGCACCCACTTCACACCGTGCCCATCAAGATATAGCGGGAAGCACAATGCGCCATCACACACAAACCCCAACTAAACAATAAACAAGGAAGTCACCCCACAGAAACCATAGAACCAACTAATAGACATTCATGATAGGAGGAAACTAACGACTGAATACACAGGCTGACCAAGACACACGCGCACACACTAGGATGCCTCATCAACAACACTGACCCAGAACCATTCAGAACTTCAACTGACCAGTGTCACATTAGATAACAAGAGAATAGATGGTACCAACCCAGTTCCACACCCGAAGAAAAGGTTCAGGGTTCAGACACACGTACCACCCCATACAATAATCGCTATGATACAGCTAGATCCGTACAGCACTAGCACAGCGAGACGCCCCATAAGGAACCAACAACAATCCCACCCACAGGGATACAGCTCAAACGGAACCAGAAGTACCTGAAGCACCTGAAGCAGGATACAGACCCCACTAACCCAACCATCAATGTTCTGCATACTCAACCCGCACAACTCTCACAACCATTTCTCTCCCAACAATCGCACGCACTTTATCACACTACATCAACAACACATAAACAGCACCTATAGCACACAAGGTCTTGCCCGATCCGATACTTGCACCAAAGCCCAGCACTCGGTGTATACCGAGCTGAAGCTGCCAACAGCACACCACCTCTCCCACTCTCCTCCCGACTAACCCTACCCGCCCTCCTTCCAGTTTACAGATCCACCAAAGCTCCTGGGACCAATTCCTTTGGTGACGGTGTGATATATATATATATCTGAGGCTTGTGGAATCTGCTTAGATCACATGCTGTGCATAGGCCGACATCTAGTGGAAGCTGCGGAGTATTACAGTTTGTTTTTCGAAAATCGAAAAAGGGCGTCGACACAGGGCGTGCCAGTAATACTATCCCTAGTGTGACGTCCACTGTACCCATGATCCCTCACGCGTCTAGGATCCCCAGATTGTTTTTTTCCGCCATTCTGGTCGGAAGCACTTCATCGGAGTTCCCTGGCTTTGCCATATTTACACTTAAAACTAATTCTAATTTGCCCCATTTTGTCACCCTTACGTCGACCAGCATCTCGACGCCGAACCGGGGAGGAGATCAACGTCGAAACCCGACGGATTGGGCCTTGAGGCTTCCGCCTCGGCTCGGGCCTGGGCCGCTGGCCTCGGCCCTACAAGTAGGGAGAGTGGGGGGTGGTACACTTCCACACTCGGTTATAGACACCTTCTTACCTACACACACTTGCCCGCTGCCCACAGGCGCGTATGGAGGGTACGCCCTTTCAGTTTTGCCCCAAGTGTAATAAGAAATACCCTTGGGTAGATAAGCACGCTACGTGCAACCTTTGCCTGCCCAGAGACCACCCCGAGGCGGGTTGCAGGGCCTGTAGCAGGTTTAAGACAAAGACTCTTAAGGACCGCTCCACCAAGCGTTGGGCCCACCACGCCAAGCTAGCAGCTATGGATGCAGAGGGTACCTTCAGCGACGGCAGCGACGCCGGACTTTCGGACGGCGAGGGCACCAAGGCGTCGAAAGACAGCCTAACGCACGTCCCCGGCCTCGGAAGGTCGTCCGTCCCGGCGACTATGGGGAAGTCCCCCGGCGACAAGAGCGTTACACATACACACGCTAAACACAAAAAACCCACCCGAGATTCGACGTCGTCGAAACCTCGGAAAGAGGCACAGAAGGAGCGGTCCGAAAGGACGTCCTCTGGGCGGTCCCGGTCGAGGTCGCCGCACGACGTCAGGCAAGCCTCCACACTTGCACATAGTGCCTCGCCCATTAACATCACGGAAGATCACTCGTCCGGAGACGAACACGGCTTCCATCCCCAGCCTGCACCCCAGGGAAAGGGTACATCACTTGGGAGTGAGGAGGGCCCAGTTTCGAAGCCTAGGTCGAAACACTGGGATTCCACCTCCGATCCTCGACGCCAGGCGTCGAAAGATAAGGGAAAGGGTAAACACACTTCCACCCACGGGGAAGGGGGTAAGCAACAAAGGAAACAACCCTTGCAATCCCCCACAACAATAGAACTGACTTCCCCGTCCAAGTCTTCTCAGGGACAGTCCATAGAGAGTTCCAGCAAGGTCACCCCAAGCTCAAAACTCTGGTCATGCGAGGACATTGACAGAGTAATGTCAAGGATGTCCTCCTTAGCAAATTTCTTCGAAAGACACCCTGACCAACTACTAGCTTTAAACCCTCAGGAATCTTCTCCCTCAGGTTCAAGGGACCCTATCCCTTCAAATAAAAGGCCCCGGGTCGAGACACCAGTAAAGGCTTCAGACCCCTTCGAGGTCCAACCCTATTCTTGCCTTTTCCCTACAGGCCAAGGAGACTCTTCCCTTATAGAGGGCCAGGATTTTGAGACACCAGAAGATCTCGCAGTGTCAGATTATTACGGAGAGGACGAAGACGAGGATGAGCCAGAAAATAGCCCAGATATTTTCAGAATGGACTCACCAGTCGAAAGGGAAGCCCCAGTGTCTGATTCCCCAATAGATAATCAGCCCCTCCTGAATGAACTGCTCTCTCGGGCAGCTAACCACTTCCACATAGACACACAAGGTGTCCAAGAAGAGAGGGACTTCGCGGAGGAACTAATAGGGGAAAGGAAGACAGTAGCCCAGACCATTCCCATCCTGAAATCTATTCAACGCAGAATAGCACCATCCCTTGTCAACCCAAACCTGACAAGACCTGTAAACCCGAGAGTAGAGAAGCTGTTTAAAGCAGCCCAGTCGGACCCTCTATATATTAGAGGCCAACTTAAGCCAGACTCTCTAGTCGTAACTAGCACCCGCAAGAGAGCTGGAACCCCATTATCTTCCTCGGAGGCTCCCCCCGACAAGGAAAGTAAGAAACTCTATGGTTTTGGTAGAAAAGTAGCTTCCACGGCAGCCTACCAAACCAGAATCGCGAATTCCACCACACTGTTGGCCAGCTACAACTGCCATCAGTGGGAAGAAGTGGCAGCACTAATAGATTCCGCTTCCGAACCCCTTAAGAGCCAGCTATCTCGCATTTGTGCAGAGGGAAGAAACGTCTCAGGCTGCATTTTAAAAGCAACTTTAGACGCCGCAGACAAGGCGGGTAGAATTATAGCAGAGGGGACTGTCATCAAAAGACATGCTTGGTTGAGGCAGTCGGGATTCAGAGCAGAAACACAAGCTGCACTTAGACAAACCAGTGGAAAGTGATCTCCTGTTTGGAAAGGCAGTCGAGGACGCACTAAAAAACGCTAAGGAGGAATTCGACACCCTCAAATCCCTTGGCCAGTTAACTACAAAACCACCTAACCAAAGAGGGAACGGCAATTTTCGTCGCCCCCGCGGCCAAAATTCCAATAGAGGAAATAGCTATTCCCACACCCAGGGTACACAGTGGAACACCAACTCACAACAGTCTACCCAGGGGTATGGTAGGGCTAGTAGAAGAGGACGTGGTAGAGGCAGAGGCAGCCCCAGTAAAGGAGGCGGCACGCCTCCACCAAAGCAGTGACGCTCATTTCAGGGTCCCTTCCCATGCAACCCCAGTAGGGGGACGAATATCCAGCTTCACCCAGGCATGGGAAGGGATAACATCCGACAGATGGGTGCTGTCGACGGTATCCAAGGGGTACTGTATAGAACTACTGCAACGTCCCCGAAACCACCCTCCAAGACAAAAAGTCCACTCTTTAGAACATCAAAAGATCCTCCTCGAGGAAATCTACAATCTGCTCCTAAAGGACGCGATAGAACTCGTCCCAGGACACCAGGTAAACAAGGGTATCTATTCAACTTACTTCCTTGTGCCAAAGAAAGATTTAACAATGCGCCCAGTATTGGACTTACGACCTGCCAACAAGTATGTCAAGCCCCAAAAATTCTGTATGACCACGCTACAAGAGGTAATCCCACTCCTAAAAAAGGGGGATTACATGGCAACCTTGGATATGAAAGATGCCTATTTTCATATTTCTATGCTCCCGGCGCACAGAAAATACTTGCGCTTCAAGGTGGACAGTCGCCACTACCAATTCAAGGTACTGCCCTTCGGGATAGCTTCAGCACCAAGGGTATTCACCAAGGTACTGGCGGTGGCAGCTGCACACCTACGCAGGGAGGCAATCCCAGTGTACCCTTATCTAGACGACTGGCTCATAACGGGGGAAACCCCAGGAATCTGCAGATCAAACATTCAGAGGACTATCGACCTCCTCCACGAATTAGGCTTCTCTATCAACGAGAAGAAGTCCAGTCTGGTGCCAAGCACCTCAAAACAGTTTCTAGGAGCTATCCTAGATACTCAGAGAGAATTGACCTTCCCTTCGGAAGAAAGAATTCGGAATATACTTCTGCAAATTCCGCATTATCAGTCAGGTCAACAGATAACAGTACGCAAAGCTATGCGGTTACTGGGCATGATGGCGTCATGCATTTACCTGGTCCCCCACGCGCGTCTGCGCATGCGTCCCATGCAGGAATGGTTGGCGAAACATTGGTCTCAGGCAAGTGGTCAGTGGGACGATCTAGTGGTCGTTTCGCCAACACTCGTACAGAGCCTACACTGGTGGACAAGAGAGAATATCGCAAAGGGGAAACCCTTTTACGATCCCGAAGTACAGGCAGTGGTTACTACAGATGCATGCATGCCTGACTGGGTGGGGAGCTCACCATCTCCACCACACAGCTCAGGGTCTCTGGTCTCACTCAGTAGCCAAGAACCACATCAATCTGCTAGAGCTTCTGGCAGTATTCCGAGCGCTGCAGGCGTTCGAGCCCCATCTACTGAACTTGTCGGTGCAGATCAGGACGGACAGCACGACAGCCATGTTCTATCTGAACAAGCAAGGAGGGACTCGTTCGCCAAATCTGTCCAAGCTTGCCCAGAAAATATGGATATGGGCACTCAGACGGAACATCTTCCTGTCATCGCAACATGTTCCAGGGGAGCTCAATTCCCTAGCGGATGCTCTAAGCAGAGACCCCCTCCCAGAAGAACACGAATGGGTCCTTCACAGAGACGTAGTAGAAGATCTCTTCTCTCAGTGGGGTTTCCCCACTATAGACCTATTCGCCACAAGCGAAAACAAACAATGCCCAGGATTTGCATCCAGGTTCCCCCAAACAGACTCCCAGGGGAATGCCCTGTGGATGAACTGGTCAGGGATGTTTGTGTACGCTTTTCCACCAACTCCTCATCAGGAAGGTGGTGTACAAGATGAACAAGGAATCAATGACGCTCATCCTAGTTGCTCCCATGTGGGCGAGACAACCATGGTTTCCACACCTACGCAGGATGGCGGTGTGCGAGCCCATCAGACTCCCAGCCTGGTACAACCTTCTGTCCCAGCAACAAGGTCAAACACTGCATCAGGAACCCAACTCTATGAACCTAGCAGCATGGCTCCTGAAGTCATAGAGTTTGGACATCTCAAATTACCACAGAGGTGTATGGACATTCTAAAAGAGTCCAGGAAACCAAATACAAGACACTGTTACTTTGACAAGTGGAAAAGATTCGTTATCTGGTGCCAGAATAAACAAATCAACCCGGTTGATTGCACTCCTTCCAACGTTGTAACATACATGCTCCACCTGCTGGATGCAGGGTTGGTTTTTAACTCTCTGAAAGTACACCTGGCAGCCCTCTCGGCTTACACCACATCCCATAACAGGGTCTCGTGGTGGAAAGTACCAGTGGTTAAAGCCTTCATGGAAGGAGTAAAGAGACTTCACCCTCCTATTTCGAACCCACCGCCAGGATGGGACCTCAACGTGGTGCTAGCTAAGCTCATGGGGCCCCCCTTCGAACCCATGCATAAAAGTAGTCTCAAACACCTGACTTATAAAACGGCCTTCTTAGTAGCCATTACCTCCATAAGAAGGGTCAGTGAAATTCAGGCTCTGTCAGTGCAAGATCCTTTCTTTACTATCCACAAGGACAAACTGGTTTTACGCACACACCCTAGGTTCTCACCAAAATTCATATCCAAGTTCCATGTAAACCAGTCCATCGAGCTTCCGGCTTTCTTCCAAAACCCACAAAGCTCGGCTGAGGTGAAACTACACACCCTAGATGTGCGTAGGGCGGTCTTATACTATGTAAATAAAACCAGACCGCTAAGGAAAACAGATCAACTGTTTGTCTCCGTAGCTACAGGCAGAGAGGGGGATCGCGTCTCTAAGGGCGCTATCTCTAAGTGGATTATCAACTGTATACAGCTGTGTTACTCTCTTTCTAAAAAGACTCTGCCGTTTACACCAAGGGCCCACTCTACTAGAGGCATTGGGGCCACTCTGGCTTTCATTGCAAATGTTCCCCTCGACACCATTTGCAAAGCAGCTACTTGGAGCTCTATTCACACTTGTACTCAGCATTACTGCATTGACACTCATTCCAAGACAGATACACAAGTGGGACAAGCAGTTCTAAGACACCTGTTTGCTCATGACCCTTCTCACATCCCACCTCCTTCTGGTACTGCTCGCTAATCTATGCACAGCATGTGATCTAAGCAGATTCCACAAGCCTCAGAAGGGATACATTACTCACCGTAATCGTATTTCTGATGCTTGTATCTGCTTAGATTCACATGCGACCCACCCTTCCTCCCCTCCGAGAGAAGGCGCATGGTTGCTTGTAGTCTTACCTTTCTGTCTATCTGCTTGGACTATCTGTACTCACGCTACTCCTCATGCTACCTCATGTCAGGAAAAACACAATCTGGGGATCCTAGACGCGTGAGGGATCATGGGTACAGTGGACGTCACACTAGGGATAGTATTACTGGCACGCCCTGTGTCGACGCCCTTTTTCGATTTTCGAAAAACAAACTGTAATACTCCGCAGCTTCCACTAGATGTCGGCCTATGCACAGCATGTGAATCTAAGCAGATACAAGCATCAGAAATACGATTACGGTGAGTAATGTATCCCATATATGTATGCTTGTGTGGAATCTGCTTAGATCACATGCTGTGCATAGGCCGACATCTAGTGGAAGCTGCAGAGTATTAGTTTGTTTTTCGAAACTCGAAAATGGGTGTCGACACAGGTCGTGCCAGTAATACTATCCCTAGTGTGACGTCCACTGTACCCAAGATCCCTCGCGCGTCTAGGATCCTCAGATTGTTTTTTTCCGCCATACTGGTCGGAAGCATTTTGCGGAGTCCCCTGGCCTTAGCCATACTTTTTCTAAAATATTGATTTATTGACATCCTTCCCCATCCCAACGTCTAACTTCGACACTCGACGCCGGCTGGAGAAGAAATCGACCGTCGGCTGCTGCACGACGGATTTGGGCCTTGGAAGGCCTCTGGCCTCGGCCCTGCAAGTAGGGAGAGTGGGGGGTTGGACATACTCTACACTCTTGGTATATAGGTACATCTTATACATTTCCTACACTTAACAGCCCGCTGTCTCAAGGTGCGTATGGAGGGTACCGCTTTTCATTTCTGCCCCAAGTGTAATCGCAAATACCCTTGGGTCGACGGGCACGCCACGTGCAATCTCTGCTTGCCGAGGGACCACCCCGAAGCGAACTGCAGAGCGTGTAGTAGGTTTAAACGTTCGACGAAGCGTTGGGCCCACCACGCTAGGCAGGCGGCCATGGCAGCGGAGGGTGCCTTCAGCGATGGCAGCGACGCCGTGCTTTCGGACGGCGAGGGCATTACGGTGTCGAAAGACAGCCGAGCGCAGGTCCCCGACCTCGGAAGGTCGTCCGACAGGGCGGCTATGGGGAAGACCCCCGGCGACACAGGCGCTTCACACACCACCCACACTAAACACACACAGTCCAACCGAGACTCGACGACGTTGAGTGCTCGGAAAGAGGCACAAACAGAACGGTCCGAATCGGTGTCCTCTGGGCGTTACAGATCGCTGCATGACTCCAGGCAATCATCCACTCTTGCCAAGAGTGCCTCGCTCCCTAGGCTAACGAAAGTTCCATCGTCGGAAGACGAAGACGACTTCCACCCCCAGGCCGCACTCCAGGCGTCGGAGCCCGCAGACAAGATCAGCACGGCCCCACGTTCGAAGGACGGGGATTCTACCCCCGATCCTCGACACCAGGCGTCGAAAACCTCCGGAGCCACAAAGGGACAGGGAAACACTTTTCCACTCACGGGGAGAGGGGGGGGGGGGAACAGCAGAAGAAGCAGCCTCTTCACTCTTCCACACCTGTAAAACACTCCACTCCTCCTAGACAGGCGGACAAGGCCAGGCCTGCTGATATTTCAAAGAGCAAATCTACTCAAGATAAATCTCAAACTTTCTGAGAGTCATTCCCAGTTCCAAAAAATGGTCCAGTGATGACATAGATAGGGTCATGTCAAGGATGTCTTCCTTGGCAGACTTTTACGATAAAAATCCAGACCATTTCCTTTCATATGATCCACAAGGTGCTACACCCTCAGGCTCTAATGATCCTATCCCCCTGAGTAAGAAGCCCCGGTTTGAAACACAGGTGAGATCTACAGACCCCTTCGAGGTACGACTATACTCGCGACTATACTCGCGACTATACTCGCGACTATACTCGCGACCATACCCACTAAATCAAGGAGAGACTTCCTTTGGTGAGGACCAAGATTTTGGCATGGTAGAAGAGCAAACCGGGACGGGCTACTATGGGGACGATGAGGACCAAGAGGAGGAGGAGGAGGAAGAACCCTAAACCTACAGAGTAGATTCCCTAGTAGAAAAGGAAGCCCCGGTTACCGACTCCCCTGTCGATAACCAACCCCTCCTGAACGAGGTTCTCGCACTTGCAGCAGAACATTTCCATATTGACACCCACGGTGTCCAGGAGGAGAGGGACTTCACCGAGGAGTTAGTAGGAGAAAGGAGGCCTGTTGCCCAGACCATCCCTATCCTCAAGTCTATTCAGCGAAGACTAGACCCGTCCCTGGTGAACCCGAACCTCACCAGAGCAGTCAATCCCAGAGTTGAAAAACCTTTCAGGGCAGCCCAGTCTGACCCTCTCCATATAAGAGGACATCTGAAGCCAGACTCCCTAGTTGTCACTAACACTCGTAAGAGGGCTGGAACACCCTTGTCATCGTCCGAAGCTACTCCAGACAAGGAGAGCAAAAAACTGTATGATTTCGGCAGGAAAGTAGCCTCAACGTCCGCCTATCGGGCAAGGATTTCAAACTCCACCACCCTGTTGGCCAGCTACAACTGCCATCAGTGGGAAGAAGTCGCGGCACTCGTAGCCTCTGCTCCGGAACCCTTAAAGGGCCAGTTAGCTCGGATTTTTGCTGAGGGTACAGCCATGTCTGGTTGCATTTTAAAAGCAACCTTTGACGCCGCTGACAACGCAGGCAGATTGATAGCAGAAGGCACTGTTATCAAGAGACATTCGTGGTTACGGCAGTCTGGTTTTAAGGCAGAAACCCAGGCATCATTGTTGGACAAACCGGTGGAAGCCGATCTGTTTGGTAAGGCGGTCGAGGACGCACTGAAGAATGCCAAGGACGAATACGAGACACTTGTCCCTTGGCCAGTTAACCAATAAACCCCCTAACCAGAGAGGGAATAGTCATTTTCGTCGCCCACGCGGCCAAAATTCCCAGAGGCTCTAACTATACCCAGGGGCAGGGTACACAGTGGAACAGCCAACAGTCTACCCAGGGTTACGGCAGGTGTAATAGGAGAGGACGTGGTAAAGGCAGAGGCAGCCCCAGCAAAGGAGGCGGCACGCCTCTACCAAAGCAGTGATGCTCAGTTCAGGGTCCCTTCTCACGCAACCCCAGTAGGGGGACGCATTTCCAACTTCACCCAGGCCTGGGAAGGGATCACATCAGACAGATGGGTGCTGTCAACAGTATCCACAGGGTACTGTATAGAACTACTGCAGCGTCCCCGGAACCATCTTCCACGACAAAGAGTACACTCTTTAGAACATCAGAAGATTCTCCTCGATGAGATTGCCATTCTGCTAGAAAAGGACGCGATAGAACTCGTCCCGGGACACCAGGTAAACGAGGGTATTTATTCAACTTACTTCCTTGTGCCAAAAAAAGATTTGACAATGCGCCCAGTATTGGACTTACGGCCTGCCAACAAGTATGTCAAGCCCCAAAAGTTTTGCATGACTATGCTACAAGAGGTAATCCCCCTCCTAAAAAAGGCGGATTTCATGGCAACCTTGGATATGAAAGATGCCTATTTTCATATTTCCATGTTCCCAGCGCACAGAAGGTACTTGCGCTTAAAGGTGGACAGTCGGCACTACCAATTCAAGGTACTGCCCTTCGGGATAGCTTCGGCACCAAGGGTATTCACCATGGTACTGGCGGTGGCGGCTGCACACCTACGCAGGGAGGCAATCCCGGTGTACCCTTATCTGGACGACTGGCTCATAACGGGGGAAACCCCAGTAATTTGCAGGACAAACATTCAAAGGACTATCAACCTCCTCCACGAATTAGGCTTCTCAATCAACGAGAAAAAGTCAAGCCTGGTGCCAAGCACCTCCAAACAGTTCCTAGGAGCAATCCTAGATACGCTAGAGGGGTTGACCTTTCCTTCAGAGGAAAGAATTCGGAATATACTACTGCAAATTCCGCAATATCAGTCCAGTCACCAAATAACGGTACGCAAAGCAATGCATTTACTGGGCATGATGGCGTCATGTATTTACCTCGTCCCCACGCGTGCCTGCGCATGCGTCCCATGCAGGAATGGTTGGCGAAACAGTGGTCTCAGGCAAGTGGTCAGTGGGACGATCTAGTGGTCGTTTCGCCAACACTAGTACAAAGCCTTCACTGGTGGACAAGAGAATCTTACACAGGGGAAACCCTTTTACGATCCCGAAGTACAGGCAGTAGTCACTACCGATGCATGTCTGACGGGGTGGGGAGCTCACCATCTCCACCACACAGCTCAGGGTCTCTGGTCTCCCTCAGTGGCCAAGAACCACATCAACCTGCTAGAGCTTCTGGCAGTGTTCAGAGCATTTCAAGCGTTCGAGCCCCACCTACTAAACCTGTCAGTGCAAATCCGGACGGACAGCCCAACAGCCATGTTCTACCTGAACAAGCAAGGAGGGACTTGTTCGCCAAATCTGTCCAAGCTTGCCCAGAAAATCTGGATATGGGCACTCAGACGGAACATCTTCCTGTCATCACAACATGTTCCAGGGGAGCTCAATTCCCTGGCGGATGCTCTGAGAAGAGACTCCCTCCCAGAGGAACACGAATGGATTCTACACAGAGAGGTCGTAGAAAATATCTTCTCTCAATGGGGTTCCCCACTATAGACTATTCGCCACAAGCGAAAACAGACAATGCCCAGGATTTGCATCCAGGTTCCCCCAACCAGACTCCCAGGGGAACGCCCTGTGGATGAACTGGTCAGGGATGTTTGTGTACGCTTTTCCACCAACTCCTCTCCAGGAAGGTGGTGAACAAGATGAACAGAGTCGATGACGCTCGTTCTAGTTGCTCCCATGTGGGCAAGACAACCGTGGTTCCCACACCTACGCAGGATGGCGGTGTGCGAGCCCATCAAACTTCCAGCCTGGTACAACCTACTGTCCCAGCACCAAGGTCAAACGGTGCATCAGCAACCCAACTCAATGAACCTGGCAGCATGGCTCCTGAGGTCATAGAGTTCGGACATCTCAATTTACCACAGAGGTGTATGGACATCCTAAAGGAATCTAGGAAACCAAACACAAGGCACTGTTACTTTGACAAGTGGAAGAGATTAGTTATCTGGTGCCAGAGTAGACAACTCAACCCAGTTAATTGCACTCCTTCCACTGTTACATACATGCTCCACCTGCTAGACGCAGGATTGGTTTTTAACTCACAAAGTACACCTGGCAGCCCTGTCGGCATACACCACTTGCCATAACAAGGTCTCGTGGTGGAAAGTACCAGTAGTTAAAGCCTTCATGGAAGGAGTAAAGAGACTTCACCCTCCTATTTCGAACCCACCACCAGGGTGGGACCTTAATGTGGTACTATCTAAGCTCATGGGACCCCCTTTCGAGCCCATGCATAAAAGCAGTCTCAAACACCTGACTTATAAAATGGCCTTCTTAGTAGCTATTACTTCTATAAGAAGGGTCAGTGAAATTCAGACTGTCAGTGCAGGATCCCTTCTTTACTGTCCATAGAGACAAACTGGTTTTACGCACACACCCTAGGTTCTCACCTAAGTTTATATCTAAATTCCACGTAAATCAGTCCATCGAGCTTCCGGCTTTCTTCCAGGACCCTCAAAGCTCGGCTGAGGTGAAACTACACACCCTAGATGTGCGTAGGGCGGTCCTGTACTATGTAAATAAAACCAGACAGCTAAGGAAAACAGAACAACTGTTTGTCTCCGTAGCTACAGGCAGAGAGGGGGATCGCGTCTCTAAAGGTGCCATCTCGAAGTGGATTATTAACTGTATCCAGCTGTCACTCTCTGAAAGAACTCTGCCTTTCATGCCAAGAGCCCACTCTACTAGAGGCATTGGGCCACTCTGGCTTTCATTGCAAATGTACCCCTTGACACCATTTGCAAAGCAGCTACTTGGAGCTCTATTCACACTTTTACTCAGCATTACTGCATTGACGCCCATTCCAAGGCAGATACACAAGTGGGACAAGCGGTTCTAAGACACTTATTTGCTCATGACCCTTCTCACATCCCACCTCCTTCTTGAGGTACTGCTCGCTAATCTATGCACAGCATGTGATCTAAGCAGATTCCACAAGCCTCAGAAGGGATACATTACTCACCGTAATCGTATTTCTGATGTTTGTATCTGCTTAGATTCACATGCGACCCACCCTTCCTCCCCTCTGAGAGAAGGCGAATGGTTGCTTGTAGTCTTACCTTTCTATCCATCTGCTTGGATTATCTGTACTCACGCTACTCCTCATGCTACCTCATGTCAGAAAAAATACAATCTGAGGATCCTAGACGCGTGAGGGATCTTGGGTACAGTGGACGTCACACTAGGGATAGTATTACTGGCACGCCCTGTGTCGACGCCCATTTTCGAGTTTTGAAAAACAAACTGTAATACTCTGCAGCTTCCACTAGATGTCGGCCTATGCACAGCATGTGAATCCAAGCAGATACAAGCATCAGAAATACGATTACGGTGAGTAATGTATTATATATATCTGCCTAAGATTTGCTGTTAATGACTGCCCTCTACCTAAGCCCCTCCTCTGGCAGCCATCTTCATATTTCTACCGCACGTTCAAGTGTTGGGAGTCCTCATGCTGTAGCTCTCGAGCTTTTACTGCGTTTTGCATTTTTTCGAAGAGTTTACTCTATTTTCAGTTATTCGAGCCTCAAGCTCCACCGATTCTGCTTCCGAAAACGGGTCCCTGTTGATCGGAATTTTCACCGCCCCTCAAGGGCATCTTTTTTGTTGAGTTTCCACTTCTCAGAGGATTCCAGAAGATCTTTGAGGCCTACCCCGCGTGGGCATGGCCCAGGACAAAGGAAGCATGACGCCTGTTGGATCCAAGCTGTTCAGGAGCTGCCCTGGATGCAGATTACAGGATGAGCACTCTAGGTGCCTCTACTTCCTTCACGACGACAAATCGCACGTGGAGGACTGTGCATTTTGTAAGAACATGTCCGAACGGACAATGAAGGATCGTCTTAATCTGCTCACCAACTGGCTGTAGGGGAAGAGCCCGGCAGCAGGTGAGAAGAGGAAGAAGTCAGAGCGGTCTTCTAAGACCTTTGGGGGTGCTCTGGTGACGGGGGCCCAACAAAAGGCAAAGCACCGCAAGTCTGCGGGCACCACGAGCGCCGATTGGTCGGGCTCCTCGGCTGCCAGTCAGGGCGCATTATCACCGACGCCATCAACCACGAGCCAACGCTCTGGCTTGGTGAAGAGGAAGTCTGAGAACCTGGGTAAGCTTCGGGAGATGCCCCGGTCGATCCCGACGGAGACAGCCAAGGGGGAGCGAGGCAGTGACCCTCCCCACAAGATGAAGGCCTCGGGCACGTCCAAGGTCGTGAAGGCCCTGCTTCACCCGGCTAAGGCCTCGATTGAAGGAGTCGTGGCGGCCCTGGCGAAACCTACGGAAGCCTCCCCAGTGAAGACGACTTCAGGGGCTAGAGTTTCCCTGCCACCCCAAAGGGAATCTTCTTTTCTACCTATCGAAGACCCCTGTGAAACCCCAGCAGGAGAGGGAGAGGGAGAGGGAGGGGAGGGGGAGGGGGAGGGGGAGGGGCACGGTAGCCATGATGGGTACAGATACCACCTCTGAGGATGAGTTGGCTAGCGTCCAAAGGATCCTGGACAGGAAGTCCAACGAATCCAGGGCCCACGGGAAGGATCCCGATGAAGAGAGCAACGGGGGAGCCGATGAGGAAGGGACGCAGAGGGCCCCAGCCCTCAGTCCCGTTGCAGCCGGTACCAGTACCAGGGGGCAATTCAGGAGCTATCTTGATGGCTATGCAGGCCCTGTGTATGGAGATAAAGACAAGGATGCCCTTACCCCCCCCCCCCCCCCCCCCGACGAGCCAGCAGAGCCTGGGCCGTCAGGGAGCCCACCTAACAAGCAGAGACGAGTTCCACGCCATGATCGCCAGGGCATCTGAGCTCTTCCAGCTCTGCCCAGAGGAGCAGAAGGAGGGCTTCCTTTACCAACGACAGGAGGCCAAGAGGAAGACTGTTCTCTCAGTCCCGTTACAGGATGACATCTGGGACGAGTGGCTGGCACTCCTGAAGAACTCGGCCACGGCTCCCTCTAAGAGATCAGTACGAGTAGTAGTACCGGGACCCGGACTCTGCCCTTATGTGCCTCAGAGCACAGCTGTCCCCGGAATCCATGGTCTCTGCGGCGGCCAAGAAGAAATCGGCGGGAGCGACTGCCTCAACTTCTACATCTCCTATTCCGACGATGGGGCAATCCCCAGATCGACCTATTTGCGACGAACGCCAAGTGCCGGAGGTTCGCCAGCAGGTTTCCCCAGCCGGGGAGCATGGGCGATGCCTTCTCATTCACCTGGGACGGCCTGTTCCTGTATGCGTGCCCCCCGTTGCTGTTGGTTTATGAGCTGCAGAGATGCGATTCAGGAAGAAACTTTTCCATCTCTTTGAGTGTTAGAACTTGCATAGAATCTTGCTTCTCTGTCTGGGTGGTTCTTTGACAGATGTCCAATACGTTCACGTTTCCTAACTGCTTTCAGGCTGAACTCCAGGTCAAAACACAAGCTGTCTTTTTATACTGGTCTTGGGGATTTTATATTCTATTGGATCTTGGACATCTAGGGTGCAACCAGGGGAAACGTCATTTAGGTTGCGTGAGAAATAGGGTTTGGGGGAGGGGCTTACTTGTTAATTACGGGTTAGGATTTTTCAGACCCTGCTTTGGGGAACCAGTTTTAACATGCAACCAGCTTTCGCTTGTGTAGACTAAATTCTCAACACCAGTGTGGTGAAACAGGGTTTTTCGTTGACCCACACAGATGACAGATCTCTGAAACCCTGTGGCGGCGAAGGGAAAGGAGCAGCTGCTCAAGCTGGCAACATGCAGCGAGACATGCTGCCAGCATGAAGAGTGGAAAACGCTTCTCAGCTGCAGGAAAAAGACTGCAGCCTCCCTCGGCACTGAATAGCAGCACAGTGGTAGAACTGATACCTCCCATGTAGAAGACCCGGCTTCAATACTCTTAAGGACTGTGGGTAAAGTTAATCTAATGTTATGAAATGACATCAACACCACAAAAAACCTTTCATGAAGGAAGAGGAACAGAGAACATACCATCTACCCAGGAGGAGCAAACCAGATAAACTGGAGCATAGCTCTTATATAGGAGAGTTAATTGGAACTCCTCAATGATCCAACTGTTAATCAAACTGACCAATGGGGTGACCTACCCTGGGAGAATATTGTAAGCATTATTGCCACCAATGGTGAAGCCAGACAGTTAAGCCAATCAGTCGGCTGGGGGGGTTGGGGGCAGTACATTTGCAAGTTGTCTTGCTGGTTAAGGAAAGTAGTGGCTAAGAAGCCTGATGCAGGGTAAGGGAGGCTCCCTTATGCCTGGTAGATAGCCTGCTATGCTGAAGAGGGAAACCTGAGAGCACAGCTGAACCCAGAGCGGGAGAAAAGGCCCACCCCCCCCCTTTGATCCAGGAGCCCAGAGGAGCTGGAAGAAAGGAGGCTGTGCTAGCCTGTGGAAGGGGCTAGGCAACCTTAAATTCCCTAGTGGAGAAGGGACTGTAGGCAGCCAGACTACTCCTGGAGGGCAAGAGGTGTATAGGGGTGAGCTCAATGCGAAGGAGTCATGTAAGAGACTCATCCCCCTTCGTTAACCTAAGAGAGTGAAGACACCCTGAAACAAAAACAGCAGTCAAAACGCTTTAGGTTTGTGTGGTGTTCTATAAATGTGGTACACTGTCAAATAATTAAAAAGGAACATAGACCTGTGCTTCAGAAACCACGTAGCCTGTCAACAAGAAAGTAGAGTACGTTTGGTAATGGGTTCATGGACCACTAAATCGCTTGAGCCTCCCTGCTTCCTCCCCCCATGCCCCCCCCAACTCACCTTGATGTCATTTAAATTTGAGAGTGCTGGGGTTCGGTGGGCAGGTCTTCCATGGTGGAAGCTGCAGCAAGGATGCCAAAATTATGGGATTAAACAAGGAATTAGTCTTTTCTTTTCCTCCCCAAATGTTCTATCAGTATTCCTGATAGGATGGTCAATCCGCTGTAGGAGGGAGACCACCTGCGGCTGCAGTCACTAGGCTCTCCTCTCTTCAGTGCAATAATATGGGGGGGGATTGGGGTTGGGATGTAAGAATCCAAAAAAGGGATAAGGTAAGTATTGCAACTAGTACACTCTTTTGGTGACAATTATACCGTAGGGTCTTATTGTCCTTGGCTTCGAGGAATGAGAGTTGAAGCACAGTTTGCATCACACTCCTTGTTCGTTGCAATGTCATCTGCTAATCGCTGACTAGGACATAGGTAAGGAGTTGGGGCTTATGTCTGGTACCCACTGTGAAATTAAATCTCTAAAAAGGAGCTTTCAGAGGTTGTGGTAGAGCTTACTGTTGTAACTTTTAATAATGTTGGTTGGTGCATAAATCGTCCGGAATTTCTGAAAGTATCTTCATGCTAGAGACTTCGAGAGCAGTTCCCTGCTCGGATGCCGTGAAGGTTTTGAAAGACGATGGAGTTGGTGTACTCGCCTAACATGTTGGAAGGGGTTCTCTATTGTGGAAGATACCTAGTTGTCCGGTGAGGTTGGCATTGTCTACCATGTAATAAATAGGCTGCAATACGTCTGACTTTGGGGACCGGTTTTACAAACCTGACAGTATGTCCCCCTTTGCTCCCCCCACCATCCCTCCCCGCTCAGCATTACAGGTTCTTTACCACAGTCCAGGATGCAAGAGATGGAATGTTCTCAATAGATCTGGGGCAAATACATTCCCTGCTGAAACCCATGTCCTGTCATCCGGTCCATATGCCACCCAGTCGGTTTTCCTCCAATATCGGCAATCCAGGACTTCGTACTCGGCTTGTATACTCACCACTAATGGTTGTGGCAATGACCAGTCCCCGTAACGTAAAGGGTGGGTAGCTGATTTTAGGCGAGCAATGTGAAAAACAGGATGGATTTGATAATGCAGAGGTAGTTCTAGTTTCATAAAAACTGGGTTGACGACCTTTTGGATTTTAAAAGGACCAATGAAGCAGTGTTTTAATCTCCGATGGCAATTGGGATGTTAAGGGTAGTAGTAGCCAACCAGACTTCATCCCTGATTGTATAATAGGGTGCTTCTCGTCTCCTTGTATCTGCATATTTCTTGGTTGAGTCTTGGGGATGTTTTAGCTGTAGTGGTGCTTTACAGAAAACTTGTTGCAGAATTTTGATGTTTGTTGGCTGCTGGAATGCATGAGGGACTTGTTCTGCTTAATGGTAACAACATAGGATGATAACCATAAAATACTTGAAAAGGAGAATCGCTCAATGAAGAATATGCATCATTATAAACAAATTCGGCCAGTGGGCGTAAGCTAAGCCAATCCTGGTCAGTCAGTGAAATAATTGATTTATCACCTGATTCACCCTCCGTTTGTCCATCGCTTTGGGTGGGTGATCGGTCTACTCCTAACAAGTGGCTAACTTTGAATGAATGGTGTCCTCCCACGTATTCCTCCTCTTGTGATAATTCGTTATCGCCAGCTTTGCTGCTTCGTAAAAATAAATTCGGCAGAGGGCGCTGTGCTCGAGGTCGTGGCGTCGACTGTCCATCGACAGGCTCCGAAACCGTGTCGATGTTACTGATGGTATAAGTAGCTCGAGTCACGCCCATTGGCTTCAGTTCTGTTTTTCCGATTGCTTCGCTCTCGTGAACGGCGCGCTTTGAGATTTTGTCAAGAAAATGTCGTCTTAATCAACCGCTTCGACTCCCAAAACTGGGTTTAAGAAGTGTATCGACTGAGGGTCGACGATATCCATCACCAATCCTCACCGTATCTGTCTTTGGTGTCTGGGCTCAGACCATCGAACCAGCGACGGTGGCTCCTGTCAATGACTGAGAAGGCCCTCAGTGAGAGGAAAAGTAAGTTAGCGGTTGGGCGGGAGGCGTCGAAGGGCTCTTCGAAAGCCTTGTCAAAAAAACATAAGAAATAGTCTGATTCAAAAGAATCGCAACGTCATAAACATTCGAAGAGATCCTGATCTCGTAGCAGGTCGAAACAATCTTCTTCGTCTTCTAAGAAGGAGACATAGATCTCCATCGTCATCATCCGATACATCGACTGAATTGGTTCAATGTCCAACAAGATCGGATTCCCCTTCAAAATGGGAGAGCTTTAGAAGAAAAATGATGCAGGTCTTTGAGAACGCGTCCTCGACCCCCTCAAAGAAACCTCAGAAAAGCCAGACCCCGGCTGCTCCACAGGACGACGCAGGGAAGTCGGGAACTACGGCGGTAAAGCCCAGTAGTACCCATAAAACTCGAGTCAACAAATCGTCGAGAGATCCTCGAGGATCGAGTGTTTATCCTATCCCTCATAAAAGGCAGAAATGATCGAAGTAGAGTGCAACTTCATCGGCGCCGACAGCTTCGACAACGAAGCCTATATTATCCTCTACGCCTTTATCGAAGGCTTTGAGTGTGTCGAAGGTTCCTTCGACCCCTTTGAAGAAAACACCTATTCCTTCGACAAAAAATTAGGGGGAAGAGAGAAGGTTTGCACCTTTACCCAAATCAGTTTTTTTAGGTCCATGTCTTCAATTTTTGAAGAATCTGGCTCAGAGGATGAAGATGTCACTCCTTTTGGAGTAAAATATATGGCACTAGACCAGTTCCAGAGGAACTTACAAACCCTGAAACAAAAATGAGACCTATGTGAAACTCTGCATTCTGCCAGTGGTGTGGACACATCACCTGAATTGGAGTTTGCTGCACCTGATCCTGCAGAACATGCAGACTCAGGGTATAGGAATTTGATGAGTAGGGTGATTGAATATATGGGTTGGGGAAGAGCCTCCCCTATGTTTGAGCAAGACAATATGACTGACATTATAGTCCGGGGACCCCGGAAAGACCCAGTTCTCCCTTTCCATAGGGCGCTCCAAAGGACAGTTGAAAGGAACTGGGAAAAACCTGATAGCATTGTGCTTTAGATAGCAATCTTCCAAAGAAGTACAGAACGTCTACTTCTGATCCAGAATATATGAATAGACACCCTACGCCAGAAAGTCTGATTATTCAGGCCGCTACTACTTCCAGGCAGACGGCATACCCAGCCATACCTCCAGACAGGGAGGATAAAAATGTTGATACCTGGGCTCGTAAAGTTTTTACTTTGGTCAATTTCAAGGCCATGCTACCCAATGTCACCTGTACCCTGACCAGGTTCACACACATCCTATGGGAATGCATTTCGGCGGTGGCTGAACATATTCTGGAAGGCAAGGAAAGGGAAGGCTTACTGAATATAGTCAATGACGGGAAGGAGGCAATGGGGGAATGTCTTCAGTCTGGACTAGATACTGCTGATAGTATTAGCAGGTCCATGGCATAAAGCACAGCGCTACGCAGATTGGTGTGGTTGAGAAAGTCGGGGTTTGCACCAGATGTGCAAACCCGACTTCTCAACATGCCCTTTGATGGCTCGAGGCGTTTGGTAGTAAGGCTGAGAGCCTAGAAAAACTACAGACCTCGAAAGCAGCAGCTAAATCCCTTAGTGCCTCCATGTGACAGCCTCAGAAACCCTATTCGGGCTCATTTTCCTGGAGGGGTCATCCTTTTCGATACTACTCCTCTGTTCGTAGAGGAAGAAGACAGGCTTTTCAAAGGGGCAAAAGGAATGTCACTCATGGTGGATGAGGAAAGACTACAAAGCCATCTTCAGGAACGGCATCTATGCCCTCAGGCGCTCCTGCAGCCGCCTCCAAATCTGAGGTCTTACAATACAAAACACCAGTGGGAGGCAGAATCTCTCAGCATCTGAAAGAATGGCGAGGCATTACTTCAGATGCTTGGGCACTGGAAACAGTAGCCCAAGGTTACTGCCTTCCTTTCCTAAAAAGACCTCACGATCAGCCAGCTCTACCAAAATTCCAGACTCGCTCCTTTGGCAGGAAATTATAACCCTGCTAGAGAAAGGTGCAATAGAACATGTACCTGTAGCAGAGAGGAACAAGGGCTGGTATTCCCCCCTATTGAGACCCATGTTGGACTTGAGAAATGTGAACAAATTCCTCAGAAAGGACCATTTCAAGATGGTAACCCTTTTCTCAGATCCTTCCGGTTCTCCAACTCCAAGACTGGTTGGTATCATTGGACCTTCATGACGCTTATTTTCATGTGCCAATCCGTCCCAAGCACAGAAAATACCTGAGGTTCGCAGTTGGCGGTTCTCGCCATCAGTTTAGAGTTCTGCCATTCGGGTTTTCACCAAACTGATGGCGGTAGTGGCAACGAGTCTCAGGAGGGGGGGGGGGGGGGGGAGATTAACATATACCCTACCTGGACGACTGGCTAATCGGAGAACGTTCTCCAGAACAAGCTCAAACATCTGTCGATCACCTGCCACTTCCTCCACAGCCTGGGCTTCTCCCTCAATTTCAAGAAGTCTCACATGATACCATCACAACAACTCCAGTTTATCGGACCAGTCTTGGACACTTTCTTGGGCAAAGGCTCGCTGCCCGAGGTGAGACCTCTCCACATCCAGCAGATGGTAACAAACTTCCAGAAAGCACAGCATCTGCCGGTCTTCAATTTCCTGAGGTTGCTCGGCCTCATGGCATCCTGCATTTTTCCTGGTGCCAGAGGCCAGACCGAGAATGAGATCCCTCAAATGGTCCCTCAGAACTCAATGGTCCCAATTCTCGGGGAATATGTCGGATCTTCTGCAAGTTCCGAGCGCAGTTGCTCAGGATCTATCATGGTGGGCTTGCAACGACAACATCCTCGAGGGAGAATCTTTTTGGCAACCATGGCCGGAGAGAACAGTAGTGATGTACGCCTCACTCACAGGGTGGGGAGCTCACACCAACAATCTGACAATCAGCGGACGTTGGTCTCCATCGGAATCCAAACTACACATCAACCTATTGGAGCTGAGGGCAATCAGACTAGCGCTGAAGGCCTTCCTGCCCTCTGTACAGAGAAAGAATGTCCTGATAATGACGGACAACACAGTGGCCATGTACTACCTCAACAAAAGGAGGCGTAGGGATCACTATCTCTATGCAGAGAGGCAATGCAGCTCTGGTTCTGGGCGATACAAGAGGGAATCTCTATCGGCAGTTCACCTAGCCGGAGAGCAGAACACAGCGGCAGGCAGAGCACAGTCTCCCACGAGTGGGAGTTAGCTCAGGAAGTCCTTCTGGAGATCTTTGCCCTTTGGGGAACCCCTCAAGTGGATCTGTTCTGAACCACCGTAAGCCGGAAGTGCGATCAGTATTGCTCAAGGGAAATTCCGCCGAGAGGAGTTCTAGGAGACGAGTTCGTAGTGTATTGGGATTTTCCCCTCTGTACACGTTTCCTGCAGTCCCCGTGATTCCTGAAGTAATAAGGAGGTTGAGAAAGTTCAGGAAAACCATGATCCTAATTGCCCCGGACTGGGCCAGGAGGATGTGGTACCCGGACCTTCTGGACATGTCCATCTGCCCTCCAGTACGTCTTCCACAAAGAGAGGATCGTCTCTCGCAAGAGAAAGGTAGGGTTCTCCATCCAGAGGTCAACACACACAACCTTCATGCATGGTTTCTGAGAGGTTGAGATACAAGGATTGGGATCTTCCGGATGACGTAATGGAGATTTTGCTTTCGGCCAGGAGGCCAGCAACGAAATCCTTGTACCGGTGTCGTTGGAATAAGTTCAGTAACTGGTGAAAAGATAGGGATGTGGACCCTTTTCAATGTAGCACACCAATGGTGCTTTCTTTTCTATTACATCTAGCCCATCTGGGGCTCCAGATCGGAACAATCAAAGGATATCTTGCCGCGCTGTCCATTTTTTAAGCGGCCCTTGGAAGAGGTTTCTTACTTTAAAATACCATTAATACAGTTCCTGAAAGGACTTGCACATTTGGGATTTAAATTTAGTTCTTAAATTCCTAACATGTATACCATTTGAGCCTCTGCATGCCTGTCCATTGAGGCTTTTAACACTAAAGACTGTTCTTGTGGCATTAACATCAGCCCGCAGGGTTAGTGAACTACAGGCTCTCATGTAAACCTCCATACACCACATTTTACAAGGACAAGGTAGTTCTGAAAGTTAAACCATCTTTCTTACCAAAAGTAGTTTCCGACTTCCATTTGTCGCAGAAAATTGTTTTACCAACATTCTCTCCTCCTCATTTGGAAAAAGAAGAGGAGAGATTACATAGGCTGGACCCCAAGAGGGCCCTCAGCTTTTACATTTCAAGAATGACAAAATTATGTCAAGACGATCAACTCTTTGTGGGTTACACAGGTCGTAAATTGGGGTTAGTGGTGACAAAACAAACCATATCCCGCTGGATCATTCTAGCTATATTGGAATGCTACGATTAGCATGAAAAGACCCACCGGATGGGCTACGTGCTCACTCCACTATCGAATGGCTACTTCTGCGGCTTTGATGAGGGGAGTCCCTGCAAAAGATATTTGCTCGGCTGCAACATGGGCATCAATGCATACACTTGTCAAGCATTACTACTTAGATGCCTCTTCTTCCAATGAGGGACTATCTGCCAGACCGGTACGTCACTCTGTCCATGAAAACAAAAACTAGCACTCCCACCTCCAAATTGATCTCTGCTATGGGAGTATATCACAAGATGAGGAATACGCGGGAGAACACAATCCATTTGAAGAACAAGTTACTTACCAACTGTAACTTTCTTTCGACTGGATGTTCCTCCCACGTATTCCTCACGACCCTCCCAGCCTACCCCGCAGTACCGTTTGTCTTTTCTTACAATTTCCTCTCACGATGGGCCTATCAGTCACAGCATACGCCTGGATGTTCCACGAGTATTTCCTCAAACAGAACTGAAGCCAACGGGCGCAGCTCGAGCTACTTATACCATCAGTGACGTTGACACAGTACATAGCCCTTCGAGGGACAGTCGACGCCACGACCTTGAGCACAGCGCCCGCTGCCGAATTTTTTTTTTTTTTGCGAAGCTGGCGATAACAAATTTTCACAAGATGAGGAATATGTGGGAGGAACATCCAGTTGAAAGAACGTTCAGTTGGTAAGTAACTTGTTGTTCTCTCCACGATTTATATACAGATTCTGATCCTCCATGGGTGGTGATGATTCTTTGTATTATTAGATGGAAGATGTTTTTCATGAATAAATCAGCCATAATTGGGGCTGTATTTATTTGTGGTAGCGCTGTAAAATGAGACATTTTAGTGAAGGCATCTACAATGGTTAAGATTGCGTTTTTTCCTTGGACCGGAGGGAGTACAGTGATGAAGTCCATTGTCTCAATGGACCAGTCGGAGTAGGAATTGGCTGTAGTAACCCCATTGGTTTTTGATGGTTGGTCTTAGATCTGAAACTGGCTCCACATACCTGAATATAATCCTTTACATCGTTTGCCCATCCTTGCCACCATACAACGGTCCGCCCTTTTCTGGGTTTTTGAGTACACCCCATGTCCTTAACCCCAGTTATCGTGACGCCATTGTAAGAAGCATACTTGTGATGCTTTAGTGGGTAACCATAGTTTCTGGCCATGAGACAATAGCCCTTGATTTTCATGATTGAGAGGACCATCTCTCAGGAATTTGTCAACACTAGACTTGGTGTGCATTTGTCGTAGTTGTTCTTCATATCCTTCTATTTAGGACGGACATGTGGCGAGTATTTGTGAGGATTTTACAAAAGGGAGTCCTTTCATGGGGTCCGAGGGTGAATGATCCCGACGTGATAAAGCATCGGCTTTGGTGTTTTGATCTCTGTATATCTGATCCGAAAATCGAACCTAGAAAAGAAGTGTATCCAGCGATTGTTTCTAGTTTATGGATCAAGCTGTGCGAAGAAATTCCTGGGTCTTATGGTGTGTGATAACTAGGATGATTAGCCCCTTCTAAGTGATGTCTCCATGTAACAAATGATTCTTTTATAGCTAGAAGTTCCTTGTCGAATATACAGTAATTTTGTTCTGCTGCATTTAATTTTCGGGAGTGGAATGCAATCGGGTGCGTTTAAGTTTAGAATGAGGGTCCTTTTGTGACAATACTGCCCCGATCGCGTAATCTGATGCATCTGCTTCTATGATGTAAAATGGCTCTGGATTGTGCTTTTTTAGTACCTGGCTGAGGTAAACTTGAGACGTTCAAAGGATTCTTGAGTTGATGAGGTCCATTCATACATCACACTTTCACAGAACTTACTACTTAAATAATGGCTCTGAACTATCGCCAGTTGATTTATACAGGATTGTAGACTTTACTAGACCCACGCACTCCCAGTTGCAGAGCTTCTCATTATATTTTTTCACCACTTAGCAAGCCCTGCCCACCTGGTTCCTTTCTGCTTGCCTCTCTTTTTCCCTACTTAAGGAGCCCCCAGCCTCTTTTCCTTTGCAGCTGGGGAGCAGTTGCTAGTGGGTCTAGGTCACCTGGCCTAAGCCCTTCTCACCTTCTTAGCCCTGCCTCTTCCTTTCTGCACTTAACACTTAGTTAAAGGGGGGTCTCTCGTCCGGGCGTCCGAAGTGAAGGGCAGACAAAGAAAAGGGCAATTCCTGTTTGACTTGTTCGGACCAGGCGGACCCAGGGCCCGACTCCCCCCCCCCCCCCCTGCTCAGACAGCAGGTAAGCATGCACCAACATGTGTTTACCCCCTCTGTCCTCACAGGCCATCTTTACGCCCTCTGGTCCCCCTGTGATGTTTCCTTGTGCCCCCCACCCTTCTCGCACACGTGTTGACTGTTTTGCTTGATTCTTCTACCCTGCTCCCCCTTCCCAACCCTCCAGCCTACTTCTGCAGGAGTCTGTCCTGATACATTCTGGTTTCACCATCAGTCTTGTGGCCAATGCTGGATTTAACTTTTATGGACTTCATTGATTCACGGTGCGTCACCCTTTCTCAACTCTCATGCTGGACTTCCTTTGCATCTTGTACTCATGGTGGCCCTGAATCGTGCTGTTCCCATCTTCATCTTGTATCCTGGCTTGCAACATTGTGTTACTACTGACTTCTGCAATTGTATTCGCTCTCCCCTCTTGTCTCACTCTTTTTGGCTGCTTACGCTCTGTTCTCTCCTCCTCTCCCTTCTCTCTTTTCCTATCTCCTCCCTTCCTCCCCTTACTTTCTTCTATGCACATACTCTATCAGAATTGTCCCTGGACCTTGTATGATAACAACCTAGTCTGTCTCCTCCCCCTTCCCTTATTTCCCCCACCACTATCTGAAATGTCATCAGGCCAAGTAAGATAGTTAATTTCACATCCTTACTGTTTATGGCCTGTAAGAATGTCATTGTATTTTCCCTTGTTCTCACCCTTGTCTTGAAGCGCTTTGAAACACATTGTGTATAGGCGCTATATAAATAAACTATCATATATTACCGGACTTTCCAGTAACTACATCTTTATTATTTTTTTATTTATTAATTTCTTTAACCTTTATTTTTTTTTATTTTGGATTAACACAATACAACTTCTCACCCACATTAGGGTGGAATTAACTAGGCGCTACATCTTGATGAAGTGGTCTATGCTGTAATCCAGAATGGATGGGTGGAAAGTGCAATGTAGCATTTAAATGCACACAGTGTATTGTGCAAAGGCTAAATATTAACGTATATGAAGCTTTGGCATAAGGTTAGGCAGCATATTGCAAGGAAGTAACCTTTTTTGTGACTTTGCTAGAATTCAATGTTCACGAAGAACATTGGCTCTCTGCAGTTTCTATACAGCAGGGATTTGACTTCATTTTGTCATTTGGGGTCATCTTTTACTCCACCCTTTCCTTCTCCGCCCACATCTGAGGTCTCTAAAAACTCGAATTTCTTACTGCACCTCCTCAGAGGTACTCTGCCTTTCCGCTCCTTCCCCCAGAAGCTCATGGTATCCCAAGCTCTGGTTCTCTCTAGCTTGGACTATTGTAACAGCCTCTTTCTAAATCTACCTGCCTCTACTCTCTGCCCTCTGCAACTAATCCAAAATGGGACTGCAAGACTTGTCCTTGGCCTCAAGCCCTGGATTCGTATCTCTCCAGCTCTGAAATCTCTCAATTGGCTCCCAGTGGATGCAAGGATTAAATTCAAAACCCTCTGTGTTGTCCACAAGGCTTTCTGGGGCCTGGGTCCAAAATACCTTCAGGTATCCCTCCACAAATACCTCCCCTCTCGAGCTCTTCGCTCCTCTACTTCCAACTCCCTCAGGGTCAGTCGTTTTTCAAAGAAACGAGCTGGGGGTTGATCTGTCTCCGGTTGGAGTCTCCCTCTGGAAAGGCTTCCCTGCCACTCTAAAACCTGAGGAGAACATCTCCGGTTCCAGAAGCCCATCAAGACCTTCCTCTTTTCTTCTGCCTTCGCTCCCCCTCTCCCCTGCTGATCTGTTCTCTTGGCACCGTGTACCTGGCCACCCTCTGTCCTCGGGGCCCAGGTACCTGCTCACCCTGCCACCCTCCTGCACTGCCTCCGGGCCACCGCTTGCACTGGGGTCTGCATCTGTACCCATACAGCCCCCCCTTTTTCTTCCTGCACTTATCAGACCTCCTCTGTCTGCTGCCTTAAACCTAGCACTTGCAAATTGCTGGCTGCAGTACCACTGTTTGTTGCCTTTATTTATTGTTATTTAGCCGTTTCTCCTCTGCTTCGCACTTTCCACTCCCCCCCACCCCCTTTCCATGCACTTGCGCGTTCTCAATGTCACTGGGCCTTGTAAGATCGCTGTTTTGTTCTCCCCTGTTCTCCCCTGTTCTCCCCTGTTCTCCCCTGTTCTCCCCTGTTCTCCCCTGTTCTCCCCTGTTCTCCCCTGTTCTCCCCTGTTCTCCCCTGTTCTCCCCTGTTCTCCCCTGTTCTCCCCTGTTCTCCCCTGTTCTCCCCTGTTCTCCCCTGTTCTCCCCTGTTCTCCCCCCCTCCCGTGCTCTGAAAAACTTGTGTACGAGCGCGATAGAATTAAAATATCAATATCAATTTGTACAGTCCCTTTCACCATGGGTATCGTCCCAACACGCAGTAGGTTTAACGACTAGGAGGGACCAAAGTCCGGGAAAAGTTAGGAGGTGCTAGTATGTGTGTGCATAATGGCAATTTAAGGTTGAGGGCTTGGCAGAGTCCCTGCTAGACACACATCTAATTGGCATGTGTATGGATGGAGAGATGTGTACTAGGGAAATAAGCTGGAGGGTGTGTAAGAGGATAGTCATTTGTGTGTAGCTACAGTTGAATTATGAAGGTTATCTACATTCTTTTTGCAGAAATGTTGTTTGCGTTGTATGTGAAAGCAGATGCGTGCGGGAGTGTGTCCGCGCCTTTGACTAATTTCAAAGGCGTGGAGTGTGAGGAAAAATGCTTTGGTTATAATCAAATGAAAGCCTAGAATTGGTACAGTTGGCAAATTCTAATACATCTGGATTGATACATTATGCATGCTTCCTGCCATCAAGTAGCTTCATTCAAGAACCCACTTAACAGTAAAGATTGCATTCGAATGGATTGTGTCCTCCCACATATTCCTCATCTTGTGATCTTCGTTATCGCCAGCTTCGGAAACCATTTTTGGCAGAGGGCGCTGTGCTCGAGGTCGTTGTGTCGATTGTCCCTTGACAGGTTCCGTACCGTGTCAACGTCACTGTTGGTATAAATAGCTTGAGCTGCGCCCGTTGGCTTCAGTTCCGTTTTTCCGATTGCTTTGCTCTCGAACGGCGCGCTTCTAGATTTTCTGTCAGAAAATATCATCTACTGCTTCTACACCCAAGACTGGGTTTAAGAAGTTTATCGACTGCGGTTCGAAAATGTCGATAACCAATCCTCACCGCATCTGTCTTTGGTGCCTGGGTTCAGATCATCGGACTGCAGACTGTGGCTCCTGTCAATCGTTGACTGAAAAGGCCCTCTGTGAGAGGAAAGGTAAACTAGCGGTGGGGCAGTAGGCTTCAAAGGCCACTTGGAAGGCCTCGTCGAAAAGACATAAAAAATCGTCCAATTCAAAACAATCGGAATATCACAAACACTCTTAAGAGATCCCGATCTCGTAGTAGACCGAGATGCTCGTCATCTTCTTAAAAAAAAAAAAAGTTAAAAGGAGACCTAGATCCCCCTTGTAATCCGATACATCGACCGTATTAGTTCGATGCCCTACTAAATCAGATTCCCTGAGTAAATGGGAGGACTTTTGAAGAAAGATGGAGGTCTTTGAGAATGCAGCCTCGACCCCCTCAAAGAAACACCAAAAGAGCCAGACTCCGGTCGCTCCATCGGACGACACAGGGAAGTCGGGGAACTACTGCAGTAAGACCCCAGTAGTATGGGTGAAAAATCATCGTGGAATCCACGAAACGAGTGTTTCCCCGACACCACATAAGAAACAGAAGTTGTCGAAGCCATCTGCAACTTCCTCGACGCCATCGGTGCCGACAGCTTCGACATCGAAGCCTAAAGCGTCTTCGCCGCCTTTGTCGAAGGCTTCATCGGGGCATTGAAGATTCTTTCGACACCTTCGAAGAATCCTTCTATTCCTTCGACGAAAACTCAGGAGGAAGAGAGATTTACTCCATTGCCAAAATCAGACTTTAAGTCGGTCTTCGATTTTTGAAGAAACGGTCTCTGAGGATGAGGGAATCTCTCCTTTTGGAGTGCAATATGGCACTAGACAAGTTCCAGAGGAACTTATAGACCCACAATCTAAAATGAGAGACCTGTGCGAGACTCTGCATTCTGCTAGTGGCATTGATGCGTCACCTGAATTAGTTTGCAAGACCTGACCCTGCAGAACATGCAGATTCAGGGTACAGGAGTTTAATGAACAGAGTGGTAGAATATACGGGTTGGGGTAGAGCCTCACCCACTTTTGAACAGGATGATATGACGGATATAATTGTTCGGGGCCCCCAGAAGGATCCAGCTCTCTCCTTCCATAGGGCACTTCAGAGAACAGTGGAAAAGAACTGGGAAACCCCTGACAACATTGCTGCTGTAAAGTTATTTTCCTAAGTAGTATAGAACTTCTACTTCGGATCCCGAATATCTGAATAGACATCCCAATCCAGAAAGTCTGGTTATTCAAGTCTGCACCTACTTCGAGACAAACTGCCTATCCAACCATACCTCCGGATAGAGAGGATAAGAAGTTTGATGCTTGGGCCCGTAAAGTTTTTACTTCGGGTAGCATGGCCTTAAAGTCAACCAATGTCACCTGTAACCTAGCCAAGTTCACACATACCCTGTGGGAATGTATTTCGGTGGCGGCTGAATATATTCCGGAAGGCGAGGAAAGGAAAGGCTTCCTGAATATTGTCAAAGACGGGAAGGAGGCAATGGGGGAATGTCTCCAGTCTGGACTGGATACTGCTGAAAGTATTAGCAGATCCATGGCATCAAGCACAGTGCTACGCAGATTTGCGTGGTTGAGAAAGTCTGGTTTTGCACCAGATGTGCAGGCCAGGCTTCTCAACATGCCTTTTGATGGCTCGAGGCTGTTTGGTACTAAGGCGGCTGAAAGCCTAGAAAAACTACAGACCTCAAAAGCGGCAGCTAAATCACTTAGTGCCTCCATGCGACAACCTCAGAAACCCTATTCGGGCTCATCTTTCTGGAGGGGGCGTCCTTTTCGGTGGTACCTCTTTTTTGGTGGAGGAAGAGGAGGCTTTTCAAAGGGGCAAAAGAAATGTCACTCTTGGTGGACAAGGAAGGACTACAAAGCCAGCTTCAGGAATGGCATCTTTACCCTCAGCCGCTCCTGCAGCCGCCTTCAAATCACTCTGAGAAAGGCAGAATCTGTCAGCATCTGAAAGAATGGTGGGGCATTACTTTAGATGCTTGGGCACTGCCTTCCGTTCCTAAAAAGGCCTCGCGATCATCCACCGGGAGACAACTCTACCAAAATTCCAGACCCGCTCCGTTTGCAGGAAATGTTTTCTCTGCTAGAGAAAGGTGCAATAGAACATGTACCTGTAGCGGAGAGGAACAAGGGTTAGTACTCCCCTTATTTTCTCATCCCAAAGAAGGACGGAGGATTGAGACCCATCTTGGACTTGGGATACGTGAACAAGTTCCTCAGGAAGGACAAGTTGAAGATGGTAACCCTTTCTCAGATACTTCAGGCTCTCCAACTCCAAGACTGGGTGGTATCATTGGACCTTCAGGATGCTTACTTTCATGTGCCAATTCATCTCGAGCACAAAGTGCTTGAGGTTCGCATTTGGCGGTTCTCACCATCAGTTTCGAGTTCTGCCATTCGGGCTGACCTCCGCCCCAAGGGTTTCCACCAAGCTGATGGCAGTAGTGGCAGCGAGTCTCAGGAGAGGGGGCATTCACGTCTACCCCTACCTGGACAACTGGTTGATCATAGCACGTTCTCCCGAACAAGCTCAAAAACATCTGTCGATCACCTGTCGCTTCATTCACAATCTTGGCTTCTCCCTCAATTTCAAGAAGTCCCACATACCATCCTAAAAACTCCAGTTTATCAGAGCAGTCTTGGACACTTCCTCGGGCAAAGTCTCGCCTCCCGAGATAAGAGTTCTCCACATTCTGCAGATGGTAACAAAATTCCAGAAAGCCCAGTATCTGCCGGCCTTCGATTTTCTGAGGTTGCTCGGCCTCATGGCATCCTGCATTTTTCTGGTGCCAGTGGCCAGATTGAGAATATCCCTTCAATGGGCCCTCAGAACTCAGTGGTCCCAGTTCTCGGGAGTGTCAGATCTTCTGCAAGTCGCTTCTGAGCACAGTTGCTCTGGATCTACTATGGTGGGCTTGCAAAGACAACATCCTCAAAGGGGAATCTTTTGATGGCCGGAGATAACAGTAGTAACGGACGCCTCACTCACGAGGTGGGGAGCTCATACCAGCGATCTGACAATCAGCGGTCGTTGGTCTCCATCGGAGTCCAAACTACATATCAACCTGTCGGAGCCGAGGGCAATCAGACTAGCGCTGAAGGCCTTCCTGCCCTCTGTGCAAGGAAAGAATGTCTTGATAATGACTGACAAAACAGTGGCAATGTACTACCACAAAAGAGGAGGCGTAGGATCACTACCACTGTGCAGGGAAGCAATGGAGCTCTGGTTCTGGGCAATACGGGAAGGAATCTCTCTATAGGCAGTTCACCTAGCCGGGGAGCAGAACACGGCGGCAGACGCTCTGAGCAGGCAGAGCAGTCTCCCACGAGTGGGAGTTGGATCAGGAAGTCCTTCTGGAGACCTTCACCCTTTGGGGAACCCCTCAAGTGGATCTGTTCGCGACCGAGGTAAACCGGAAGTGCGAACAATATTGCTCAAGGCAATTTCCCCAAGAGGTGGTCTAGGAGACGTGTTCGTGGTGGACTGAGAGTTCCCCCTACTGTACGAGTTTCCTCCAGTCCCTGTGAAGTAATCAGGAGGTTGAGAAGGTTCAGGAAAACCATGATCCTAATTGCCCCGGATTGGGTCAGGAGGACGTGGTACCCGGACCTTCTGGACATGTCCATCTGCCCTCAAATACGTCTTCCACAAAGAGAGGATCTTCTCTCACAAGAGGAAGGTCGGGTTCTTCATCCAGAGGTCAAGACACTCAACCTTCACGCATGGTTTCTGAGAGGTTGAGATACAGGGATTGGGACCTTCCCGGACGACGTAATGGAAATGTTGCTTTCGGCCAGAAGGCCAGCAACAAAATCCTTGTATTGCTGCCTTTTGAACAAATTCAAAAACTGGTGCAATGATAAGGATGTGGACCCTTTTCAATGTGACACCCCAATGGTGCTTTCTTTCCTATTGCATCTAGCCAATCTGGGGCTCCAGATCGGAACAATTAAAGGAAATCTTGCTGCGCTGTCCATTTTCAAGCGCTCCTCGGAAGAGGTTTCTTACTTCAAATTCCATTAATCATGCATTTCCTGAAAGGACTTACCAATGTATATCCTCCAGTACCGTTTCATGTTCCAACTTGGGATTTAAACCTAGTTCTTAAATTTCTAACTTGTATACCATTTGAGCCTCTGCACTCCTGTCCATTGAGGCTTGGAACACTAAAAACTGTCCTCCTTGTAGCATTAACATCAGCCTGCAGGGTTAGTGAACTACAGGCTCTCTTGTAAATCTCCATATACCATATTTTACAAGGACAAGGTAGTTCTTAAGGTTAAACCATCTTTCTTACCGAAAGTAGTTTCTGACTTCCATTTCTCACAAAAAATCATTTTACCAACATTCTATCCTCCTCCTCATTTGGGTAAAGAAGAGGGGAGACTGCATAGACTGGACCCCAAAAGGGCTCTCAGTTTTTACATTTCAAGAATGTCAAAATTACATAAAGATAACAAACTCTTTGTGGGTTATACAGGTCGTAAATTGGGGTTGGCGGTGACAAAACAAACTATCCCCCTGGATCATTTTGCTATATTGGAATGCTACAGATTAGCAGGAAAAGACCCACCGGTGGGCTATGGGCCCATTCCGCTAGGGGAATGGCTACTTCTGCGGCTTTGAAGAGGGGAGTCCCTGCAAAAGTGATTTGCTTGGCTGCAACATGGGCATTACTGCTTAGATGCCTCCTCCAATGAGGGTTTATTTGCAAGGGCGGTACTTCATTCCGTCCATGAAAACAATAACTAGTACTGCCACCTCCAAATTGACCACGGATATGGGAGTCTATCACAAGATGAGGAATACCTGTTGGGACACAATCCATTCGAAGAACAAGTTAGTTACTAACTAAAGTTCTTTCGACTGGATGTTCCTCCCACGTATTCCTCATAGACCCTCCCAGCCTACCCCGCAGTACAGTTTGTTTTCTTACACGCCTCTCGCAATGGGCCTTTCAGTCACAGATCACGCCTGGGTGTTCCTCGAATAGTTCCTCGAAAAAACAGAACTGAAGCCACTGGGTACAGCTCGAGCTATTTATACCAACAGTGACGTCGACACGCTACGGAACCCCTCGAGGGACAATCGACGCCACGACCCCGAGCACAGTGCCCTCTGCTGACATTTTTTTACCAAAGCAGCGAAGCTGGCGATAACGAATATCACAAGATGAGGAATATGTGGGAGGAACATCCAGTTGAAAGAACGCTACAGTTGGTAAGTAACTTGTTCTTCTGCCAACACCTGCATTCCCTGTAATGTAACACTTCTGCAATTACCTAGAAACAATAGCCTGGTCGCCCTCCTGGACTCGACTAAGTGCAGCACACTGGTCAACTGCCCAACCCTCCCAAGTCCTATATAATGGTTATCATAAGCGCTCCTTTGGTGCAAAGGCTACAATCTGTGCAATACAACAGCTACCCTCAGAAAATCCTCTGAGCAACGCCCAGGCTGCCCTCAATTATTCCAGGTGCATCACAATGGCTAACCTCTCAAATCTTCTAGGTGTAACATGCTGGCTGCCCTAATGGATATTCACAGAGCAAAGCCTTGGCTCCACTTGTATAAATCAAGTAGGAAAAACTGAACCGGCAAACCAGTGGCTATGGTGAAAAGAAGCTGCGGAACTGTAGGCAGTCCGCAAAGTTGTTTGTTCTCTGCCTGCACCCAGTGCGTTCCTATATGTGCAGTGTTTAAAACGGACAGCCTTTGGTTATGGAGAAAGGGAGCAGTCCGTCAGTTAATTGAATGCTCAGGATATGCTTGCATAAATGCCAACCAAAGATCACGGCTGATGGAACCATGGGCTGCGACTCAAGACCAACAGAGGGGCCAGGTTTTGTAGCTTCTGATGTAGAGCTTGTAGCATTGGTGGGAATGGCAGTGTAGTTTCATCCAATGTTTGAATAACCCTGAAGGTGATGTTGGAGCAGTGGTTGTCTTCGACACTAGCTAGCGCATTTCAGGAGTACTTGGGTCCTGAACATCATGTAAGCTTATTAAGTGACTAAGTTCTGTTGTGATAAAATTGGTAGTCCTGAGGTGAGTAACCAGACAGTGTCCTTTAGAATCAAGGGATGACGGTGGCTTCCTCTGGGTCCGGGAGATGTCTGGAGGATGCAGCTTTCAAAAGTGCTTCACCATCAAACTGTAAATTGCAAGAGCAGAGCTTTGGTCTTGCATGGGTAAGTGCATTTTACAGCTTCTTAACTAGTCCATGCATTTGACCAGGATATGGGTCAGAAACCCCCATTTGTAAACCTAACGCAGGACTGGATGTACACCCCCCCCCCCCCCCCCCCCCTCAAATCGGACCATGCACCACTGAAAGGTGCGGTCACCCAATGCTCTCCACATTTGAATCTTCCCAGACAGATTTTCATTCACACTGAATCCAGCCACGCCACACATTCATACATCTGGTCTCATCTAGGCACCCCAAACAACTCCTAGACCTAGGAGTTGTGGATGGGGTGAGGCGTAGGGAGGCGTAGAGGGGCGTGGGAGGTGGTGGGGGGGGGGGGGCAGGGTGTGCTGTGAATTGTGCATAATGAATGCAATGAGGTGGGACATTTCTTGGATTGGGAGGCTATGCTTGATAGGGTGGTGGTGGTGGTGGCGGGGGGGGGGGTAATGAAGTGCGGTGGCTGGTGGGAGAAGGATGGCCACGGGCAGATAAAATCCCATGCAGACGTGACTTAAGCCATGAGGGCAGGAGTCTAGGGCAGAGAGCCACAGCAGAGCAATCATGTGGGACGATTAAGATGCTAAGGCAAGAGCTGATTAGTTGCAAAGGAATTGGTGAGTGTCGCAGTAGAGGTTAAGGGTGGCAGAAAGTCCAAGTGCTGGAGATCGGTGCACACATTGATACCTGAATCCAGTCTTTTAATGAGGACCTGCAGTGAACAAGCCTCTGTTACCAGACTACAAAATGGCTGTATAGGACATTGTCGTCTAGTAAAGTATTACAGATAAGTCTGCCTGTGTAAGCACAAGTAGCTGAGCAGGGTAGCTTGCTTGTGTAAACTGACTACAGGTTACCTTTTGGGGCACACAGGCTTAAGATTCCTACAGTATCCCAGAGGTACATACAGTTACATTGCCAGTGAGGCTCTGAAAACACTTGCAGTGGGCGTGGAGTGGGTGGTGGCATGGCTTTTCTCAGTTTGCTCTTTGCCACTGTTCAGAGCCCAATGGAAAACCCATTATTTCACTTAGGCAGTTCAGTACAGTGCTTAAAGACCCTTCTGTATGGATGTGCTACACAATTGTGCCAAGTCAATCACTTGGTTCAGTGTGAGCCAATTTACTGTTATACTACCATAGGGTACAAAGCATTGTTAATGAAATCCTGTTGC